>NC_135698.1:18742333-19063610 GCF_964276395.1 Gasterosteus aculeatus
GAATAGTCGTCTGTTTCATTCATAGATGAAAATAAGCAAACGGTGGTTGAATATGAAAGTGCCAATGCATGTACCACATGTGGTAACACATTGCTTGTAACATCTGTTATGTCCCTATTTACTTTCACAAGGTACCTGTGACAATAACAAGACAAATGACTGCCGATTACCAAATGGCCAGATTCAGCCCTGTTCTCAGATGGGTTGGTGGCGTGTAGTGGAAAACAGTACATCACATTGTGAGAACCCATCTCCTTCACCGGCGCCAGAATTACTCTGCAAACCTGCTATCTGCGAAATTCTGATGAGCAAGTAAGAACTTACAGAAGGGAAATGAAAACCATATGTCAATTCATTCTGATTGACTCTGATTAACGGCCGTCTTTCTCCTGATTTGCACAGGGTGTTTGAGGAATGCCACAAAGTTATCGCCCCAAAAGCATTTTACGAGAGCTGCAAATTTGATGTTTGCCACAATGCCACCGATGGTTGTTCCAGTATGGAGGTGTATGCCATGATGTGTGCTGAATTGTCTGTCTGTGTACCTTGGAGAAATGCTACAAATGGGAAGTGTGGTAAGAGAGGTTCAGTTTAATAGAAAGATAACATGGTTATTTTCAGATTAGACAGACTATTTCCACACTACCTATAATTGTGATGTTTAAATCCATTTTCTCTTGTCGTAGAACACAAATGTTCAGGAAATAAGGTCTACAAGCCATGTGGGCCAAAGGTTGTTCCAACTTGCAATGCAAGGTATAGTTATTGCTCAATTCTATTGTCAATATCCTGAATCAAATAATGTCATTAGCTCGTAATTTGTAAAGACTGTACGAGTCTGTAGCCATGCTAGCGGCTCTGAGACGCTAGGCTGAACCGAATGCAAAAGCATAAGAATGCAACATGGTGATGTTAAGCCATAATCTTTTCCATTATTACCATCTTAGTTTTTCTTGACAGATTACTAGAAAGTTAATTGTTTCAAAACCAGGTCCAATTTTGATTTGACGATTGAAGTAGAAGAAAAGGGAATGCATTAACAAAGTCATAACAAACTGATCCACAGGGGAAACAATTATAATACTTATAAATATATATATAAATATAGTTTTATTTCTGTTTTTCTCCATTAACATGTTTTCATATTCAGATACAATGAGAAGAATTCACGATATTGCCAGCAACGAATTGGCACAAATAATGAAGGCTGTGATGGCATCGTAGAGGGATGTTTCTGCCCAGAGGGATTGACCCTGTTCAGCTCCAATTCTGACCTCTGCGTCTCCGCCTGTAAGATCATTTTATTATTGTGAAGATAAATATTATTGTTGGTGAATGACAAAAATGTTCAGGAAAAATAATTCTTCTGTATTGTTAAAGGTTGCACTGGACCGGATGGCCAACCTAAACAGGTAAATGCTACCATACATGACTGATCATCGTTATTCAGACAGTATTTGTTGCCGACACGTGACAAGCTTTGTTCCATCTTTCCGACAGCTGGGTGAGGCTTGGCAGAGTGACTGCAAGCAGTGTACCTGTGATAACAACACTCTGAGCGTTCAGTGTGAGCCTGTCACATGTGCCCCTCAAAAGCCAATAACATGCACTGAGGAGGGTGAGGTGTTGGTGAAACGCATGGTGGGCTGCTGTGAGAGACTGACCTGTGGTGAGTTGTTCAAAGTAAAACATCTTTACCTTTCCGACAACATTTAATAGAAGGATTTATGGATGATTTCGTGTGTGGAGGAGTACTAGTCAATTTGTCAAAACACCTGCATAAATTGTTCCTCTTCTGTATGATGTCTGTCTAAAGCAAGAGAAAATCCATCATCAAAAAACTGAAAGATGTCACGTCAAATATGACGTGGTCCTGTGGTGTGATGAAATGTGGCAGTGTCTGCTGCTTTGAATGATGAGTCATTAAATCAATCATTAAAGAATGGTGGTCGATCAATGAAGGCATCTGTTTGTACTTTAAGGTCGGTAACAGGAAGTAATCGTCTGTTTTCCAGCCTTTGACATGACTTTCCTTTCAACCATCAGAATGCGATAGGAGCAGCTGTTCGTTGCAAAAACAGTGCGAACTGGGCTTCGAGTTGGAGATCCACATGTCCAATGACACCTGCTGCCCATTTTACAGCTGCGGTAAGATTTTTACATACATTTCAGATTCATTTGCTTATATTGCCAGTGTGTGAAAGACTAAACAATGCATAAGCCTCTAATGTCATTATCAATGTCATTATTTAAATCTAGTACCCAAAGGCGTCTGTGTCTTCAATAAGACTGAGTACAAGGTAAGGAATGATATACTGTATATATCTTAACTATTAAGAATATATACTAAGAATGTTTGTGTTACTAAAACTCTAATTTAATTTAACCTAATTTGACTGGCCATCATATGAAATACGGCTCAGACTTTGCGTTTTATTGTTTACAGCCAGGTATGGATTTCTCCAAAAGTCCATGTGAATCATGCAGCTGTACTGAAACTCGGGATCCCACAAGCCAGTTGAACACATTTGAGTGTCATGTGATGGCATGTGACCCATTGTGTCCAGAGGTACGTTTTATCTACAGCAATGCAGGTTTTAATCAACTAGGAAGCCAGTGTACAAAAAAGTATATGGTGTACAAAAATATTTTACATAACAGCACACTTTGGCTGGTTATGTTATATCTAGTCATGCAAATGTTTTGGTTTTATTTGCACAGGTTGAGACATATGTCTCTGAAATGTCTGCAGACTTCCAAATAAAACATAATTGGGATATCATAGTAAGAACTGATAGTGTTTTGAGCAGTACAAACAAAATTCAGCTCTGCATTCAGCTCTATTGTGGTGGCAGCAAGAATCTCAGAGATGGACATCTTAATGTATAGTAATAATAATAATGTATTTTATTTCTAACACCCTCTTCATAAATATATCTGAGTGCGACACAGCCAGCAAAACATAGTTAAATTATAGTTAAAACATACATAAAACATATAAACTAGTAAAAACATTAATAGTAAATACTACTTATTCGTAATTATCTATACATTTCATTTCTAGTACCCTATTCTTATTTGTGCCTCTTTTTTAAATAGGGCCATGTGTATGAAAAACGACCTGGACAATGTTGTGGAGTATGTGAACAAACAAGCTGTGTTGTGCACGTCCCAGGATTCTCTACTATAATTATTCAAGTAAGTACGGTATAATGGGAACATCTTTAGAAATTTTGGCACCAATCAATGTTCATGTTCACTAATTGACCTCTTCCACACCCCTGACAGCCTTTTCAGTCTTGGTCCCCACCAAATGATAACTGTACAACGTATGATTGCCAGAAGGTGAAGAATGAGTTCATAACCTCTAAAAGGCAAACAGCATGTCCTGTATTTGACCCAGACAACTGCATTCCTGTAAGTATAATCCAGTCCTGAAACAAGCTCAGGTTGCTATTTCTGTCAGCTCTAATCTTTGGTAACGAATCTAAACTGTTGCTGTCTCATCCAGTTCCATCCAAACTGTAGAATATGGGATTGGTTTAACTATTTCTGATAATGCATTTCTGGTAAATGGGATGAAATTGGCCAATGAGAAAAAAGATGAGCTGAAATACACAAATATACAGTGAAGAAGAAATTGCGTTATATATTGCACCAGGAATGCTGTACACATGACTCAAAAGAGAGTCTGTGTCATTGTGTTGTCTATCTGCATATTTTACAATCTGTATTGTCTGTATATCACAGGGAACTGAACAAAGTAGCATCAACGGTTGCTGCAAAACTTGTAAGTATAGGTCAAAAAAATGTATTCAAATGCCACAACATCAGTCCTCATTCTATTGGAAAGTTCATCAACGGAGGCAAAAATGAATTGTAGGAATGCATTTGCGTTATTAATTAATATCTTGATTTTCTTCTGGAAATTTTAAAGAACAATAAAGCTAACGATTAAGATTTAAAATCGCTTAGCGAAAATGTTGCAGATAATTTCAGATAATATTTTTGCATTAAAACAGAGCCTAAAAATCCCCAGAGGCTGTATTTCATTTTGCCACTTAACTAAATCACGCTTGTTTTTGTAGCAACATGTAAAAGATGTTTTATGTGTGTGTGGTCCACAGGTACTCCAAAAACCAACTGTCAAATTATCAGGAACACCACATATCTGCAGACACACGAATGCACGTCAGTCGTTCCAGTGGAAATGACCGCCTGTGCAGGACCTTGTGGGGACTCCTCATCAAAGTGAGATTTATAACCAAATATCTGAGATATGCGGCACAAACTCCTTACTCAATCATGCTGAAAAGCACCTGCTCCATTTTCATTTGACGTTTCAAGTTAAATGTTTGTTCACATCGAACAGCAGGTGACTGATGCTGATCCTGATCCTGTCTGAAACTGTCTCTATTTACAGGTACTCTGCGGAGAAAGCGCGTTTGATGCATTCATGCTCATGCTGTCGGGAAATGATCACCAGTAAGAAGGAGGTAGAGATGACCTGCAATGATGGACGAAAGATAAAGCACTCCTACATTTCAGTTGAGAGTTGTGGTTGCCAAGCAGCTGACTGTCGGGACATGATAGACTAATTGCGAGACAACTTTCAAAACTAATCTTAACTAAAGTGGAATATTAACTACCATACTCATATAAACAATTTCTCTACAAAGACTATTAGACAGCAGGACTCAGTATGTTAAGACACACACATCAGTGTATTCAGCTGCGCCACCTTTTAAACAGAAGAGTTGTTGCGGTCTGAAATTTTCTAAACCTCATACTGATCGTATAGTGTCGTGTGATAACAGCACATATTTCTGTCCTGGTCTGTCATTTAGCTTTTGATGAGGACTTAACAATGTGGTGTTTTTAATCTTAACGGGTGTTTCTCTTAATTTTACTTTAATTGGTGTGAGAAATAAAAGACATACTAATGGATTCTGATCTTACAGTACATTCCAGCCATATTCTGCTCTGGGCACGGGTTTGTTTGTGTTAATAGGTGAAAGATTTAAAAGATGGAGTTTAATTTTAAATGATTGTTGGTCATTATTTCAAGCAGCACTGTTAACATAAATTAACTCACTACCCATTGAATATACACTGTAAATACAAGAGTGTTAGGAATATCGAGGCAATCGTTGTCCTGCATTTTATGTATCACACTCCTGGAAATATGTCTCTATTAAAATCTATGGTTTACTTGCAATTGTGTGTTCTTGTTTTGTTTATCTCAGGAATTCGTTAATTAGGTTTTGTCTCTTAACTTTAATAGAAAATGTATTTATTTTGCCTATAGCAGTGCACTATATTTAATAGTTAGTAGTTATCATTATTTAATACATTATTTAATAATAACACAATTCAGGAATATACACCTAAATATAAACTAAAGAATAGACAGAAAACCATTTTGACGGAGATCCCCTCACAAGTAACGTGGCTGGATATTAGGTCATTTCTACTCAGTAGTAGAGTAACTAAGTATATTCAACTTTACCCAAATAATTGTAGATGGCAGCAAAAATAAATTAACTGTTTAAATTCAAAATGCATTAATTAAATACAAAGGCAATATAATGCATAATATTAATATTACGGACGTCCTTAGAATCCCGATGGAACTTCAAACGATCCCACTTCTGACACCAAATTGTGATGGAAGATCTCTGACAATTGGAAAATAAGAATAAAGGCTCTCAATCAAATATGTCTTAGTGTCTCCGTTTATTTCCTTGTAAGGAAAAAAAGGTCACAAGAGCTACGTGCTTAGTAGACTGCCAAGAACATATATTTTTACAGGGTAGGGCAGCTCTTATACCTCAGTTTAGTTACAGGTGGCATCAACAGAAACTTGCTTGTACATGTTAAACCAACTTGTTGTCACACTATATCTAGGAGACTGGGGACATCTTATCAGTGTGAGACGCTTCCATCCAAGCACAATTTATAAACTATTTGTACAAAGACATATATTTTTCCGATTTTGATCAATCAAATTAGATTACACAATTTATCAAAATATAATTTAAGATCAACATCATCGTTTGGATAAGATTTTATTTGTAGTGTTAATACAGCTAAATGTTCAATACAGAGACATCTAATGGAACTGAACGTGTATCCCGTTTTCCAGTCGGAACATTTATAGTGGCGCACACCGCCTGACAGGCATGTCGGCAGTGAAGTCGGGACGCTTACTGTTTGAGTAGTCAACATTACGCGTGAATTAACTCATTCAGTTATTTTTGTATTCAAGAATATAATATATCATACTATGCTTTGAAGAAACGCGAGGTTTCTGTTGCAGTATTTTGTTATAAACGTTAAGGTAAGTTTATTGCCGACTTCTTCGTCGGATTTTTTCTTCTTGATTGTTAACGTTAGCTAACGTAATGCTAGTTTGCTAACGTTAAGTTGAGGTGATAAAGCCCTCAACAAACGAGTGGGATTATATAGGATTAGTTTTCGTCACTTGGTGGAAGACGGTGTAGTGGAATCCGCTGAAATAGTTCGAGCCGTGCAAAGTGCTTGATATCTGTTACACGTACAAGTCACGTTAACGTTACTGGCTAAAGGCTGGCGTATGTTTCTGCGCACCGTCGTGCCGACGCACTCGTTTCAAGTCATGGTTCTAAAAGTCTTGCGTTTGTTGCAGAGCAAGAACAATAAGTGGGGTAACGTGTTTTTGTTAGACTACCTAGAGAGTCACGTCTTTGTGTGTGGAAGTCGTTGGTTGGTTTAATTTATGTATCATTGACTTTATTGCCCCGTGCGTCGACACTGCTGCTTTTCATCGCGGACAGATTTCTCCCGTATTTTCCTCCACAACTTTGTTCCCACCGACCGGCAAACCGGCGTTTGTGGAGATCTCCCTCCGTGAATCAGAGGCCATCCGCGCGTCCTTATAGTCCGCCAATGACGGCTTGTAGAAGCGGTCATATTTACGCATTTCTTCCGACAAAAGCTCTTCAATCTGATCCGTTCTCTCGTAAACATTCTTCGTTTTTAATAATGGCGGTTTGGTGCTATGAAACCGGAAATGTGAGACTCCGTAAAGGACGTAGTTAGCGGACCAATCGCAGCCTTGCGTTCGCTAGAAAAATGGGTCGACGCACGCAAGAAGGTGTGAAAAGGCACGCAAGGGGCTCTTGCGTCTGCGTGTCCCTTGCGTCGCTCTGAACACGCAGAAGAATAAACTAGGCTTTAATGCATGCTACAGTCAATCACGGGACTGTGGTTCCAGCATGACTGGCTAAAGCATTGTGTTAAATACATTTGTGAGTTCTTCACCCTTTTATTGGAATAATTATCTGCCATATCAGCTAGATAGATTAGATCTGTACCCGGTTATTAATGATGCATAACTTGTTACAGTTTGAGCCATGGCATCTCTGTCCGAGGAGGTGCTGCTGGTGGTGAAGAAAGTTCGCCAGAGGAAGCAGGATGGGACCCTTTATCTGATGGCTGAGCGGATAGCCTGGGGTCCAGAGGGTAAAGATCGCTTCTCGGTCAGCCACTTGTACGCTGATATTCGCTGTGAGTACTTATTACCATCCGATGATGAGGAACGATAAAGTAATGTTGTGTTGGAGATGTCGTTAAGCCGCCATTTTTGTTTGTTCTCTGCATAGGTCAGAAGATCAGCCCGGATGGTAAAGCGAAAATTCAGCTGCAGCTGGTGCTTCACACGGGCGACAGTACCACATTCCACTTTTCCAATGACAGCACTGCTCTCAAAGACCGAGAAGCTGCCAAGGAGCTGCTGCAGCAGCTGCTGCCAAAGTTCAAGAAGAAAGCCAACAAGGAACTGGAGGAGAAAAACAGGTGAGACAAAGGTGCTTTGATTATTTTACAAATGTTCTAACCAAAAATAAAACTTTACTGTGTCCATAAACCATTAAACACAAGAATGAGCCACACTGTGACACATGCCTTCATTGTACTTTTTCAGTCCCAACATCATGTTTTCTAACGCTATAGGGAAACATACTTCATTAATAACTCAACAAAAATGTCAACCATAATAGTTTATTCTGACCCATGACCTTTGCTCCCATTTTGTAACATTTATATGCTTCTGAAGTTGGGAGGTGTTTTGATGTTCGGGTTGTTGAACTATACTTGTCCAGACTAAACTCTTTTTCACCTTTTTAAGAGGGTGTGGATTAAACCGTGTGTCATATCGGACGCTGCAGTTTGTTTTATATTGAATAGTGGGCTTGTCTCATTGAGACCATACAGTTGAAGCAACAATGATAATTCTATTCTCCATGAAGATATTGCAGAACTGCTTTCGAAACCTTCCGAGCTTTACTTTTTTGTAATAACATGATTCAGTCTGTATCAAGTCTGGTCCTTGATGCGTAACAGTAGATTGATGAGTAACAATAAATTATAACTAAATACCTTCCACTCGATATCACCAACAATTTTTTTTGCCATTCATGTTTTCCTGATGCAATCTAATATGTGATTTTTATTTTTTGGTTTGTTATGAGTTACTTCAATGCTTGATATTTGTTTGTTCTCCTGTAGGATGCTTCAAGAAGATCCAGTGCTTTTCCAGTTGTATAAAGATCTGGTTGTGAGTCAGGTGATTAGTGCAGATGAGTTCTGGGCTAACCGGTTAGGAGACACAAACCACGCAGACCCGTCTCTATCCAACAACAAACAAGAAGTCGGTATATCTGGAGCCTTTCTGGTGAGTAGACCAACAGGCACAATTTGACCATACTTTTTTTAAAACCATCTTACCATAAATTCCAGAATTGATTAAGGATCGACGACTTCAGCAGTGACAAAATAGTTTTAAATGTCTCGTTTGTGTATTACAGGCAGATATCAGACCTCAGACCGATGGTTGTAATGGCTTGAGATATAATCTGACTGCTGACATTATTGAGTCCATCTTCAGAACATACCCTACAGGTAAACAACAACATCTTATAGGAACACTGTGTGGGGTGTAGGGGAATTTCTTGTCAGAAATATACTATTTTCTACTGTTTTCATTCGAGTACACTGACCTCAAACTAAGAATCGTTAATGTGACATTCGTATCTAAGTAGCCAGCAGGTTGTCTTAACACTGGCTCGGTATGGATGGGTGCCAAATACCACTATTAGTAGCCCACGCTGCTGAATTATGGAGGGTTTAGTTGGATGCGATTTGTAACCTTGGAATGACAACAATGACTTTACTACCAGAGAAGAAGAATTATTCTGTGATATCAGCGGGGACATCTTTAGATAAAGAGTTCAGTGGATTATATTAAATATGCGAATAGTGTTCTAAGGCACTGCAACTGTGTTTTAATGTAATCATGTCGACTTGCACTTTACTTGCAGTGAAACAGAAGTATTGTGAAAATGTGCCACATAACCTGACGGAGAAGGAGTTCTGGACCCGCTTCTTCCAGTCCCATTACTTTCACAGAGACCGCATCAACACAGGGACACAGGACATCTTCTCAGAGTGTGCCAAGCAGGATGAAAAGGGTTTGACTTTTTGACTCATTTTCTAGCAGCGTCAATATCTATTATTCAAACACGTTCAACTAAAGAACGTCAAAATGATCTTTTCATACGTTTATTTATTTTCTCTCCCTTGCAGGCCTAAAGTCTATGGTGGTTCAAGGAGTGAAAAATCCTTTGGTCGACCTCCTCTCGTTAGAAGATAAAACATTAGACGAGGTGATGAAGAATGATTAGCCAATGACCGTAATAACTCAGAAATGATTTACTCGCATGGCTTCCTTTTTCGTCTTTCTCTTTGGGCTTTAAGACATGGTATTTTTCTGACACAGGGTTATGGAGTTTGTACAACGGCCTCAACTTCCAACCCTAACCGGACTGTGAAGGACAGCAGCAATTCTGCCATCATAAAGCGCTTCAACCATCACAGTGCCATGGTGCTGGCAGCGGGCTCACAGAAGGGGTACAGAAATAACATTACGAAGCATCGAACTTGCACAATGTCTTCATTTTTAGCTAATTGTGTCCGTTTTTTAAAGGGAAATACCAGCTAGTGAGACGAGCAGTACGGATGGAAACTCGAGGGACTCTGACTTCTTCCAGCCTCCTGTAAAGAAGGTGATGATGGCTCTGCAGCTTCAACACATGTTTTATTTTTTCAAATATGTTCCACACTGCATCAATTTTTCTGTTGGTAAACTTCCTTAGGTTAGATTACAAGAAACCATGGAATATGAAGATCTGCAAGGAGAAAACCGGCCCAAAACCGTTGCATTAAACCTGAAGAAGTCTGACAGGTACAGTTTGTCCTTTATATGTATGTTCTTTTTATTTTAAGCCGTTCAAAGTTTCAGTAGCCAACACTAGTAGGTGTTTTAATATAATTTTTCTCCCTCCGTCTATGTATTGATAAGGTATGCTCATGGTCCAGTGCCACTTCAGTCCCAGCATTACACGACAAGCCAGGAAATCATCAACTCTGTCAACAACATCCGGGACGAGATGCTCAATTACAAACCCAACCTCAGTCAGGTCCATATTCAGCCTTGATTAGCTCAGATTCTAAGAGCACACAGAAATGTTGGTTTATCTGACAGTTTATCAGAACGAGGTACATGAAACCAAAAATGTGTAAAAGAAAAACTGTTCCTCTGCCTCTTTTTACAGGTGTTGTCAAACACAACAGCTAGTTCTGCCATTGCAGCACTTTCTTCAGGTGGCGTCCTCATGAAGGCAGCAACACAGCAAGCCATAAATCGTGAGTGTGTTCTACTAAACAAATGTCTTCATTTTCATCTCAAAATTTCCGGATGGCTCACTGACGACTCGTAGGTTCACCCGTTCTTAAACTTCAACCACTTAAACCAGCAGTGTTTTATTTTGTATTCCATCTGTTTTTCTTTTCAGAGATGGTACCTTCTGAGGTTCAAGGAGAGTTGAAGCATCTTTATGCAGCTGCTGGAGAGTTGTTGAGACACTTCTGGACGTGTTTTCCTGTAAATACGCCATTCTTGGAGGAGAAGGTGACTGACAATAACTTTTGATATTCATATTATTATTGCATCATTCCCTGTCTTGATCAACAATGCCTGTGGCAACGACAAACAATTGGCCCTTCTAATAGCAAATACAAATGTATTTATATTGTACAAGTTTTCCCAACACTTGTGCCAGTATTTTGTGTATAGATATAGAAAAATGTTTTGCTTAGACATCAAGTTATGTTTTCTTCAAGAAACCAAACTGTCAATTAGCAGAACATAATATAGTTCCCCAACAACACTACGATTGCCAGTCTCTTTTCACAGAAAGCAGTCGGTCTTTTTTTTTTTTTCCTTTCTGAATTCATCTCATCACCACACTTCTTTTATAGGTGCTGAAAATGAAGTCAAACCTTGAGAGATTCCAGATGACCAAGCTTTGTCCCTTCCAGGAGAAGATTCAGCGTCAGTACTTGAGTACAAATGTAAGTCTCTGAGCTATAAATGATTACACCCTGTTAATCCCAGGTGGTCTCTGTATTAAAGTGTTTGACCCCTCCCCACAGCTCACGGGGCATTTGGAGGAGATGCTGCAGGCCGCCTACAGCAAGTTCCACGTCTGGCAAACCCGGCGCATGTTGAGGAAAACCTGAGGTCGGCTGTCATGTCGAAGAACGGAAGGGATCACAGAATATGGACATGTGACCTGAAGGGGTTTTCTAGGCGGCTGTGAAGAGACCACAGCCTGATGTACGGTGGCCCTGAAGTGCAAAGCACGACCGGAAATAGGACAGCACAACGAAATTTAACTCCTTACAGAAAGGGGAGGGCCTTATCGCAGAGGACGGACCCTTTTGATTGGACTGTCTGTCTTTTAACAGGAAATGATATTGATGACATCCAATTCCTCTTTGTTCCTCACGGTAATTTGAATCCTCCATGCCACTTTCCGTCGCCGGCGAAAGGCTTCGGATTAAGAGGGTTAAAAGACAGACAGTCCGTCTGTCCAATCAGAAGGGTCCGTCCTCTGCTTCCTGATATAAGGCCCTAACCTTTCCGTAAGAAGTTAATGTCGTTGTGTTTTCCTATTTGCCGTTGTGTTTTGCACTTCAGGGCCACCGTACTGATCGGACAAGATGCAGAACGTGGTCAAAGAGGCCATAGATGGACGCCAGCTACGTCCCAGCTGTTCAACCTGAGATTAACTCAGTCACAAATATCTACAATTATTCTCTTGTTTGTGTTCTTTGAAGAATGGTTGAGAGATCGGAGCAATTATGGAACTTTTGAAACTGTGTAATATGACCAAATGGAAACTCAAAGGAACTCAGTAAAACACTGGGGAGCGGAGAGAGCGCTCGGATGCACGAGGATCCCCTGAACCCCCCTGAGGGTCAAAAGGGTGAAGTTAATAAAGCAATACTGTAAAGACATCTGTCACTGAGTTCAGTAGTGTAAGCGTGTGGCTCAAATCACACCGTCACTTGTTGGTGTTGTCCAGTGTTGAGTAACGCATTACTGTAATTCCACTACTTTTAGCGGTAACGAGCATGTAACGGAAGTATTTTTTTTAAATAAATTAACGCCGTTACAATTACTGAAATTGAAATGAGTTCGTTACTCGCGTTACTCTCTTGTGTGACGCGAAGCGGAGAGCCGGCAAATAGTAAGTAAATAGCTGCCTGTCAGCACAAAATAGTTGTGGCCACCAAACGTTGTGTGTCACAGAATAGTCGCCGTACGCGCACGTAAACAGCATCGCGTCCCTCATGACGAAGGACCGCAGGCCCGCGGATGCTGCAGGCGCCGCTCCACGCAAACAACCAGGGCTCCACTTCACACGGACTGCAGTGCAGCGATGAACCGGGCAGAGCTGAATAGATTGATCGCTCGCTATGTTGAAGATGAGATGCATCCTGTTGAGTCAGTTGCCTTCAGGCAAATGCCTGAAACAGTTATTTTGTATTAAGTATTAAAAAGGACTTTTGTACTATTGCTTGATTTGAAGGGCTGTTGCCCTGTTACAATAAATAGGTCTAAAAAATGTTTATTGTGTTTGACTGTTCCGTACTATTTATATTCATTACATTTAAAAAGCAGACAAGTTACTTTCCAGAGTAACTAATCACTTTTGATACACAGTAACTGGTAAGTAATTCAATTACCTTTAAAAGAAGTAACTAGTATCTAACTAAATACTCATTTTCAGTAACTCGCCCAACACTGGTCTGAACCTTTTCTCTTTTTTTTTTTGCACTGACGACTAAAATGTGCATTCAAGTGAGCTTTCTTTTCATGCCACTTTTCTTCTTCTCACGTGTTTCATTTATGCATTTTTACTTTTTACTCGCAAAAGAGCTTTTCTATTAATTTACCTTCCGCTGGCTCCTTTAATTTTTTTTTTGAGGGAGTATATCGATTAGTCGAAGCCAGGAAGTGCGCGCTCGCGTCAGCTGAGCGGACCCGCGACCCCGTCGGCCGGCTGACGTCACAGCGGCGTGACAGCGACCGCTGACTTTCTCCACCGCCGCCCGATGGAAAGCAGCGATGTGACGGCCGGGTGCGGATCCGTAGTCGGTCGGTAAGCGTCACAGCGGCCGTTCGGTGACTTTTAACTTGAGCCGGCGGCGAGCGTTAAGTCGACGAGAACCGTCCGCCTTAGCGTGCTAGCATGACTGCTAACTTGTTGAAAATACAGCTGACACAGAGGCGCGCTGAATTTAAGTGAGAATAATTTGAATTAACCGTCGTGTATATTTAACGTGTGTGCGCTGCTGCTGCGGTTTTTCAGCGCGGTAGACTTGATAGGAACGCCAGCATCGGGGTCAGCTGACTGGTCTCGTGTTGTGGATCGGATCGATCCGTCCGTCCTCTAGAAACTAGACGTCACATGACTAAACAGCGTCTGGGTTTAACTAACGTTAGTTTAGAATGTTTAACACAATTTAAAGTACTGTGTTAACTTGGTAGAGCAGGATACGCGGTAGGCATCGGTACTTTCTATGTATTTCTATCTCATACCACTTTCTACTGTTACTCTGCTATTGTACATTTGGTAATTTGACGGGTTTATCAAACTGTTTTCATGTGTGTAGTATCTGCAGTCTGTTGCTTCTACTTTGAGCCTTAAAAAAGGGATGTGAATACTTCTCCACATAGACATTACAGCTGAGGGTAATGTCACTACTAAGTAAAGTTACTAAAGTAACGAAGTACTTTGCTGTACGTATGTTTTAAAAGAAACCATTTAGCTGAGGCCGATGGCTGGATTCACCCACCAGTTCAACGTGTCGGTTGTAATGTGATTAACGGGCAAAATCCAGACAATTCAGCTAAGTGAACATTGCTGTTGCAGCAGAACGTTAACAAACAGAACCGAGGTCGGAGTTGACTGTTACTTCTCACCTTCTTCTGAGATGTGACCTGCTGTAATGCTGAGAGGCCATTATGTCCTCTGGTTGCACACACGCAGCCTTCGCCATCTGGATCTCGCTATTCAAATGACGAGTTTGAGTTTTGCTTTTGCTTTCTCGTAAGTTCACCTGAATCCAAAACGAGTAAATCAAAAACGCCAAAAAGTGCATGTCGTGCTGGAGTTGAATGGTGTCCCATGGTCATGTAGAATTCGTATTTCTGGGTAAATTAAATAACAGCTCAAGGATAACCGACATTTAACATCGCAGCCGTACGCTACAGATTATAGTGTGTTTAGTTGTTGTTTTTTTAACCCGGCTGGAATGTAAAGTGAAGTCATGACTGTCCAATTTGTGAGAGTAGGCGTCCTACTGAGCGCCGTGTTGTGTGGCTGTGGCGTGTAGCACGTGACGGAGCCGAGTGTCCGTTCTTGACGTCCCTCACGGCGGCGCTCCATGTCACTTGTCTCCCAGCGGAAGACGGTCCCCAGTCAGCATGCCTCAGATACCGGTTGTGCCGGAGAACCACAGTCACGTGCTGGCGGAGTTTGACTGCCTGGACCCACTTCTGTCTGCTCTCCGCTTGGACTCGGGCCGGCTCAAGGTAACCTTCGCCCTCACATCAGCAGCGTGGATGCTCTGCAGCACGTAAGAGAAATGCTCCATTAAAACATTCAACGTGAACAGACGATTCAATTCTGTGCCTCCTCTGTGTTCGCAGTGTACCTGTTTGGGGGTGTCCAGAAAGTGGCTTGCTTTAGGAACATCGGCAGGAGGGTTGCACCTGATACAGAAGGAGGGCTGGAAGCAAAGGCTCATCCTCACGCACAAGGTAACGTGCGCCTGAAATACTGAATTCACCATCGCTCTGCTGTTAACCGATGGAGCTGAACGCGATAAGGAACACGCATCGTGCGCTCTTTTTCAGGAAGGATCTATCGCTCAGGTGGCGTGTTGCCCTCACGATGAGGACTTCATCGCTGTCGCCACAAGGTTGGGGGTCTCTCCCACCAGTAAAGAAGGACGTCTGCGTGTTGTGGATCTTTGCCTGTGTATTCACGCGGTTGCCTGTGCTCCAGTCAGGGTCTGGTGGTGGTGTGGGAGCTGCAGCTGGAGCGACGGGGCCGTCCGGAGAGGGTCAGCGTGTCGTGGGAACACCGAGGTCAGGCCGTCACTGCTCTCTGCTGGGACGCCAGCGCACTCCGAGTCTTTGTCGGGGACGCGGGGGGCAAGGTGTCTTTTCTCCGTGCAGGATCCTCCAAAGCGGGCAAGGTAGTGATGGCTGATTCAAAGTGGAGGTAGTTTGTTTGCATTTGTGCAAATTGTGCATTTACAAATGTAGGTGGTTTCTGAAAAGGTTTAGGCACTTCAGAATCTCCATGTCCACATTTGCAATGATGGTTTCGGGGGGGCGGAGTGGCTTTGGAAATGCAGCTTACTCTCGCTATTCTCTCAAGAATACCAATCTTGGCTGCAGAGAATTTGCCATAACTCCTTGACGTTGTTTTCTAGGGGTCAGGATTCGTCATCTTCCCTGTTCAGACCGTCACCAC
Organism: Gasterosteus aculeatus; assembly: GCF_964276395.1. Classification (NCBI taxonomy): domain Eukaryota; kingdom Metazoa; phylum Chordata; class Actinopteri; order Perciformes; family Gasterosteidae; genus Gasterosteus; species Gasterosteus aculeatus. Next base: position 18,758,266 of record NC_135698.1, read on the forward strand.
TGTGGACTCCAGAGTGGTTCAGCTCGGCTACCAAGACGGCCGCCTGCTGGTATCTTCCCTGAGCCGCTGCTACCTCTGTGACACAGAAAGGTGGGTACCTGCTGCCCGCGTCTCTAACGGGGCCGATTCACTGAGTGTTCTTTAGAAAGATACTGCGTCCAATGGCGGCCACGGTGTTTTTCATTATGGATTCTGAGCGTTGGTGTATTTTTCCCCTCTCTACCCGCCTTTAGGGAGAAGTTCTGGCGCGTTGGAAATAAGGAGCGGGATGGCGAGTACGGAGCATGTTTTTTCCCTCAGAACAAGGGATTATTAGTTGGTCAGCCCCCCCTGTTGTACTCCGCCCGACCGGGGTCTCGAATCTGGGAGGCCAGTTTTAATGGCGAGGTTCTGAGCACCCATCAGTTCAAACAGCCACTGGCCTGTCCTCCTCTCCCTCTCATCACTTACAGGTACTGAGTGTTCCCACTTTGAAATAAATAGTCCTCTTCTAAGGCCAACTTCCTAATTTGTCTTTTCATCTGCAGAGATGAGCCACAACATTACGACCCAGTGCCAAAGAGCCCCCAGTCCATTGCCTTCTCGAAGCTGCTTTATTTTGGGTAACGTTAGTTATAATTTATGTTTTCAGGCCTGTCAAACTCCCATTATCAATCTGTTGAATCTGTTGTTTGCCTTAACGTTTATGTAACTGCAAGTGCGGCTGAGCGTTGACTGAACTGCACACTCTCTACTCTGATGTGTAGAGACCAAAACCTGCTGACCTGGACTGACTCAGCAATTTATATCTTCACACCTCACAACGGACAAGTGCTGCTGTGGACTGAGGTTAAAGGTGTGTTTGTACTGCTTCCCCCGCCCCCCCCCCCCAAAAAAAGCTGTAAATTTGTTGGTATAGGTCAGGAACAGTATTAGTGACACGGTAGGGGTCATAATATCGAACCCTTTTCGCATTGATCATATTTCTTGTCTTCCTTTTGTGTTTTCCTGTGAATTGATCCAACCCGGCTCTCTGGTTTCGCAGACTTGGTTGATATTGCTGTCTACCGCAACGAGCTCTTCTGTCTCCATGGCAGCGGCCGTCTGTCCCACCTCTCCCTGTTGTCCGCTGAGCGCTGCGTGGAGCGTCTGCTCCGCAGGGAGTCCTGGCCTCTGGCCGCCATGGTCTGCTGCATGTTCCAGCACGCGATCACCACCAGCAGGGTGAGATGGCCACTGAAGTGAAGCCATGATACCAGACTTAGCTGAGCTGAGCCATTTGTGTGAATTTCTCACTCCCCCCCCAAGTAGCTTGTGTTAAACATTTGTAGTTTCAAGTAAATCAAGTGTTTTTTTTAGAAATCTGGAGTCTTCAGCGTTGCTCATCGTTCCTGTTTGATTCAGGCGAGGAAAGCGATTCCCATCGATCGCCTTGAACACCTCCGGTCGCAGCTCAGCTCCAGCACTCAACCGGAGCTGACCGGCCAGCTGGAGGAAATCATCACTAAACTGGAGCCTTTGGACTCCGCCTCCAGCAGCCGAAGAAGTAGCATCTCCTCTCATGTAAGTTACTTTCTGGGGAGATGATTTCTATGTTATGGCACGACCATAACTGTTGATGAGAACTCTTCTGTTGGACCAATTGAATCCCGGTGCTATAGAGACCGTTCATTTGCTATGTGGCATTTAGATTGCACTGGTTGTTGGGTGATGATTAGCAGGTTTCAACAATGCGTGCAGAATAATTGCACAGTAAACAAACAACAAAATAAGACATCCTGTTCAGAATACTGGTGATTCAATTCATTTAAATGATAAGAGTAAAGGAAACTGTTTCTGTAAATCCTTTTATACCTGTAACAAGTATTTTCCGGCGTCGGATGCGTCGTTGTCCAGGAGAGCTTCAACGTCCTGGACTGTGGAATCTACCGTGTGATCAGCCGCAGAGGAAGTCAGTCGGATGAGGAGACGAGTTCCATCATCAATCACTCCACGTCAGAGGAGGAGCGGCTCAAAGAGTTCAGTTTTGTGCACGAGGAGGATCCGGCGGATCACGGTAAGACGTCGGTGGCTGTTAAATGAACAGATGCTGTTCATAAAAATGACGTCATTTAAATGCACAGTTGTACTTCCAATTCTTTGGACGAAGTCCTTTTTAATAAATGTTTTGTTAATATATTGGTTGCTTCTAATAACAATTATAAGTAGTAGTATTAATATAATAATTACCAGATGGAATCAAGTTGAGGGGGATAACGTTTTATTCATTTATTCATTATACATTAGTTTATTCAAACATCGCAGAGAAGGAGTGTTTACAAAAAATGCTTGATTATTAGGGTACAAATTTACAAAAATAATCTAATGATGAAAATTAACAATCTTCTAATCTTCTAAAAAAAAAACTCTACCTTTTACTTAATCTGTACACAAACAAATTAAACTCCAAAATGGTAAAATATTGCTGAAACAGAAAATATTCACACATTGTTGTTTCTTTCTCCACACCAGGTTTTTCAAATTTCCTTTCTGCCTCTTCTGAGTTCAATGTGAAAAGAGAGTGACATTTTTTTGTATTTTATCACCCACAAATACCCAAATAAAGAGATTCTAACAGAAATGTCTCATTTGGAGCGTCTGTTCATGTGAAAATAATTTACCATTATATACTCTTTAAAATCTTCTCTGTCGGCAAACTGGTCATATGTACCTGCTTCTGATACTGTCTTGTATGATTGGCGTTAAAAACATGAAATATAATGTTGCAGTGAGAGCTGAATGATCACTCATGATTTTTGCAATAACAATCCTCTCTCGGACTTTCTTGTCCGTTTCATTTAATCACATGTCAATCACCATTTTTGGTTCTGTTTATTTGCATTGTTCAGCATTCCAATTGCATTTCCTGGCTAGTGGTGTCCGACACCTTTGCGCCATCTGCTTGCGTTACGTCCTCCGCCTTTCATCATTCCCCTCCGGTACTCCATCCATCTGTGTTTGTCCTCTGGCTCTTGCCCCCATCTTCATTCAGATCCACAGAGCAGTGAGCGTACGGAGGCGGAGCGGTCGGAGCAAGGCATGCAGTTCCACCTCCCCCTCTCATTCCGCCCCAAACCCCCTCGCATCGCTCTGCAGGCTGTCAGAGACAGGTGAACGTGCATCCAGACCATACGACTTTGTGTCATCTCAGATGAAACAATGATCACATTATTTGTGGATTTGGGCTTCCTCTTTTCAGATGAGGACTGAAACTGTAAATATTCGAGTGCAGCTGTGCTTTTAGGTGGCTTCCTTCCCCTTTCCACTGAACCTTACCATTTTTATTTATTCTTTTTTTTTTTTTTGTTCACACATTTCATCCGTGTGGCAGGTTTCATTTCCAAATATCATTTGTCATATGCAAATGTTAATAGATCCGTTTGCCTTTACAGCTATTCTTTTTTCCCCAGTGTTTCTAGTTTTGTTAAGAAGATCAACACCCTCCAGATGAACTCTGAGCTGTGGCAACGAGCCGACTTCAGGGACAGCGGTCATTCTGAAATCTCAGCCTCCTACTCCGAGGAAATGGACAATGAGTGAGTACAGGCCGAGCACACACATTGTTTTGTTCCTTGCTCATATTTCGTTTTGCGTAGGCTACTAAATGTCAATCCGACGAAAAAGTGAATTATATTTTGCCGTCAGAGTTTATAACGAAATGCCGAACACGGAGGCCGACATGCAGGCGCTTCGGGCAGCGACGGAGCGAGCGACGTAAGTGCTGCACGCCGTCGTGAGAGAATCCCGACTGCAAGATTACAACTTCTATTTACACAATGCATTTTCCCAACATCAGCTCCCAGATCCAAGATCCCTTGGTGCTACTGGATCCAAGCTGCCTGGGAGAAACTCTGCAGGAGTGGCTGACGGTGCTGCAGGGAATTCTCGGTCCTGAAGAGCTCAGGTCGACTGCTGCAGCCGATTCCGATGTGAATGAACCCGGAGAGGAGAGGTCGGGTTATCTAAACTCCGGCTCAGAGCAACAAGATGGATCTTTATTCCCGTCAGGGGAACCGACAGAGAGCATCACAGAGGAGTCTGGTGAGCTTGAGGAAAGGGAGGACAAGTGTGAGATGAAGCCTGACGGTTCTAATGGGAACCATCCAGCTCCTGTTCGAGTGGAGTCTCCAGAACCTTTACCATCGGATCTACTGGAAAGTCTCACCCAGCTGGCGACGTTGCACACAGAGATGAGCTGTTTCAGAAACCAGGAAAATGAAGCAGCAAGTTGCACACTTTTCCTGCGCTCCTACTTCTTTCTGCTGGACCAGGAGCGTGTGAGGAGGATGTGTCTGATGTGTTATCAAGATCAGCCGGAGGTGCAGAGCTCCTTCATCGAGGCAATGCTAGGTGAGGAGCTTCTCCTTAAATCTCGATTTTCATGTTTTCCCCCCCCCCCGTTTCTTTGTTTTCGGGTTTCACAAATTCAGAAAGAAAATCTAACCACAGATCGAAATCTAAAAGAGACACCACAACAATCGTAATCGCAGGTGTCTTTGAAAAGATGAATGTACTTGCGTCTCATCTCGTAACTCAATATTTAAATTCCTAAATGAAAGAAAATCAACTTTGGATGTTTCCTGTAGAGCTCACTCAGTCCAGCAAGGTGGTGGAGGTTATCCAGAGAGGGGATCTGCTGAGATCACTGCGCAGCCTGAGGGAGCTGCAGCCCTGGAGCGCCCCTCCCCTCCTCGCTCACCTGCACAGGTCAGCAGCCGTGTTTCTTTGTAGCGTGGCGAGCATGCTGATGTCACGCTTGTGATGGACCTGGTGAAGTGAGTTTGTTTTCTTATTATCCAGGCTGTATCAGAAGCACGGGGAGGCGGCTGTTCGCTCCTTCACGCAGTTCTATCCCACCATAACTCCCGCTGATGTCATGACGATGGCTCAACAAAGCCACTTCCTGGCGTACCTGGACAATCTGGTCCAATCACAGACCGAGGAGCACAGGTACAGCTTTTGATTGAATCTATTTGTCAGACACAAGGACACATGGATTTTTTCTTTTTACATTCTTCATTATTTCTCCAGGTTGTCATTTCTGCAGTGCCTCCTTGAACCAGAATCACTCCGACAGGATTGGCTGGAGCTGGCACTTACCCACGATGCCCCTCAACGCTGTGATACCATAAGCCCTGATGGACATCCCAGGTCTGTTCCTGTTGGTGATAGAAAAACTAGATGCATGATCATTTTAATTAGTCCACTGTAAGGACTACCGAGTTTTCGGTTAACGGTTATACACTAACAGGTGTGTCTGGATAGAAGTGAACTATCATGGGTACATTTCACTTCTGGATTTCTTCAGACCACAACCAGGTCAAACGAAATAAAAAAAGAACAAACGTAACGGGTGGATTCATGTGACTGTCGCTGCAGGTGGCATTCTCATCGTTTCAGCTGGGGTTATGGACGTCTGCTGTCTCTCCTGATTCGTCTTCCTGCAGACCTGCCCTCCAAGCAGAAGATGGCAGAGTGTTGCCGCAGTCACGGGTATCTTCTAGTTTCCTTTGACTCGGCTTGACTCTTTTTCTCGCTGTTCGTGTTTTGGACTTAACATGTGTGTAATGTGTGTGTGTGTGTGTGCAGGTACTGGACGGGCTACGTCTTCCTCTGCTGCGAGCTGCAGTGTCGCGAGGAAGCGCTCTCCACCATCTGTCAGCTGGACGACATCAGTCTGCTGGAGGAAGCTGATGGTAAAACTCAGGCAGAAGCAGAATTCTAATCATTCATAGGCTGAGAGGAGAGTTCATAACAGTGGAGTTAATGAGGCGAGTGCTGGGGATGGTGCAGGCGCACTCTTAGTTGGCCACAGTGCTTGGTCCAAACAAAAGTTCATCCCCCTTCTTTTTTACACTGGGCGTCTAGTTAAACATTAGTAAAATTCCAGGTACTGATTTACCTTTAGTGACACTGTCTGCAAGTGGAACACAATCAAACTAAACAACACTGGTTTGAAACACGTTTGCCAAAAGTTCAGAAAAAATAAACCCCGTGATAGTCTCACACCGTCTCTGTCCCTTTGTCCTTTTCCAGGTGTTGTCCCTCAGACTTTGGAGGAGTGGAAGCTCCTGATCCGGTTGTCTCAGCGATGCAGCAGTGCGGTGGACTCGGAGCAGGTCGCGGGTTCGAACGGGAGCGGCTGGTCCAACGGCTCAGCGGATTGCGGTGGAAAGATCAACCCGGAGAACCTGACCCTCATGCTGGCACGAACAGCCGGGCCCGACCGCGCCGTGGCCGTCCTGGAGGAGTGTCAGGTGCACTTGGACCTTTCGCCACACTCCAAACTGGTGTGTGAGCTTCTGCGGGTCACTGAGACGAGGCAGAGGTGGGTCACGCACAAGTAGTCGTTATACCACTTAATACTTTCGCCAGGAGATAATGTCATCAATTGCGTGTGGGTGCATCACCTTGCATACTCCCGCACCAGACTTCATGATATTTCGGGTGCTCATACGTGACGTGCGTGCTTAAAGACCGCTCGTCTGCATTGGTTTTAATGATGTTCGCCAATTGGTGGTTGTAATCACTCGATCGAACATTATGCACTTGGAGGAGATCTGCACTCCACTGAGGTCAATAGTTTGTTTTGTTTTTTAAATCTGAACATCATTAAAAAAAAAAAAGAATTGGTGTAATATGAATGCACTTATTGTAAGTCGCTTTGGATGAAAGCATCTGCTAAACAACATGTAATGAACACTTTGTTAGTTACAGTGCTGTTCTTTTGTCTTCTGTTTCAGAGCCATGATCCAAACGATGCTTGAGCGCTGTGATCGCTTCCTCTGGTCTCAGCACGCATAAAGAAAGATCAGCTGCAGCTTCTCTACAGCAAATAACAAAACTAACACTGTATGTGAATCTCCCCGGTAACTGCTTCTGTAGCTGCAACTCGAGTTGTGCGCTGTAATATTTGTAAAAGCTTTCCGGTTTCAATGAAGGTACATATCCTTCCCGTGTAGTAGTACTTTAATGTGTTTTTTGCATGTTCAGGACAAAATAACAAGTCAACAATTTCAGTGAAATGTCCAACCAACTGATTTCCTGTAAATAAAAGTTTGGGATTTTATTTCTTGTTCTGATTGTTCTGAAAACAAATTGTAGGTTTCCTTTATTTCCCCACACAAAAGCTTTAAAAACCTGAAGTTTCAATGTTTGTCTTTTTTTGCTTTAAACGCTAATGTAATCCCATGTATCCCTAGTGTGCAGCCAGATATTTAGGGTTTATTTCTTGGGTACTGAGAGCGTTAAACCTAAAACAACCACCTAAGATAATGAAAATAACTAAATAGGCCTTTACCTACCAGTCATGTAAGTGTTGCTTCATACCAACTCCAACAGGACATTTGGCAAACAAAACAACTGCATTTCACATCTTTGACATCACATAAAGTCCATCACGGGTAACGTGATTCAACAGAGACAATATTAATAACATCGTAATGAAATGGGACCGATGACTCATTCGATGGTATCTCCCACCTGGAGCATCAAAGGTATGATTCAGACCGCTCGGCCTTCACATTTGAGCTCTAAAGGCAGAGAACACATCAATACGTTATGACTCACATCGCTTTGGCTTAACTGAGACCTTTCTGTTATTTTCATCCCTGGATCTTCAATCATTTCCCAGAATCCTCATCTCAAGCTCGCCCACCTGTTTGCAGCACTGGCACAGGGACGATCAGATGACGCTTTCGACATGAGCCAAAGAATGACGCTCTTGTAATGAAAACGAAAGCTGTTCCATATGAATCATTGTAAAACGTGGCTTCTTTGTAACAAATAAATGAGCTTGTCTTTTAATCTTAGTTCTGTGTGCGTTCAATATTTCAACTGTCGGTGCTTGGCTGATTGTATCCACTTCTACAATACTTGGCTACAACATACTCTAGCGGGAGGGGTGGAATTGCTCATTTGATTGAAATAATCCAAATATGACAGAAGGTTTTCATCATGGGGACAGAAGTAAATTTGATTTGAATGTTATTAGGTGGAGGCGGAGAATCCAGTGTTTGATGTTGCCATCCTGTCGGCAGCAGGACAGATAAGGGGATTCTGCACATACCTGTTGGCTCTGCCGACGGTGTATAAATGGCAACCTGGACGCTCAGGGACGAACACACACACACACGCTGGTTGGCTGTCAAGATAAGTCATGAGTCAGTGCCGGTCGGTCCTGTGAGCGTGATTAGTTTTCTTAACCTGAAGCTAATCAGTTTTAATGTTCTAGATGGACGCAGCATTCACGGTGAGCGTCGTTTTCTCCCTGATCGAACAGAGTTGCACATTTCTTGAGATATTTAATTAGGTGTGTTGTGGTTTCAGGTCTCTTTGCTTGGACTGGCTCTGGTCCTGCTCTCCTGCCCCGACGATGCTTCTCTGAACAGGGTCTTTGCCAACACCTCCGGTGGGATACCTGGTGGATTATCACTGACGGGACTAGAAAGGTATTTGTAACAGCAATTATGGTTTCCTTTTCTTTGGTAATGTCAGGCGCTGTGTATCCAGGATCTGGCTTTGTAGAGGAGGCGCTTCAGAGGGCGATTGAGCTGACGGATGCTGCTTACGCACGCACCAGTGAAAGGTGAAAACCGTCCGGTCACTGTAGAAATCATTTGGAACCATTTGGAATCTTCATTTTCTACTTCTCAACGCTTCCAGGGTGAAGAAATCTGTGTCTGAAGGCGCTCTGAGACCCAGTGACCTGCTGGCTCAGTTCAAACAGACTGAAGCCAAGACCAGTGCCCAGATCAGGGCTGCAGAACTGTTGGACAACACAGTGGAGCTGATCAGAGAGATGGTGTACACTCACACCATGGTGCAGCCGGACCATCAGGGTACAGACGCCACGCATTTGATCTACTCATCTCACAGAGGGCCTTTTTCTTTTTACATCCTCATATATGTTGTAAATGAGGTTACAGAATCCAGCCATTGTACAAGATACAAATATACAATATAGATACAAACACATTCATAGAAGATGGTGTCTTCTGACATTAAACAGGAGCCAAAGATCTCATTAACCAACGTTTTATTCTCTCTGAATATTATAGTCATTATTTCTTTGTCTATCACACATGAACTGTATGTTTGGAAAGCGCTTCTGAGTGAGAGAGACATGGAGAATCTGCAGCAGGTGACCGGCTGCTCGGCTGAGCTGCAGAGGCCGAGCTGTGACACAGACTGTCTGTCTGAGCGCTACAGATCCATCACAGGAGAGTGCAACAACAGGTTCCTGTCCACACAGTAAAAAAAACAACCGTGCCGGCTTATAAGAGTTGTTGTTGCTCTGCGATGTGTCTGTTTTGTTTTCGTCTTGTTAAGACATAATCCCAGATGGGGGGCTGCAAACATCCCATACTCCCGCTGGCTGCCTGCAGAGTACGAGGATTTGTGGGGGATGCCCAGAGGCTGGGACCCCCAGCACACCTACCATAATGCCAGTCTGCCTCCGGTAGGAGTCCTGCAACAGCCCTCAGGCGTTCTCTGTTCAGTCATCTGGCGAAATGCAAACTCTTTGTTCGGTGTGCAGGTGCGGCTGGTGTCTCAGGAAGTGCTGTTCACTCACAACGACAACATCTCTCTGGACTCCACTCTGTCCCACCTGCTGGTGGAGTGGGGTCAGTGGATTGATCACGACGTGGTGCTGACGCCTCAGAGCCCCAGTAGGTCCTCGTTCAGAACCGGAGCGGACTGCACGCACACCTGCAGCCGCGACACGCCCTGCTTCCCCATACAGGTACCCTCCGCTGTCCGCTGCTTCTTGGCCTGATCTCCTGCAGTTTAATTTTTTTTTTTTTTTTTTGCAACATAAAACTGTTTTTGTGTCTTCAAATGTGTAGGCTTAAGACGCTTGATTTACCTCATTAAATGAATATTTCAATTTTTTGAATTTTGAATTGAATAATGACAAAATTGTTTTGTTTTTTCCCTGCAAAACCATACTCGCGTCTCTCCCCAGATCCCGCTGTCAGATCCGCGCAGTGGCTTCCAGAGTTGCATGCCTTTCTTCCGCTCCGCTCCCAGCTGTGTTGCCGGAGTCCCGACTCATCGCCGCCGGGAGCAGCTCAACGCCATCACCTCCTTCGTGGACGCCAGCATGGTGTACGGCAGCTCCACGAGCCTGGCCTCGACTTTGAGAAACCGCTCATCGCCTCTGGGCTTAATGACCCTCAACTCCCAGCACTCCGACCGGGATCTGGCCTACATGCCATATTTGCCAAGGCGACAGGCTCACCTGGACCCGTGCGGCCCCCGAAGCTCCCTCACCTCGCGGGCATCGGAAAAATCCAGGCAGCAAGAGAACACCACATCCTGCTTTCAGGCTGGTGAGCAAGTAACTGTGAGGAGTTGTCTGTTCTCGGAAGGCTTCGCTTGAGCTTCTTTTAATGATTTTTGCTTCTTAGGTGATTCAAGAGCCAATGAGCATCTGGGCATGATTGCGCTGCACACACTCTTCCTGAGAGAGCACAACCGGCTGGTCAAAGAGCTGCACCTGATCAACCCGCGCTGGAGCCCCGATACGCTTTACCAGGAGGCCCGCAAGATCATGGGAGCCGTTCATCAGGTGGCAGCTTCTGTCTGTTTACTTCTACCTATACGTGAGCATTGCCAGCGCTCTGACCTTCTTTTGGTCTTTGCAGATCTTAACATGGGAGCACTACCTGCCGCGGGTCCTCGGTGAGGGCGCCATGTCTCGTCTGATGCCTCCCTACGAGGGTTATGATCCCGAGGTGGATCCCAGCATTGCTAACGTCTTCGCAGCTGCAGCATTTCGCTTTGCCCACGTCACCGTGCAGCCAGTGGTGACCAGGCTGGGGCCAGGATACACCACCAACTCCCAGCATCCCCAGCTGCCACTGCACCATTCACTGTTTGCCTCCTGGAGGGTTGTGCAGGAAGGTAAAAAACATACCTGACTATGATATGTTATTTATACATTTGACTCAAATGACTTTTGTTTTTTTTTACAATTTACTGATCTTATCTGTTGTCTCTCTCTTTTCTCCTGGTGTCAGGTGGTATAGACCCTGTGCTGCGCGGCCTGCTGCTTTCTCCTGCGAAGCTGCAGACCCCAGGTCAGATGATGGTGGAGGAGCTGACAGAGAGGCTGTTTCAGGCACAGGGAGGGATGCCTCTGGACCTCGGGGCCCTTAATCTCCAGAGGGGCCGGGATCACGGCCTGCCTGGTATTAGCTTTTTTTCTACTGGCACAATAGAGTGTTTTTATCACTATAGCTTTTTACTTTACACCTCAGTAATAACATGGTTATAGTGTCATAATGAAAAAACAACAACAACTAGGTAATAGCGAGTATTTTAAAATTTCTATACCAGGGTAATATTTGACTGAAATGTATGTAACAGGTTGCTAAAGGGCAAAAACATTTAATACGGAGCAGATATTTAAAGATGAAAAAACAATTTATTAATAGTGTAGGAATATGGAAACCTACTAAGACAATGGGGTTATAACCTTATAATAATGAGTTACATTTTACATGTTTAATGATTGAATCTCAGGTGGAAACACTTGGTAGTGGTAGTTTCTTTTTTCTCAGGTAGTTGAAACCCAGTATTTGAGGCTTCCTGTCCCCCCCCCACTAGGATACGGGTCATGGAGAAGGTCCTGCAGCCTCTCCGTTCCGAATACCACTTCTGAACTGGCCGAAATTCTGACTAACTTCACGTTGGCCCACAAACTGCAGCTCCTATACGGCACGCCGCACAACATCGACGTGTGGGTCGGGGCCATCTCCGAGCCCGCTCTCCCTGGAGGCCGAGTCGGACCTCTGCTGTCCTGCCTGCTGGCGAGACAGTTCAGAGCGCTGAGAGACGGGGACAGGTCACAACAAATCCTCCAATGGAACGTTATGGCGGTTTCAATGCACATTTAGAGACAGATTTCTTTTGGTCTCTGCAGGTTTTGGTGGGAGAGGGAAGGAGTGTTCACCGGCCCCCAGAGGAGACACCTGCACGGCGTCTCTCTGTCCCGAATCATTTGTGACAACAGCCACATCACTCATGTCCCCGCGGACCCGTTCTCGCGCACCGAGAGGCCGGAGGACATGCTGCCCTGTTCGCACCCGCTGATCTCCCACCTGGACCTCCGCCCGTGGAAGGAACCAGACTCATGTGAGAAGGTGGACAATAAAACGACGTCAGGTCGGTCCACGCGTCGTCCCGTGAACATTTCCGCTCGCTCTTACAGATCCCGACTGCGGTCTGATACCCAGAGTTCAATCCGGCTACTCCTTGCTCTGTGACTCTGTGGTTCTCTACCAGTGTCACTCTGGCTTTGAGCTGCTGGGATCTTCATCCGTCAGCTGTGATCCAAACAGCCGGCAGTGGAGCCCCTCGGCCCCAACTTGTCAAGGTACCAAGACTGAACTAGCGCCTCGTGACAAGTCTGGAATAGAAAGACATTATTTTAACACCAGTGCAGCAAGGTAGAGTTTGTTTGCAAAATCGCAGTGATCTTGACATTCATATGTTAAAGAAAACTCTTTTGATCTCTTCACATGATCTTTTCCCAGCGGTCATGGAATTGTAGCTGTTCATAGTTCTCTCAGCATTGTGGTGGCATCTCATCAGCACTGGCCTGACATTTGACGTATAAAGTTATTCTTGACTTTGAAAACAGTATCCGACAAAATGATCTAAACACAAGATCGAGGCTGAAAGTTTCCATCTCAATGATGATGTCCTTAAATGCAATCAAAAGCTTCTGAAATAATGTTGAGGGGAAACGTGCTCTGTTTTTGTGAGGAACCGGCCATTAGCTACGTCATCGACTTGAGTGTCTTTGCCCGATCGTTGCAGATATCGATGAATGTAAAAACCTAACTTCCGTCTGCCCACAACATCTGGAGTGTTTCAACACACAAGGTTCCTTTATCTGCTCAGGTTGGTTACGACTATTTGGCTCCCTTCTTTCAGCACTTTTTTTGCGTGTTGGATATTTTGTGCCAATGACTTTTTTCTTGTTAAGTAGGGTTGAAGTAGAGAAATCCTTTAAAGGAGCACAACATAAAGCATCTCTCTGTGTGTGTGCACAGAACCCTCCTCGCCGTCCGTCGTCTCAGTCGTCACTGCAGTGGTCGTGGTGACCGGCGGCGTGGCGGCTCTGCTGATGATCGTGTTCTGTTATCGAAGGTAAGACACTGAAGGTGCAAATCGACGTAACAGGTCCAGGTATTTTTTCCTGTTATTTTACAAGGAAAAAGTGACACGTAAATATCAGGGGAGGACCAAAACCATATTATAGTAAGGTAGATCCAAGACTTGAAAAAGGACTGATTTTGTATCAGAAAAACATGTGTAACTTTGTCAAGATTGTGTTATTTACAAAAGAAATTCCAATGGTTGACCGCAAAGGGGCGGGACTTTGCCTCAATAGTCATTTTTTGGCAACACACCAACTCACAAGACTTCAAAATAAGGCTTATTTCATCCATAGGAGGGAGGAATAAGTCTTAAAATGGGAATTAATTTGAATTATTGGAGATCTGGCAGATTTAAGGTCTGTGGATAACACACGTTAAGGAGATTAGGGATTTACTTCTATATATACACTCTATAATACTTCTCTTGACGATATTGCAGGCTTGACCTTTCACAATGAGAACTTTTATAAACAATCAGTAATGCAGATAGAATGAATAATGACTAATTGGAAAAAGGCAAATAATGAACACGCTACAACAGTCAGAATATAAAAGCGTCCAGGTTAGAAGTTACCCTTTATCTTAGTACTGATCGCTCGCTGTGAACATATTCCACTAGAAGTCCTTCTTTCAGTGTTCTCATTGAGTTTTGCTGTCATATCTAAAAAGTCCATTGTTCATGAGCGTAATAATTGCATTTTTAAAAAGGAACCCACAACACAACGAAATTAACTTCTTACGGAAAGGGTAGGGCCTGACATGTTGTATAAATTGTTCATTTGTATCTGTAAAATTTAAGTTTAATTTGAATAACTAAATCTCTCTCTTGCAGATATTTTCCCAAGAAAGAAGACTTGGTCAATGCGGAATGTTGCCAGGGGAAAAGTTAAAGTGTTTGGGCTAAACTTCTCTGTTAAGGTATTCGAGCATCCTACTGGGTTTGGTATTTTAAGTTGCAAATGTATTGATCTGTAGCGTAAGAATATTTTTTTGTTTTTGTTTTGTAGAACATTAAGGCTGGACAAATGTTATTGCTGCTGTTGACCTATAAAACATGACCTGCTCATGTGATCACGTGTTCTGGCCTCGGACAGCACATTCCATCAGTGACCAATCCAGGTCAAACTATTTATTTACACTTGTAATATGTACCATGAGGCCATAAACACAATAACAAGCTTACAAAAGTCCTTTCAATCCGGAAACAAACAGCTTACTGGAATGTCAGCCCCAAAAAGCGATTTTCATACAGCCTCTGTGAGCGGGATATTCCCGTGTAGCCCTGTGCCGGACTCCTGCTTACAAACACGTTAAGTAACTGTGCGTTTAGCATCGAGGCAACCAGGATCCATGTGACGTATTAATCCAAAGCCAAGTCAGCGTGCTGCCCTGACAGAAACTGCTCTAGTTTTAAAATGAATCACCTTTCCCAAACTTTAGTCCAGACTCCACAGAACGCAAGAAAGAGTCGAGATCGAACCAGCGAATTCATTTATCTGCCGTCAAACAAGACACAGAAATTACACACACTTCAAAAAGGGGGATGTTGTGAGGCTGCGATGCGTTGTCTTTAATGGAGTGTTGTAATCATCAGTACACTGAGGTTTGGGACCATTAAAGCCCTACAGAAGGCGAAGAAGCAGTTATTGCATTTTGACAACATATCATTTTGAACATTATTGGCTCGTTTTCTGCATTGGACATTAACAAATCTATACTACGACGTGTAAACAATATACACCGTGTAATATGTAATTCATCCATGCAAAGTCACATGGCTTTTATATGTACATACTCCTCATTGCAAAGGTTGTGCATATTGTAATGACCTATTGAAGCACATTTATTTTCTGAATATATTGTAAAACTGTTTTGAGCGTGCAGATGTCATTCAAGTCATTTACACTATTTTTGATTAAGAAGTTTAGGTCACACGCGTGTTATTACAAGGCATCTAGAACAAGTAGTGCAGCAACAGCATTCGGACCAAAAGCCTGTGGTGTTTGACCGTCATCAGGAGATGCTAGTGAGCATTCTATTTATGTCAAAATAAAGAAAACAACCCAAATTGTTCTGCGGAAAGACCATAAATATTGTCAATCTCCCCGGAAAATGATTATATTACATGGTTATACAAGTATGTGATACTTGAGGTAAGAGACCAACTAACCCTCTGCACGGCTCTCCTTGTTTGTGCTCATCTTTTCAACAGAGTAACGGCTTGAGCTTGAAACATTGTCTATTTGCACTCCGCTGGGGACGTTCAGAGAAAGTAACAATTCTCAGTTTCTGGATGCCTGCAGTGTAACAGAAAATGTATTTGACGTTACCGGGAATACCAGAGTGATTAAAGTCATGTTATGTTTTACTTCTTTCTAGCGGTGCTGGTTTAACTCGTCAAGTGGCACATGAACGTTTTCTACTTCCCTTGTTGATCAACTTCTGCTGCAACACTAATTCTGTACAACTCCAGCTACAAGAACTGATCAAACAACAGTTGGTCACCACAGTTGAGCCCTGACCTTGAATAATCAAGGTCCTGGGATTGTGCGGTCCTTTGGGCCGTCTAGCCCAGGTCCGTGAGGTAGAAACCTAGCTTGGCCACAGTCATCTCCCTGCGGAGACGCGTCACCTCCCAGAACATCTGCTCCGCTGGACGAAGGCAAAGAGACAACAAGGCAAGATGCAGCGTGTCAGCGGCCCGAATACAACCGGGCCAAGGAGGCACAACAGATTCATTCTAAGAACATGCTACTGTCCACTTACCATCGTGTCTCACCAGGCCCTGCTGGATGTAGCGGATATAAGTAAAAAAATTGCAAACAGCGGTGATCTAGAAAGGTGAGAATAAGGAGGAGGTCACACGTACTGACACTTAGCAGCTGTGCGTCAAACAAAGATTACAGAGATTAGGTGATGGTTACCCGTGCTCGGCTGGAAGGAGAGATGTAATAGTAGCTCCCCTTGTCGCCAAGTTTAATGCGATGTCTGCAGAGGCGCGACATGCCGCTTAATGCACATTTTCTACAAATGGAAAGATCAGTGGTCAGATCCTTACAGCGTCGGCGGAGGGGGGGGGGGGGGATACACGCCGACGCTGTTTAATCCCAGCAAACACGAGTAAAATCCCATCCGGTATTGTTAACAATGAAACTTGGGCAACTTTGAATTAAGACTTAAGAGTGAACACATTCCAGACAGAAACATGAGAAACAGCAACACAAAAATGATTAGTGCACACTCAGCTAGTCAGAGGAAGAGGAAAAGGTCCATTGGTATATATTCACACACATGCACACGTCATGAATTTATAGATTAGATATTAACCCATCAGACGCCTGGGTAGACAAACTTCATGCTACAGTCATTTGTGTTAGTGAACATGAGTGATTGTTCCTGAGAGGACTTACGTCTCTATTGCTGCCCTAAAGCCACTGGAAAGAAAAGATTATCTCAAATCAGACACAGTCATTAGAAATGTTCCCGTTAATTAAACCCCTCTCAGATACGTGGGAAGGAACCAGCTATTAGACCACTAATCATCAGGGGGAGATTCAAAAGAAGAGAGAGAGGGTTCTTGGGGTCCGAGTTTGGCATCGTTTAGCAGTGAATGGTGACGGCCGGGACAACGTGGATCGATGTCGTCGTGACAAACTCACTTCGGGCCCCCGCACTCTATAGCGGAGGCTTTGACCATCGGTACCGCCGACATGGCCACAGGCTCGATGGTCAAAGAGTTGTTTTCCACCGCACTCTGCACCAGCTGCGACAGCTGCGGAGGACAGGAATTGGGATCGTTTTAGGTGGGGAAATGTGGCATTGGGACGGCCCGGCTTCTAACAAGGAGAATAAGAAAGGCAGTCTGACCTCAGATCTGGTGAAGGAGAGGCAGGGCCCAATGTCTTCTCTGTGGATGCGACTCAAGAAGGCGGAGGAGCGCTCTACACTTGGATTCTCCTTCCACAGCAAAAACTCTGCATACAGAACAGAGTCCAGCTGCAAAAAGGAAACAATCAATCAATCAGACTTGCTTGTTGGACTGCTTGTCATTTAGCACCACAAACCCCTTTCATTGGGGATTCAGAATCCTCTCCAACCTCATACACAATACTTGGCTCAGAACAGACAGAAGCAAACAAACTGCCATCAAGTTACAAAAATAATTTAGGATTATTTATACGAGCTTTTGGTCGATGGTTTGGTTCGACGTTTCTAAATGTTGCCGCGTGTCCGGCCATTTAAGTTGGTTTTGTGTAACAAAAAGCACGTCCGACCTTTTCAGGGCGTTGTGAGGCCCCGTCAGAGAGATGCAGTTACCTGTCTGCTGTCATTACACTGCCCCTGCCAGTAAGGGTCAAAGGTCACAGTGACAGATCGTCCAGGAACAAGGCAGAGTATCAGAGAGAGGAGAGCAGGAACAGCAGGCTGAGAGAGGAAGAGACAGACAGGAGGAACCAGCCAGGAGAGGTTAGTACTCGGAGGGCAGGTAGAAGCCGAGGGAGATACAAGTGGCACGAGGGGAAGAAACGGAGAAACGCACAAAGGAGAAGAGAGGCAAAACGTACATTCATAAAAAGGTTACCTCTCTGTCCTCTTTGGCCGCAGGCGGAATGCAAACCGAAGAAGCTTCTGGTTGTCCAGGTAAACCTGGAAAGGCACCGCTTGCACTCTTGTTGCGGACGTGTCCTCCGACGTGTTTGTACGCCCCCCTGGTGCCCGACGGCTGCAGCTGTGGATGCAGCTGGCGGTTTGGCGAAGAAGGCGTCGAAGTCAGCACCAGAGTCTTGAGCGCTGTCACTTCGGCTTGCAGAACGTCAATCTGGGAAAGAAAAGGGCAGAAAGGGCACAGAAGCAAAAAAGAAAAAAATCTAACGACAAAAGTCAAAGACAAAAAGAGAAATAATAATAACACTAACTTTATTATAAACTTTAATAGCAACTTAAAGACATTTTAGGTCAATTGAGAAATAGCTATGCCGCTATGAATACATTTGAAATGAAACAAAGTTATTAAAATCACTTAGCTTTAATAAGTTTAAATAAGTTTTAATGGCAGTAGAGAAACAGAAACGTCGCACACACCTTTCCCCGAGCCTCCTTCAGCTGCTTCTCCGCTGCGGCTTGTTTGACGTTTGCGTCGTGCACCATCTTGTGAGCTTCCTGTTGGGATGAAGAAACATTATCACGCAGCCCGTTTGTTTATACTGCGGGTTTTAAAAAAGAAAATTGGATATCTTGAACGTTGTTCTTTAAAATGGCCAATGTGTTGAAATGTTAAAAGCAGTAATAAGTGACTTTTAGACCTCGACAACATTACACAACAAGCTTTTGTTTACTTTGAAGTCATTTATAACTGTACATGTAGCTAAAAATAAATGTCTACTTCTAAAAGTCTACGAACAATTTATATGTTAACTACACAAATTGTTTATTTGTAATGAGCAAACACATGAAAACAAAAACAAACTGATTCCAGCATCTCCAATTTACATGAAGGTAAATTTAGCTTGCTATCATTTCTGCAATGTGGAAAATCAAAATACAATAGGGGAGTTTGAGGATACGCATGTTTTTCTCTTTATAACAAAGATTTTTACAACATTTGGGGAAATCCGTTGATCATATCCTAAAATGTTGATATGAATAGATTTAAACTCTTTCACGCTGTCTTTTTTGTACTACTTCTCTACAATGGAGAGGCGAAATACGTAAAAGTTGACACTAAACCTAAATGTTTTCACTGGGATGCAAATGATGAATTTGATCATCACTGATCATCGGGGGCCAAGTGTGTAAATGATCGCTCACTTCAAACAGGCTGGCAGTCAGCTCCTCCAGCTCCTGCTCCAGCTGAGTCCTGACCTGCGACAGACGCTCACACTCCCTGTCCTTCAATTTCAGTTCCTGAATTGTGTGGGGAAAATTTCACAATCGCGTTTGAAAAAGGAAGGACATTTGCATCGTCGACATTTTTACGGGTCGCACAATGGTTCGAGTGTGTCTTTGTGCGTTTGCAACAACACCTTCTTCGCAGCATCCAGCTGTTCCTTGAGGATCTCCGAGCCCTTTTCTCTAATTTCTTTTTCTTTGATCTCCAGCGAGAGGCTGCGAAGCCGGGAGAGGTCGCCATGGTCCCTGCCGGAGGGGGGCCCAGCCTTGCCTCCTCCCTCCAGTCTGGACTTGGGCTCTGGATCCAGATCTACCAACCTAACATAAAAGAACAAAGACTGTATCCACTCCAAAAACAGAGTTGCTATCAAGCACAGTCGAACATGACATTAGGTTGATGTAATGATAATCCATGATTACCTCACAGTGTGTTGCTCCAGAATCCTTTGTGCTGTGGGTCATTGTGTAAGTGTGTGTTTTAATTGTGGGTGCCAGAAGGGCTGCTTAAAAAACAGCAACAACTTTTTAAGATCTACTTAAAAAGCTGTTTCTACTATACAAATATAACTCCCGTACAAATTGAACACAAAAATTTGTGTTGTACTGTACATTGGGCCTTTTTCAGTTTAGTGCAGCTTCACAAATGGATAAACAGAAAGGGACCCTAACAAGGAACAGGAAATGAGTAAGTCTTTATTTGCAGTAGTAAAATATTTACCAGGTACACGTAAAATGAATCAAATCCTTATCCTTAAACTATTTGAGGGACTCTTCTGTATTAGTGTTTCTAATATTTCATCTACCTTGTATCTAGCCGATGTTTCAACAACAAGAAATATGGCAAATATTGGCCAATTTATCAAGTCAGAGTATTTTTATTGCAAGGCTGCTGATCTATTGGTTAAATATTGGTTAATACAGTTTAAATGTTAAGAACATTACACTGTACCAAACAACTACACTTCACATGTAATTATAAAGTTCATTCACAGGTTTCCCAATTCAGTTTTCCTTTGCTTCTCATCAGTTTGAAATTGACCGCATGTCTGTGTCCTGCAACATCCACCTATTTACATCCAAAGAATCGTTTTTACCTCCGAGTTACTGTCACTGGGATCACCAGTTACCGACCCCGGAGAGACCGCGGACCGCAGGTTTAGACCCGCTGCTACTGCATCAGCCCCATTATCCGGCCTTACCCTGTCAGAGCCCGGGACAGCAGAGAAACCTCCACCTTCCTCCACCCGGGCTGCGTATCCGTCAGCTTCTGCCCTCCAGTTCTTCTTCTCGTTACTTTAAATTAAATAAATGGTGAACAAACCGAGCGAACGTGAGCTGGTTTCAATAACAAAACAAAAAAAACTCCCAGCTGTTTGAAATCAGCGCAGGAATGCGGACGCTGTGACGTAGACGACTCACGACAACAGCGGCGAAATGCTGACAACGAACAAAAAAGAAAAACTGCGATTTTTTTTTTTTTTAAGTGTAACGCAGATTTTCGTAACACTTTCCATCCGCTTCGGACACGTTTTCGTCCCCGCAGCCCGTGTCGTTGTGTCCCGGCTGAAGGAAACCAACCCCCGCTTGTTGCCTGTGCTCCGTCCCTGCCCTTCACGCGCCGGTCACATGACCGCGCATCCCCTCCCAACGAGCGCCGTGGAGCGGAGGGCCGGTCTGCGCATCACCTGAGACGCGCTCACCTGGCTCGTATGGCGGGCAGGTGAAGCTCAACACGTTCGGTTAACGTAAAATCCTCTCCAAATGGACAATTACGGTCCTGATTGGTCCTCTAATCCCTAAAACCTCTAAAGGGAAGAATGTGGAGCTGCACTTCCTGGGCAATATGTTCTCTTTTTCTTTCATTCTTTATATGCTGGAATACATGGCGCCAATTTTTCTGTGTGTGAAACACACTAACAGAATAAATTATTTAGATATCATGTATGTTGCCAACTAAATGGAATGTCTTATAGAAGACACCTTAATAGATGGAAGGATTGCAGTGCACAGATGCCAAATAAATGGTTGTCCACCAACGCGCAGTGACGGGTACTATTATTTTACATTTGTATAATATTCTGCATGCTACATACCCGGGTCACATTAGTTTCAAAAGTTAAGGTGCATATTTTTCACAAAACATAAACAAGAGTCTGAATCTGCCTGGAATACCCTTTGTAATCATGCTCCATCCACCTCCATCCAACGGTAATCCTCTCATTTCCTGTCAGCTCTGCCCTGTGCCCTCTAATAAAGGAAACACAAATCAAATTGAAGTGAGTCCTGATGCGACCTCGCAGGAGGCTCACTGACTGAAAAGCTGCCTGAACG
The DNA here is from genome assembly GCF_964276395.1 of Gasterosteus aculeatus. Classification (NCBI taxonomy): domain Eukaryota; kingdom Metazoa; phylum Chordata; class Actinopteri; order Perciformes; family Gasterosteidae; genus Gasterosteus; species Gasterosteus aculeatus. The sequence continues at coordinate 18,779,676 of NC_135698.1, forward strand.
TGTGCTATACGTCTACGAATGGGCTGCAAGGACTAAATCCACCTGTGTTTGTTTGCATGTGTAGTCATTTCACTTGAACACCGAAATAATCCGTTTCCAATGCGGTCACAAGTTGAGTTCCGCTTTACATCCAGTGTAATTGAACCACGTGTGGGAGTTTTTGGTTGTTGTTGGTATGGATGTATAATATGGTAGAGGGTGAAGCACTATGCTTTATATAAAGCCATAGTGCTCGACTTTATAAAGAGCTTGTTAGCACTAATCCTATACACTTCAAAATGTTACATTTTAAACCAATAATTCTTTGCCTTTATGGAATCAAAACCCCTCACCGTCCAACAATGCAGCCTTCCTCCTCAGTTTGCCTGCTGGACTGGTTTGTGTCGGCTGGCTTTCCGAGGGTATCGGGTGTCCCGAAGAACACCGCAGAGGAATACACCGCTATTCCAGATCTCCCTGCTCTGAGGACTTCATATCCTGGAGCGGCTGTCGTAGAAGACGGGGGAGAAGAAGAAATCCGGACGCTGTGAATTCCCTCCAAAGCATCCATGTCTCTCTCAGAGGCTCCTGGGAAACTTCTAGATGTCAGTCAGATGTATTGTGAGTGGCATTTAGCCATTCTGATATCTGTAGGGGGGGAGTGTCAAAATGCAATTAAGAATCACATAAATAAGGTTTTCAAACTTCACACAGTCGTGCAGTAGTCGGTGGAGAAGTCATGACCTCTACAGCGTTTGAATAGCTTACACACGTGTCACAGGCACTCTGGCTCCTTTATTCGCAGACTATCATGCTAAAGGAATGTGTTTCTTTGTGAGATACCCAGTGTAAATATTACTTCAACGTAAGTTAAAAAACAGTGTCATGCCACTATCGCACACGAGGAGTGCGAGAAACTCAACCAGGGATGATTTGAGGCCAGAGAAACACACGTAATTGACTCACCAAACTGTTCCAATATGATCCCCAATTGACGCGAGAGCATCAAAAACCTGCGAAAACTGCTGAAATCGTGCTTCGATAATCTGGAGATTGAACTCTGCCCGCACTTCTCTCCGCTTTGGGTCTCCGGGTTACACAGGAAGGGTTAATCACTAACACACACTGGCCAGTTAGAGCACGGCTGTGCACATTTCTTCCAGCAGAGGGGGGAGGACACGCAGTCGCACCCCGATCAAGAGCTTTCCATGAGGAAAAACTCACACAAACTTCAAACCTAATGTCACCAAGGTTCCCTCTAGGTGTTGACTGAAATGAAGACATCAGAACACGGTTGTGTGCTCACCCAAAAGCCAGAGGAAACGAACTAGAAGTTAAACTTTAAGCAAGCGCTTTCATAGAGTTATACTTGACATAAACGTGAACAACAGCTACACGCCACTCGTGCCTTTGACCGACCGATTTGGGGCAGTGTGGGCGCTGTGCTGTACCCAGATTTGCTCAGATTAACAGGACCTGGCCTCACAATGCAGCTTTGTTGCTGAAACAGATTAACACGTCAAATGACCGGAGCTGTAGGAGTCCTTTGCTCTCCTTTTCTTTCCGGCTTCATTCCACCAAACGCTGCTGATCTCACTGATGGAAGGAAGTTTTCATTTGGTGAGGTGAGTAAAAAAGGTTTTCTGTGGGAGAACCTTAAATATTGTATTTGCCTGTTGTGGTCCTGCGAACCTCTCTTCAGGTATATTCATGTGTTTTGGATCCATGAAAAAGAGGTATCTTTCTTTTTTATTGTGCAAAAATGGAGTTGATTTGATTGAAGAGTGAATACATAATGCTGTTCTGTTTTGTAACTTTATCATTTTAGATCTGTGCTCAAATTGGCCCTATGAGATCATGGTTGATCGCTGACCTTGAGCTCAGTCGAGGCCCAGAGAACACCGGCACACTGGTTTCCTTCATGTCCCACCACAGTCCCCCAGCCAGTCGGCCCGCGAGCAGCCATGACCGTGACGTACTCCCGCAGGGTTGCCGATGCCGGTCTGGGGACCTTCTTTCACCTGCTGCTGCGTTGGAAGGGCAGCATTTATAAACTGCTGTATAGAGAGCTCATCATCTTCACTCTTCTCTACTACTTCTTCAGTATTGTTTATAGGTACTCCGGTAACTTCTTTCCTAAACGTCTTTGTCAAGGGTCACTTAGATTTAGTGAATTGAAGGTTGCATTCGACAGTTGGAATTGTTCAGCTGTCTTTGCAGAAAAAGAACGACGTAGCTGAGACATCGTTTCAAACATTTCTTTTTGCTATTTAATGATTTGTGTCTTGTAGAACCTGCCTGTTTTCCTATTTCCATAACATGTCATAAAAACATATGTATGTTCCAACGAAAACTGTTTTTTCTGTTTTAATTAGATATGTCTGTATATTATCTAAGCAGCAAATGATTTTAAGAGATTTAAAAGACAGAAGAAAATAGTGTAACAAAAGGTTTTTATGGAAAACATTCTGTGTTTTAGTCGTTATGGACTCAAAAGATGTTTCCTCCCCCAGGTTTGTGATGAACGATGATCAGAAAAGGCTGTTTGAGAAGCTGTCGATATACTGTGACCGCTACGCAGAACTCATCCCAGTGTCTTTCGTGCTGGGTGAGTTGAGGCCGATTGTTTCAGGAATCGAAATCTCAATCCAAGACCATGTTTCCTGGAAACCATCACAGGAGGTTGGCATGCAGTTCTTTTTTTTGTTACCAGGTTTCTATGTCACCTTGGTCGTGTCCCGTTGGTGGGGCCAGTTTGAGAACGTCCCCTGGCCCGACCGCTTGGCAGCGTTAGTGGGCGGCCATGTTCGGGGAGCTGACGAGGCCTCCAAGCTGACCCGACGGACCCTGATGCGATACGCCAACCTCTCTGGAGTGCTCATCTACCGCTCCATCAGCACAGCCGTCTACAAGAGGTTTCCCACCATGGAGCACGTGGTGCAGGCAGGTACGACGAACACGCGTCCAAATCCGCCGAATCCTTCTGCACAATTAAAACGAGACTGTGTGAGGTCGGCCAGCATAGCCCTGGTTCCGACTTACGTACTTTTCCTCTGATGTGGTTGTGCTATTTTAATGTTACATGAATGACTACGAGTCGTTCCATTGTGTTCTTTGTCGCTCAGGTTTGATGACGTCAGACGAGCTGAGGCACCTGGAGGACCTGCGCTCTCCTCACAACAAGTTCTGGGTTCCCTGCATGTGGTTCGTCAGCCTGGCTCTGAGGGCTCGGACTGAGGGTCGCATCAACAACGACGTGGCTCTCACAGCCATTCTCACTGTAGGGCCTTATGTGCATCCGCCGGCAGGCCTAAAGCCTTGAACATCCCCTCGTTCTGAGGCCTTTTCTTTAAAAGTCATTTTTCTTTTCTTTTGCTCTTTTCTTCTCTGTTCAGGAGTTGAACAGCTTACGGGCAAAGTGTATGAAGCTGTACGGTTACGACTGGATCAGCCTGCCTCTTGTCTACACTCAGGTTTGGTTGATATTCTGTCTTGTCACTGGAGTATAGTAGATGCCTTTGCAAAGTGATTCAACGGTTCTTATTTTGTGAATGATTAGGAGGGCTGTAAAGAATGTCAACTTGCATTACCTCGGTTTTTTGAATTAGAAAGCTGACTCACAATGACAAACAATCAACATGGGGCAGTTTTCTCAACGCTACTTGAACATGGGTATTTTTATCCAGGTGGCGACGGTGGCGGTCTACAGCTTCTTCCTGGCCTGTCTGATTGGCCGGCAATTCTTGGATCCGGCTCAAGGTTACTCGGGTCACGATCTGGACTTCTACCTGCCCGTTTTCACGCTGCTGCAGTTTTTCTTCTACGTTGGTTGGCTAAAGGTGAGGTTCAAGTCTCGCCGATGGCCGCACGTGGAGCGTTAGTTGCGTTATCCCTCTTGAGCTGCACTGTGCTCTGTTCTTATCCCGGCTCGTGGCTCTCAGGTGGCTGAGCAACTCATAAACCCTTTCGGCGAAGACGACGATGACTTCGAAACCAACTGGCTGGTCGATCGCAATTTACAGGTTGGGATTGAAACGGTTCCGTCCACTTTTTTCAGCCGCAGATACGGGGCGGGACTGTTGTTTGGGTTTTTGATCTGCTGTCGTCTCTCAGGTGTCCATGCTGTCTGTGGATGAGATGTACGACAGCCTGCCGCTGGTGGAGAGGGATGTGTACTGGAATGAGTGTGAGCCTCAGCCTCCCTACACGGCCGCCAGCGCTGAACACCGCAAACCCTCCTTCATGGGCTCAGCCCTGGATATCAGGTTCGGGGAGGATTTTCATTTTCTTGCAAACAATTGTAAAAACCAAAAAAGAAAATACTTTTAAAACCATACAACCACCTATTTGATCCAAACTAGTGTTCCCAAGGAGGAAATGGAGTTTCAGTCCAATCTGGAGCAAATTAAAGAGCACGAGGAAGCAAACTACTCCACCCCGCTGCTCGGAGGGCTGGGTCGTCTCCTTGGTGTCCAGTCCCCGAACTTCCCCCGCTCCTCCCGGGTCCCTCTGCTACGCCGCCGCCCCGGAGCTCCGCTGAGCCGCTTCCCTCTCTACCTGCACCCAGAGGGCCCATTAACTCCGGGTCCAAGCCGCCAGCCTCTGACCCACGAGCAAGATCCCGACTACGCCTTCTCCACCGTGCCCCTGTACGAGAGGCCCGGCTGCTACAGCTGCCCGCAGACACCCATCCACTGCGGCCCCCCCGCGGTGCCTCGCCCACGACCTGCCCGGCGGACCCAGAACGACTGGGGCCGCAGCTGCAGCTCGCTGGCTCCTCAGACGGCCGGCTCGCAGCTGCTGCCTCCCGACACCCCCAACCACGTCCCCCCGCCGCCCTCCTCCGCTTTCCCCTGGCTGAGCGAGGACGGAGAAGTCCCGAACACCCCTATGTTCTCGTTCCCGGACCCTCCACCAGTACTCTGCCCGATATCTAAACTGAGACCCGGGCACGGCCTGCTGTCTCGCCGCCCTCCACCCCGGCTTATTCTCGACGCGCTCCCGTCAGCGGAAGGACAGGCCGGGCCCCCGAGCGCTCGGGCCGCGGGAAAAGGGGGGGAGAGGGTGTTCTCGTTCACTCCTCCTTCCCGAAAAGCAGCGACAAATCCCGGTGACCCCAACAGCAGCTCCGGCAGCATTAACGCAGCGACCACCAGCAGCGCGGGCACGACGGCAGGCCTCTGCAACGGTACAAGTCACATGAGTTTTAGTAACCATGGCAACTTCAGCACCAACGTGAGATCAAGCAACGGGGGCACCAACGGTGGGCCGAGCGGCAGCAACAACAACAACGCAAACACCGTTTCCACGTCAGCGTCACCGCGGCAAGAAACCAACCAGCAACATTCACCAAATGATTCCGGGATCTCATTGGCTGAGGGGGACCTGCTGGGCGTGTTGGTGCAAGGGGGCGTGAACAAGGCGGGAGGAGGGAACGAGCAGGGCGGCGGGAACAAGGTGTGACGGACTGTTGTTGTATACAAGTGGCATTCGAAATATTTCACACAAACACGCACTAATTGATGTTACATCTGAACTGCAATAGTACTCGTTGCAAATACAGTAGTTAATCTTTACTTTGTGTTAAGCTCCTAAAGAACAATTAACCTACTTTTAAAAGCATTTGAGATTTACCGCTCAACTGTGAAGATAAAATAAAAAACCCAATGACCGAAAGCCAAAGAGTATATTCCAATGTATTCAGTATTATTTCCATCAGTGTTAGATTTAATAAAACTTATGTATCATGTATTAAGTTGGGGGGGTTTTCGCAATAAAATATCTAATCTTGTTTACTATTATATTGTATTATACAAGGAACAGATAGAGAATCAACCTTTTCCCCTGAGATATTTGCTGTAACAACAGTAGAGGTCTGCAGTAGTCCAGTTTAGAGAGCCATCGGTGCCTTTTGGATATTTTGAAGCTGATGAACAGCTTACAAACATAAATAAAGCAGCATTATCTGGCATCCAGCTCCAACAGGATGTTCATCAGCGTAGTTTAACTTCTCTGCGAGCCACAGTGTGTTTGTGAAAGTGGTACTCGGCCACGCGGCTCCGTGGGTCTCCCATGTGGCGCATGTCGGATATCCAGTCTTCAAGCTGTTTTATAGATCGGACCTGTTCATCCAGAAAATGTGTTTCTGTGAAGTCACGCAACTGAGGAAAAAAGGGACAAAATGTTTTGTCTTAATTGGCTGTCAGATCCTCCAAATGTCCATAGCTTTGCTTTATATGTGTCTAAGCAAATTCAGAACCCCATCATTCAAGCAAAACAGATTGGAGCATTGGCCTGAGCTGTTAAGATTACATGGGGGACATTGCGTTCTGTTGCCATTTTCTGCAGGTCCAGTGGGGGTTAGATGACACTTCACGGTGCAAGCAGCACTCCAAAGCCTCCAGGCCGCTCCTGCATCTCTATCTGGTTTCTAAAATGGACCATTAATAATTCCCAAAAATAAAAAACAGATACCTTAATACAGAAATAACCAAGATTAATGCCAACAGTCAAATCACTGAATTGGGACTTGCTAAAAGTGACCAAAGACACATGATGCAAGGTACAAAATAAAAGACCTTACAGAAAACTTATAATAGACCCAGACAGGTGAAGTTAATATACTTGAACCCCACTGAAAGGCAAACATAACATTACTTCAGAGCACTGGTGACAGCAGCTGATACTGTGTGAGGTAATGTATTTATGAAAATAAATAAATCATTTAAAAATGACAGTTATTTAAATAACAATGAAACGTTTTTTAGCATCAAGTGGTTATAGAAAGCCAACTAGCTAACGTTGCCTCAAACGAGACCCCTGGCGTGCGCTGCTAGCACTGCTAGGCGCTGCTAGCTAGCAGATCTCGAGGAAGGTGATCGCTAGTCTGTGCACGTTGACCTCCTGTGTGAGTATACCAGGTTAGCACATCTGACCGGTGATGTTTAAAGACTTGCTAACTTTACCTGAAGCTAACAGCCAATGCGTACGGCCGCCACAGGGCCACTTGTGTGTGAAGCATCGGCAGCGTTTCCCCACGAGGAACATTGCGCGTTAGCGGTTAAAAGGCGGGTCACTTATAATAAAAATGTCATAATAGACAGCCTGTGCCTTATCACTTAATACACGGTGATATGGCTGTTACATGGAATAAATAACTATTAAAGAGCATTCTTGAGATGAACCAATCACATCTTCCATAGAATGAAATCGAATACTAACGTTAATTCGTTTTTACTACGGACTCAGTTTAAATAACACTATTTAAATGTGCACTGCCTTCTCAGCAGCTAAAATGTATAGCTGTATTTTATTTTTATTTTTTTTGGTGCCACCAATCGAATCACGCCTGAAACCTACACAAGACTTGTTCAGCCATTTTAATGAAACACAATAAATCCCAAACATAAAAAAAAAAAAACGTACAATTTACAGTTGGTAGTTATACGCATTATACAAGTGAATGTTGTTGCTGATCACTTGGCAATAACTTTCATACGTTTACATCCCACTGGGTTATAATACACACCCATTTTCAAGTCTAAACCACGAATGATGCACCAATCTCACTTGTATCAGCAGAATCCATCACGTATTTTACAGAATAGTAAGAATATTTCCTATAACGTTGAGCTAAAAACATGGAAAAACACACTTTATTGGAAAGATACCTTAAAACAAAGACTGAACCTTTTACAGTTTTGCAAAACTGTATCAGTGTAGACACATTATTTGCTCCCAATGGGAGGAGAGTGCCACACAGCAGAGCTGGTGCGCTTGAAATAGCGAGGCTTGCTCTTGTAAAAGATATTTTCCAGTTTTGGTGGTTCAACTATTCCGAAGAAAGAGTCCAGATCAGGAGGGTTGAAGTACTGCTTCATAATGATCTGCTGCAGATGGTGACCTGGAGAAGAAATAAATAATTCAGATTAAAATGTTGTCAGTTAAGACACAGGTTTCACAATAATGATAAAAAGGCATTGACACCTATTACAATGGACTGAAGTCATCAAACCTGCCAACTTATGGTTGCTTGACTATGATTTGACAACTGACTGTTTAGCAGTCAACTGTGCATTACAAAAAGATTGATAAATGGAATTATAAACAACGCTACAGAGGGTCGGGTATATGGTCCGATCATCATTACAGATGACTGATTTATTAAATCATGCCTACCTTCGGCCCAGGATGGAATAGGCTTCCTCGGGGCGGACTCGTCATCAGTAGAGTCGTCACTGTTTTGGTCCATCCCGTAATCTTCCACACTTTTAGGCAACGTTTTGTTGCCGCCCTTTGGCGTGATGGAGTAGGATTGTGGGGATTTCTGCAGAGGATAGATCAGACGTTTTAGAGCTTTTCTCTAAAGGGGAGAAACTGCTTACATCAGGTTTAAAAGACAGACATTCAATTCGGCTAAAAATGCATCATTTAAACTTACCTCAATATCCACAGTCACGTTGAGGCCACCACCTTTTCCTACAGGCGTGCTCATAACAGAGCGCTGCAAAAAAATGAGAAAAGGGGCAAAGACGCCGTTCACTATTACAACATGCATGTCCATGTTTTAAACATACGGTTCAAATCAAAGTTTGGTCTGTTAAGATTCTTACCTCGATATCCACAGTCGTATTGAGGTAAGAAGCAGCCTGATGAGGAGAAAATTAAGAGGGTTACATTCAACTCCACTAGAGATACAAATAGTCTTTCAGTCAACTTTTGATTCTTTTCAACAGCGCAGGTGCACCTAAACTAACGTAGGTTTACCTGTGCAGAAGCGGCGGCGGCAGCAGCAGCCTTTTTCGCAGCAGCTTCTCGCTCTTCTGCAGCTAACCTCTGCCGCTCCTCCTAATGGAACATAAAGCTTTGTTACAATAGCCCGAAAACGTTCTGTTAATTCCAAAATAATTCCAAGCCTGTTTTTCTAACTTAAGTTTTCCACAGAGGATTATTTTGACAAGCTGGCCATGGGCCACCCATGTCAGCGAACAATCTCCTTAGCCTCCGCTATCCATTATGCAACGCCAGCACTGGTGCATTCTGGGCAAAGCGCCACCTAAAGCGCCCATGATTGTTTTAAAGAGAAGAATGCAAACCAGGGCATTTCTTTCCCCAGTATCAACAGGATAACATGGCAGGTAGAAACCTGGACCACCTGGACCTTTCTATGATGACGCGGCTCTAGAGCATAGAGTTCATAACCAACATTAATAGTTACTTTTGAGGTATTGAGGAATCTTTCAAGATATGAAGTTACCAAAGATAGATATTTAAAACCTTCTTGCTTTTATATAATCGGTTTCTGCATGTTTTTTATGCCATTTGATGTAGTCATATTCCATAAAAAAAGGAGCCGTGGTCAGAGCATCATCAGTTTTGGGCAAAATGTGGTTATTTAACAATATTACATATTTGCACGCTTGTGCTTTCCTGATGTGTGTGTTCTACTCAGTTTCTTACCATTTAACCGCTTGTAATGTTTCCAACCTGATACACTTTCACCAAAAAAAGACAATATTTTGGTTCAAAAATCAAATTTCTTACCAATATTTTCTCAAGCGCCTTTTTTTTCTCCTCCAATTCTCGCCTCTCCTTCTCTCTTGCCGCTCTTTCCAGTTCCCTTTGCAGAGCAACAGCCTTTTCTTTTTCAACTCGTTCCCTAAAAAAAAAAAAAAAAAGAAGAAAAAAACCGGACATTACGTCAGTAACAAGAAAAAGGGTTACTTTGTACTATTGATAGGATAATTAAAGACCATCAATGACCTCTCGGCTGCAGCAAGTTGCTCTCGCTCTCTCTCCAGCTCCCTCTCCTGCTCTCTCTTCTGCTCCAGAGCTCGGCGAGCTTCTGCCATCTTCCGAGCTCGCTGTTCCTCCTCCTCGGCCTTCTTCTTAGCCAGTGACTCCTGCTGCCGCTTCTCTTCCTCCTAAAGTCACGAAAACACGTACATTACAAAAAGCCGCACTGCAATATGCATGTATTATTTGTGCGTGGTCTGAAAACATCCCAGATCTCATTCATTCACATTTCTCACAACGTCAGACTGAGTTTTCCGCCTTGGCTAAAAGGTGCACTGAATTGGTAGCAAAACCAGTCACTTTCGTTTCCGGTTTTCTTTTTGTCAATGAATTAAATAATCACTCACTGCTTGCTGAATCTTCTTCTTTTTAGCCTCTTCTTCCAACTTCTTCTTCTGCTCCACGTCCTCTTGGCGTTTAACGGCCACCTTCTTTTTGGCTTTGTCGTCTGCCATCCGCTGCAGAAAGCGGAGCGATACCAAATATTAGAGAAGGGCTTCACTTTTGCTTAAAGGAGAGCTAACGCAGCTAAAGTTGCCGAATCCGTTGCAGACCTTATCGTTTTTCTCAACTTGAGCCATCTTCTGCTCAATCCTCTTCTTTTTCTCCTCCTCCCTCTGCTCTTCTTTTACTTTGGCCTCAAACACTCTCCGCAGCCTCTCATCTCTCTTCCTAGAACACACCAACGTAAAAGTTCGTCAGAACAAGAAGAAGAACTGCTCAATCAGAGCGATCAAAGATGTTGAGCTTTAACCTTTTGAGTTCATCCTGTTTCCTTTTCTTCTCATCGTCCATCTTCTTCATTCTTTCTTCCTCCAGCTCCTGCTTCCTCTTCAGGGCTTCCAGCTTGTGACGCTCTTTTGTCTGGGAAAAAAAAAAAAAAAAAAAAAAAAAACGGGTTTCAGGGAGATTTGAGGAGACAGAATCCCACTAGTTCTTACACAGGCAGCCAACGTCAACCCCATCCAAAGTGGCAGGTATCCAAAGTGGCAGGTGGAGCTCATGCACGTGGAGAAAGATCACCCAGTCAGTGGTGTTCACCGTGACAGACTTTGTGTTTTGGGATTTCCACTTGGCTGAAGAGTTAATTTGAGTCTGTGCTCACTCTGCTGCACAGTCCAGTGATCATTAGTTTCTAACAGACCACATTAGTGATTACAAGAGCAAACTAAACCCAACGTTTATTCCAGTGTGATCTTCTAACCCAATGAACCATAACATGCTGACAGACACCCGTGTAATGAACAACCCAATTAGTGTCACGGCTTGATCGGATGGCTTGACATTATTTTTGTATTAAAATAACTCAACATAAAGTTTAGTTACCAAAGATGTTTTAGCCGTTTTGTCGGTTAAAAAGATTCTAAAAGCGAAGCATCCTCGACCTGTTTTTTTATCAGGGAAACCATCAACTAACATGTGGCGTTTGGGTTGTTGAAAGCGGCTTCTCTAAGGTAAGCGTTAATCAAGTTCCATGACGGGATGTTAGACACCGTAAAACACACAGTACTTCTACATCACACTTACCACTATACCAACGCTTAACTGAGGAGGGGAGAAAACAAATCCACAAAGAGGAGGATGTCAGCCAAAGCATTTTAGAACAGTTTTTATTTTATTTACTGCAATACAACATGTCTGTCTTTAGCTAACGTGTTAAGTCTATCAGAGATTTTGTGACACGCTCTCTGCCGATCCAGACACATTTGAAGTACGGCTGGAGTCAAACAAATCCTAGGTACAGTTCTACCGATGGCTCGGTGGATGGGGGTCGGGATCTGCACATGTCCAAGTTTACCAAATAGGTCACTGTGCACTGACGAAGTTGTTGACTTTGCAGCGTGTGGGGTGTGGAGCTTACCTTCGGGTCGATCTTCAGAGGAGTGGTGTGTTTAATGAAGGACTTGATGACAGCAGAGCGGCCGAGGGAATTCGGCGTCATCATTAGCATCTGATTCTTCTGCACAGTGTGGAGAAAGGATTTCATGTTGGGCCTCATTGCCTATGTGTTGGTAACAAAAGAGGACAAAAGGATTACCATTTCAACCACTCATTATTTGAATATATCCCAATAGTTACCATTTCTGAACCGTAAAACACTTTGCAATCTTACACTTTGACTTTTCTTGGGAGGAGAGCGCCTCTTTGTTGGACTTTCCTCTACAGTATCTGGTGCTTTGCGCTTGGTACTCTGACGCGACCTTGAAACACAGAATTGTTTTTAAGACAAAGAATGTATTAAACAGTGCAACACACACACACACACACACGCACAAAACTCACTTGGGACCGGACACTGGAGTTGGCTTCTCAGTAACTGAAACACAAACGCGTAGTCAGCACATGCAAGTAGCATTAGATATCGATCCAGATTTGTTTCAACCACTACGATCAACTCAAATAAAGGTTGTCATGCCTGTTGTCTTTCCGGGAGTCAAAACTCTCTGTTCAGTGCTGAACAATGGCAGGGGGGCCAGCGCGGCAGAGGTTGCAGCCACAGACCGGGTGACGCGCCCAATGGACAGACGGGGGCTCGGGTTCACCTGGATCTACATTTGTTTGATGCAAAAGAAGAAAATCAGTTGAATATTACCAAAATACCAATACAATACAATTTCAGCAACTTAAATATACAAATCCATATAGAAATACCTCTGGCATTTCCTTCCATTCTTGAGCTGCAGCGTGGTCCTCCGTGTCTACGCTCACAGCATCTAACATGCTATAGCAGGGAATACATGAATGAGTGAGAAGAATCATTTAAAAACATACAAAAGAACACTGAATACATGTAAAGTGTGACAAATTAATTCACCGGTCAATGTGAAATGATGGATTCAAAACACCAGATTTGTTTACAGTACATCTTTCTACGTTCGGATGAACAAGTTTGTCATCACTCACCTTTCCTTGTGCGCCTCCTCTGCAGAATCGGCGCAGGATTCCTCTAAAACCACAAAGTTTAAATTAAATACTTTTGATTAAATACACAAATTAACAACAATCAAGACAGTGATAGAACGTCTCGGGGATTCTCACATTTTGATAATCCGAAAACTGATCATTTCTCACCATCAACATTGCTGCTACACACCGAGTTGCCCATGCGGGAGACCTTCCTCTTAAGCATGGAGCGGCGCGAGGCGCGACGCACCGACTCCTGCGTCATGCTGTGCCGCAGGCCGGCCAGCGAGTGGCGGAGCTTCAGGGAGCACCGCACCGAGCTGCGCCGAGAGCTTGGAGCCGCGCCAGCTATCGCAATCTTGGCGGCTGAGCGGCCGGGGGAGAGAGGCAGCCGACTGATGACGCCCTCTGCAGACAATCGCTCCGACGACGAGATGCTGACGACGATCTCGGGGGAGGGTATTGCTGGCGGGGTCCGAGGGGAGGTGCCCCTGTGGAGCAACTCGTCTTCTGCATCGTTCACCTTGTTGATTTCGTCAACCTCTTTCTCCGCCACCAGCTCCGGCTTCTTGTTCTGCACATCCTCAGTTGGAGAACCTGAATGGCTCACATCCTCTGGCACAGCCGCAGTGGTTTGTTTGTTTTTGCGGGTGGCGCGCTTGGGCTGGGTGGTGGCGTTTGCTTCAGAGGTGGAAATGGTCTCTTCTTCGGCGATGAAGTGCAATGATTTGACAGAGGAGCCCCGGAGGTTGCTACGCTTTCCCTTTGAAAATCTGGACAGGAAGAGCTAGTCACAATTTGAATGTGAAACTTGAACTTTCCTAAAACAGCCATGAGAGCAACAAACCTTCGCCTGGCTTGATTTTCTTCCTGATGCCCCAAAGACACGCGCTTCCTTCGACTATTCTTTTTCTGCGACGGGGTTTTTGGCATTAATTCTGGCTCCGCATTAAACTCTCTGAAACAAAAATAAACAGCTTCACTCGTAAAAGGAAAATTTCTTGTCTTGTCAAAACAAATAACGCAAATAAAATCTTTCACGTTACTTTACACCTACCTTGAAAACATTCGGTTGGCCTCCTGTTGGATCTCCTCAAGCCAAACCATGTGGACAGTAATAATGTCATTGGTAAATTCTTGTGCTTTACCATCAAACAGTTGCATGAGGGATCGTACGGATGACTGTACGGAGTTCATCTTGACGGCCTGAGGAAAAGATTGCACTGTTAATCTTTGATTAGATTTTTAATAATTAATCTCAATCTGTTAATTTAAGCAGCCATAAAGCCCAGACTAGTTGTTTTGACACTATATTTTCTGTTTAGCTCAAGCGTTCCAAAAAGCCTTAAATAAAACCTCCTTAATGGCACTTCATAATAAATAATAATACATTTTATTTATAACGCACTCGCAGATCTCAGACGGCGAACTTTATCATGCATCTTACAGGTGGAAAAGGGCCCCTTTCGAATTTTGGCAAGAAAACATTTACTATTGACGCTTTGTATTAACACACATGTATATTTAACATCACTCTACAAACATATGGAACAATCAAAAAGCCTTTTGTAGTCACGCCCAATTCAGAGTAAATGAGCTTTTGACTTTTAGTGGATAATGCAAACTTTTTCCATAGTGAAAAGCAAGGTAACGGACACCAAACTGGAGCGTTTATTGTTCTCCTTGTCAGATCATTTTTTCAAATGCGACTGACGTTAAATGGTGCATGCGCACTGCCTTCTTTTTTTGTGGTTTGGGTCGTGTTGTAGAAAGTACTTGTTCAACAACAATATGTGTCGAAAAAAATACGCGTATTGAGTTTGTATTATCAGAAGATTAGCTGCCGTCTAGGTAGCTTAGCTAACGTGAAGCACTACAAAAAGCGAAAAACGACGATACGTCACAGAAAAGTGCTAACGTTAGCTTAATACGGTTAGCTAACGTTAAGACATAATTAGACACGATGAATTCAAGTTATTTCAACTTAGTCTGTGGCAACGTTAAATGTTGGAACTGCTCTGCCTTGTCTTAAATGGCTCATGTTAGTCATATAACAACAATTTAGCTAACGATAGTCTTGAAGGACAGAATAAATAGCGTTACCTTTGATCCCCGATTCTTTAAAAAAAGGAATCCGATGCTCGTTGGTCTGCTTACTTTAAATCAATCGCATGCTGAGGTGGACTTAAATGGGCTAAAATAACGCGGGCACTACTTCCCTACAGCTCGTGTGTTAACGCTAAACAACCTGAATCTCCCGGACAGTAACTGCAATCCTGCACACTAACCCGCTGAAACCGTTTAACTTGTTCAAAACCTCGCCAGCCAATCCGGAGGTGAGACTCAGTGACGTTTGAGAGGGGATGCTCGATTTGTATGTCGTGGTTATCTTTCAGGGCGGAGCCTGAGGATTGAAACACCATAAACGCAGCTCGCGGTGGGAAACCGTCAACATGTGAAAACAAATCGAGCAACCCCATCGAAACATTAGGGCGGAGTTACAGCGCGATCCGTTTTAAATCAGCCAACAGATATTCGGCAGGATGTGCTCCGCCCCGTCAATGTTACTCACAACATGTTTTAACACGGCCTTCCTCTTCTGTCAGTTATTTCATTTCGAGTGGCACAGACAGTTTTTATATAAGAGACAACTAATATTTTTCAGGTCAATGTCACATCCTCTTCTGCACACTGCAATAAAAAAGCAACCGGATATGATAATCAGACATATCAGGTATTGAACAGGTTAAATGTTTTTGTGTTTACTCCTTAGAACAAATCCAAAAAAGATGGAAAGCCAAAGGAACAATTAAGATTTGCACATAATGGAAGTAGTTTATTTGAATATACAATACAAACTTGGTTAATGGTTAATGGGCGTATTATAATATTAATAATATAAGAATTTCATACATTTTGTCAATGATTGTTAATTCTCGATCAAATGGGAACATGCAACTTAACAGTAGCTTGGATATGACATATTTTTAATTGCAGGTAAATGATGAGGAGGGTCTTTCGCTGTTTCAGAGAGGCCAACAGGAATACGCCGAAGCCAGTTTACAAACACACCCGGACTCTCGAGGAAAGGTTACCGCCTTCCCTGAAAATATAGATGTATATTAGTAAATCAATAATAATCAATCAATGCATCTCCTGAGTATTAATTGTCATGCATGCAGTTGAGGATAGAATCCTCCTTCTGATCACACTCTTTCTGACTCAAATACGGAGCCATACAGCTGAACTAATGTCATACTGTTGTTATCATTATTTTGTACTTATCATGTTTATATTCAATATTTCTCTGTAGTTCGGAAGGCTAGGTGGGTTTTTTAATAGTAACCTACAAACCTAAGGATGAATAAAAAAAAATAAAAAACTTTCACTGCATGTTTTTAGCAGTGTGTGCTTCACCTGGTGTGAGAGGGATTTTAGTTCCCGATGCCTTGAGAACAAGCTGCAGATCACATGACTTAGTGCTGGCCTTTTCCCTCAGCACGATGCAAACTTCATCTTTCCTCAGCAGCCAGTCCATCTGAGAGCCCAGGTAGTTCACGCCACGAATGCACAGCTCAGAAATGCCCTCTGGAAGAAGTGGGGAAAAGGCCAAGCATTCCTTCTGCACTCTAGAAAGAAACACAGCATGTCAATCTTTCTTTTTACAGCTCACATGCTGTTATACATATTGAGGTGTTTCTCATTGTGAACAGACCTAAAGCCTGTATAGCCGAACAGCACAGCTTGCAGGAATCCTCCCATTCCCGTGAGAAAGTTGACTGCACCAGAGCCATCAGATGATTCACTCCATACCTGCCAGGAGAGGTAATCACACATTCACTGGATGTCCAGTAAAAGACATTTAAGAGCATGATGTGGCTGTGTGAGTCAGAAGGAAACCTGGAACGGTCCCTGGATGTTTTTGTAGCACTTGTCAAGTAAATGTTGAGCTTTCTCAGCCTCCCCCAGCTCCAGCCAGCCGATTGCAAACATTCCCTTATGATGGAAAGCATCATTGGTACAAATAAACACGTAATAAGAAAGAAGAAACAGCAACAACCAACTTTCAAATTTAATGCGAGTAGACGCTGTAAAACATCATTTATGTGCACTTCAGGCAACCAATACAACCAATAATCTAAACAATTTTACCTGACAACTATTGGTACTAGTTTAATTGCATAATTTGGTTTAAGAAAATATGTGATGAACTGTTTAAACACCAAGAGCAGCCACTGCATAATTCGGTAATAATATAATTAAATACTTTTATATAAAAGATACGTTCTTTTATTCTTTTTATATTATCCTATAAAGCTGTTGTGACTAATTTGTTAGAAAACAGTTACAGAGCATCATTAGCATTCATAAGGAATCATAAGGCCAATAATCACCCTCCTTTAGCTCTGTTTTTAATGGCCTCAACCCCCTAAAAAAATGTCTGTTAAACTGTGTCACGCTTTGCAGGTTCTTCAGTGTTAAAGCCAAAATCAGCTGTCTGCTGCTGAAAACCATGCAGAGGAGAGCTGTAGAGGTCAACCCAAACCATAAAGTTGCTCATAAATCGTTAAAAATGAGCTGAAAAACACGAGAAACAACTGGCATGTAGAGCTGAGAGTGACTATGGATTAGAGAGAAGCGGAAAGTAAGATTTGAAATATTAAGTATTAAGTATCTTTAACATAGTGGTATTACTCTGGATTTACTTCACTTACTTCAACATTGCACAGTTGTACTCCACAAATCAATTAAAAAAGTGAGTGCATTTGACAATCGATTAATCATATAGCCACAAAGTAATGCTGTGTCTTACCCAGGTCATGGCCGGACCATTAGGGTCCGTCACTGGTTCATACGCTTCAAGGTCATTTCTCCTGATCTCTGGGGTCATCGGCAGTCCAAGAGGATAACCCAACATCACCGTGTCGGCCTGTTTCACTGGATGACCTTTGACATAGCCATCGAACTCAGGATGGTACTGGGTTTCTTCCTCAAAAGGTATTTTGAGGTTTTGGGCCACTTCTTGCCATTCTTCAGGTGCCGGATGTTGGAGGAGGTCGGCCAAATCTACAGCGAACTGGAGACTGACGAATGAGAAACGTTTTGTATTACTGGTAATCACCGGGAAATATGCACTGCAGGGAAATGTACACATACTGGTACCTGAATTTGGCCACTGTGTTTGTGTACACAGAGTTGTCGACATTGTAGTAATACTCATCAGGTGGCATGACACCTGAAAGGAAAAGAAGAGACTTTGATAGAATTAACCTTGGAATTAATTAACGAAGAGTATATAAATATACAGTAGTTATGCGTAAGGACAGTCACAACATTAATTTGTATTATCCTTTTAGGTAACTTATGTGCATACAAATGTAAATAGAAAATAATGAAATAATAAATAAAATAATAACGATACAAAACAAAAGTGAATTGGGAAAAAAAGGACATGGCAGTTACTTTACATTTGGCGTGATTTGTAAGAGAGAGGTCAGAAGTTCTTAAGTTTAGCTTCTGTAGAATAATGCTCCTCTTAATCGTGTATTTAAAGTGCATTCTCCTTGTTCTATTTCTTTCACCTAGGAGATGATACTTCTTGTCCTCAGGGTTCCACGACGCTCTAGAAACCCAGTAATCTGCCACACCGTAGATCACCTCGCTGCCCCGGCCCTCTGCAAACATGGACACATCCTGCAACAAAGAACTCAAATAAAGACCTCCCGCAGGCCCCAGACACTGTGATGGGGGGGATAAAGGACTATACCTCAGTGAGGTAGAGATAGTGTTGGAAGGCCAGGGTGACATCTCCATTTATGTGAATCTCTTGTTGTCCATAAATGTCCTCTGGACACACCTCCCTCCCAGACACAGCACTCTCCCACGGGAACTTCAGTCCCTGTGAAGAAAACACCTTTTCATCAGAAGACTCAATACACAGTTTCGTGGTTATTGTTGAAATGTAACACAAGAGCACACACAAAACGAGTATCGGTGCTAAATACAAACACTGTCAACGCTACGATTTGCTTTTCTGGGTCGGTGCCCAGCTGTTTGACGCTAACGTGCTGCTAGGAAAAGTTCCCTAGAAATGTTGAATTACTGTTTGGCTAACTGTTGATGTAATGCAGCTTATCTTATCTATTTTTATTTCTGCAGGCATTCTTATTTTTCTTCTGTTCACAACGACGCTTTAAGGAATTGTTTAAAACAACAGCTAAATTGAGCTGCTACGCTAAGCTAACCAGCTCCTGTGTTTGTAATTGTTACACATGCTCTACCTTTAATGTATTTTATCAAATCCTTTCCAACTAGTGTCTCATGTGTTATCCAAACATTTTTACAGTTTCACAGCTTCTCCCAGTAAAAAAGCTACAAAGACCCACTTTTCTCTTCCTCTGCGTTAGGAATGTGCTTGACTCACTGCATAGTTGTGTATTGCATAGTCAGTGAGGGTAGAGGCGCCATGATGGAGGCACCTTAGTAACTCACTTATGATCATACCTTAAAGCCCTGCTTTTGGGCATTGTCTTTTGCCCCTTCTATAGTCCCCACCCGGTACTCCAGCACGGATCGGGCTAGCTTGGGATAGAAGAGGGCTATGCCGGGATACATCCAAATATCCTTTCACAGGAAGGTGGGGTCATCGTGTGATCAATCAGACACTGACTATACAAACACCATGCAAATAAAATAGCTGGTCATCAACAGAAACTGGCCTTACCTGGTCCCAGAAGATGTGCCCCCAGTAGTCCTGCCCATCCCCACCATTAGACAGTCCGCCTGGACTGACTCCACCAAAAGAGCTGGAGGTGTCATGTATGGACGGGAAGGCGCTTAGGAGGTAAAACATGCAGCCTATCAGAGCCTTGCAGAGGGTCTCTGACCCCACCACCTCCGCCGTGCTCTCCAGCCACAGTTCCTTCCAAGCCTTCTCGTGAGATGGGCGCAGGTCCCCAGTGGCTATCAGATCCAGGCCCTTGTCATAATTGGCCTCAGCTGTTTCTAAACTGTTGGCCGCAACCAGGATGAAGGCCCAACGAGCCTGACGCTGTTCTGGAAGCAGCGTCAGAGTGGGGGGTTTAGGGGTCCAGATGAGGTGCACCGTTGGACAGGAACCTCCTGGGAACTCGGCAGTGGCCACCTTTCCTTGGATGTGACTGGGGGAGAGGGGTGTGTAGACTGTGTGAGATGTCAGAATTATACTGTGGTCAAAAATATGCAATTTTCATGAGCTTTTGTTGACTTTACCTTCCTCCTTTGTAATCCGGACAAGAGTCAAAGACAATGTCTTTGCTTTGAGGTGTGAATGAACTGACCAGATTCACGGTGATTGGCTCCTCCGAGGTCCCCTCCCGCACCAACAGAATCTCCATCACCATCAGGTTGGTGTAGTATCGGTGCGAATACAGAGACTGTGATACCTTTGCTCTTGCCGAGCTCAGGCTGTGGGTAAAAATGCCTGGATGAGAAAATGAGACAATCAGTCGTGATAATTCTTCACCACACAGATTCCTGCCATCAGACAGTCAAACACTGCAGAGACGACCTGTGTGGGTGTCCAGGCAGTAGGTGTGCTGGGCTGGTCCGTCCATCTCAACCTCCACGTTGAGAGGACAGGGGACATCTGCACGGTGGCAACGTCCACCCTCCCCGTTATACACCCCCCCCATGTGCATGATATTGTCGTACACCCTCCATCCCAGCAGCCCGTTGGCTAGAGGAGGGAGGAAGCGGCGGTCACTGGGCAGAGTGTCGGTGGAGAAGATGTAAGGGTCTTCAGCGTAGGACATGGTGTTCGGTTGGAAATCCGGTTTCCCAAACGCAGTCATGGTTTGTCGAGAAGGTCCCAGCCCTTCAACAATAAATGATTATTCACATAATACAAGTTATGCTCTGACAACATCAATATTTCAAAATGAGACATTATTATGTTTATGTGCTGTATTCATGCTATATTACGAAAACTAAAATATCAGAATTTTAGAGACTCCTGTGGAACCACACAGACTTTCCACAGGTTCCCGACTGCGGCTATTTGTAGACGGTGTACTTTGACACTTATGTGTCACAAGACGTGTGACATCTGAAGACATCATGAAGCAAGTAGGTGAACAGGAATCTCATAAAAAAGGACCAACTCCAACAAAAACAGAAACAGAATGAAGCCGCTCAGTAATTATGCATTACAGTATTCATTACATTGAAGGGAAATAAGGTAACATACAATCTCAGGGAATACGCTAAACCACTTGTGAAAGACTCTGCATAAGCATCCAGCATAAAGCCTTTCAACACTCAGCAGACTGGAAGAAACATCTGCTTTTACAACAAAGAGGAATGCTGATGAAGCAAATTGGAGACAAAACCTGCAGAAGGTCCAAACCCGTTCGTTCTGAACGGTTCAACTTACAAAAAAGAGCTCATGTACTGTAATTCCGTTTGAAGTCCATGTCTACAGAAAGCAAAGGACTCAAAAGCTTTTGGATAAAGTGAGTCCAAGTTGTGTCGTATTTACAACCGCAGTGGGAGGGCTTGGACCCCTTTGTGCTACAAAGAAAACCTGGACTTTGGATTATGGGTCTTTTGAAAAACATGGCCCGGATCTCTTGCAGAGAATGAGGATTTATTAGTAGTATTTCTAAAGCCAGTTGTGCCTATTAGGAAGGTCACCATTAGATTGAGCATGCTCATCTCATTTTAGTGAATGTTAAGTGCACAAGTATGTATGATGTCATCTCCCAGCAAAAGGTCTTAACGATATGAATATATACTACTTTACAGGTCATTTAGCTGATGCTTTTATCCAAAGTGACTCGAGACACGGGGCAGCCAGGACTCAAACCACCAACCTTGCGGTTCCCAGTGCACCCGCTCTACCCCTTATACTACATTTGGTCACAGTTTCAGGCCAGTAAGGCTGCCACGTGTTCACATTCTCCATCAAAGCATCAGGACCACTTGGCTGGGACTGTAGAGAGACTCCGTAGCTCAATGCTGGAGTGTTTACATTTTCATCCCATCTCTTCCGAGAAGTCACGTCACTCTCTCCAAACTAAATCATGTCCTGACTTGACTTGGCTTACCAGTCCGCCCACCTCTCTTTTTTACCTTTCTGCTGTTGGCCCTTTTATTGTACTCCTCACCGAGACCAATTTATACAATCATTTGTCAACCACGAAATGCATTTGTATGGGATAAAAGCCAAAGTAAAGCCTCTTAGGAGATGTAAACCTTCTAGGCTACTGAAAGTCTCTCTGGTGAGAACACTTAACAGACCCTTTGTTGTCTTAAAAGCCGACCAGTATGCTGGGATACTTTCCCCATGATAAAGTTTAAGCACTCATCAGATCGGGTTTTCAAAGCTTAGTAGAAATAAAATATGAATAAACATGAATTATTAATATTGGAGGATCTGTTGTAGCCCCTGGCTTTCCGTTGGGGAAAAACTATTTACTGGCTTCAAATAGCTTCCGTGGGAATTTAAATTCAGTGCTCCTCTCACCAAAATATAGTAATGTTAATAGTTAAAATATCTTAATTTGTGAGTGTTTGAAAATCAGGGTATAAATACATGTACAATGTTCCTTTTCCACCTTCTTCAGTCTTTTCTGTAGCATTCCGTTAGTTTCTCCGCCTGGTGGCGCTGAGGAGCTGCCTCTGAAGCGTCTGGCAACCCGCCTCCGGTCAGAGCTACAAACCCTGGGAAAATAAGTGCTTTGTCCATATAAGGCTGCAATCCATCCGCTTCCCTCTTCCTCCCCTAGCTCCCTTCCTCTTGTCTTTCTCAGACCTGAGGGATATTTACAGAAGGGAGCCGGCCTGCCCTTCCTTATTAGGAGCGCAGCTTGTCCGGCCTTTCTCCCCTGCAGGAAAGTGGGTCCATCTCTCTGCTCCCTCAGATGAGACCAACAGATGGATGACTGGTGTTAACCACACTTCAGTGCAAGACGAGAGCTCAAAAACACAATGGGGGGGAGAAGGGGGACGGGGGTCTACGGAGCTCTTATCCAGCCGTCAGTGACCATCATGTCAGTGGAGCACCTCATGATGTACAGTCCACCTGGGAGCATCAGCAGAGGAATGCAACAGTCCCGACATACTGCAGAAACATCTGCAGACCGCCGTTATGCTCGCTGTGTTGCAGCGCTTTTTTTCCCTCTTTTTTTCCCCTCCTTGGTGATGAAGGACATCTGGCAACCAGAACGACTGTATAAGCAGGGATGATACAAAGCGGGTGAAACAAGCAGAGGGCCGCTCATCCGATGACTCCATTGGTTACAACATGAAATACGAGGAGGGACTCGGAGTAGGATTTGGTGTTATGGAGGGAGACAACATTAGGAGGCTACATCCTTGCGAGAGCTCAAATGTGATGTTGACTCAACAAACCGGTTGCGGTGAATACGACATGCAGTGTACATAATAAGCAGGAAGGCTCTACAAACACTTCTCTTTATTAGGGTGCAGACATCCATTCAATATATTAGAAAAAACATGTGAAGAAAAGCTACATGGTATTTTACTTCAGGAGGGGGTATTATTCAAGACTAATATTTATACACATATAATATACATTACCATAATCCATTGTAGAGGAATTGACAATGACAAACTATGAAAATAATACATTTATCAATGGTAATATTTTAAACAATCCATAGCATAAGGCTTTGACACAACAGCAATTGGTATAACTGTGCAATGACCTTTGACCTTCAGCCATGGTTAACTTCCCCCCCCCCCCCCCCCCCCCCCCCCCCCCCCCCCCCCCCCCCCCCACAGAGTAGTGTTTGTCTGTGTGGAGGACACGCAAAGCGTCGCACACCTTCTATTGCTTTGCAAAGGAGTAAAGTGCTGTGATCGACTGACCTGGTTCTGTCATTCTTAAGAGCATGAAGTGTGTCTGTGGTCACAAAAACACAAATGTATGTGGGGAAGTGCACAGGTGGAGAGGTAGGTGGGTTCAAACACTCGGATGTGGAGACCAAAAAACCCAACAGTTCTGTGGACTCCCACTCCCCCCCCACCCCCCGTCGGCAGGACGACGCTGAATGTAAAGACACAGCCAGACATCTTTTCTACAGCCATTAAAAAAAAAAAGAAAAGACAAAACTTGAATTTCACCAAAACCTTTACTGCTTGACAACACGTTCAATTGAAACTGTGATTATGGTAAATTCGTGAAGTGTGTGTGTGTTCACAAAAAAAATAAACACAAAGTGGGAGCTTTAAGGCCAAAGCCGGCTTGTGCGCTCGTGGAATGTGCATAGAGGAAGTATGTGATGCACTCATAGGAATGTGTTTGCACGTTAGTGTTCCCCTGATGCACAGGCGTAGTAGATGGGGTTGTGTGGTGCACCAGCTGTGGGCATTGGGGCTGCTGCTGCTGCTCATGCTGCTACTGTGGGAGCCTCGGACCCGGTCACAGGCCTTCGTGCTGTAGGTCTTCCTTTTACAAACGGACTGCAAGGCACACAAATCCACTCCAGCTGTTCTCATAGAGGCATCACAATCCAAGCTGTGGTGTTCATGTACATAGGACATTCTGCCACTTCTCCCTCCCTCCCTCCCTCTCACTATTTGGCACTTGGAGGAATGTGTGGAAGCACGGAGAGAGGGATGGATGGATGGATGGATGAAGGGGGAGGGGGTTCCCTGGTCTTTGTGTCTCGCTCTCTACCTATTTGGAGAGTTTGCTGATGACACGGATCAGTGCTCCATTTTCATCTTTTAGACGCTGGTTGTCGGCTCTCAAATCAACCAGAACCTGGTGGTAAGAGTTATGCGTGCGTTAAAACTAAACGTAAAAACAGTTTGATGATTTTATGGCTGGTTTGGTTTGGGACGGTAGGATTACACACTGTAGGTAGTTTTTACTGTCTACTCATATTATTAAATGGTACTAACAAATCTATCAACACACAATTTAAAAAATGAGGCCGGACACATAACTATGTTAAATACAGTTGAGTTTTGATCAGTTGGTTAGACATTTAAATAAACAGTTTGACATTTTAGAAAATGTTTACCTGCTTTGTCAATAACACTAGTTTCTATACAAAATAAATATGAATATCCAGGTATGATTGATTGCTCCCCACTTTAGCCAGGAGTAGGAAGTTACCTTTAGACGGAGCCTCTCCTTGATTCATGTCATCGCCCTGGACTAACTAAGCTAAGCAGCTGCCAGCCAAGTGGAATCAAAAGCATATTTCCCAAAATACTGAAATATTCCTTTAGAGAAGAGGACTTTACCTATTCATTCTGTATTACTGGAGACGTCAGACAATTATGAGACAAAATTGTGAGAGCGCAGAGATCAGATGGGTTCGAGGCAGTTGTTCGGTAGACAAACAGAAACATCCATTAATGCGAAAGACAACCACAGTAATGACATGGAACAGAAAACATCACCCCCAGTGAAAACAAGAGGTGGAGCGCGAGCGTTCTGAGTCAAACATCTCTACCGTGTTCCTCCACACGCTGCTAAAGCCAAGCTAATCAAGCAGAAGCATGCAAAGTGTCTGCGGCCGTGATAAGGACTCGTCTCCTCACCTTCAGCTCTTCGTCCAGCTCGGCCATCCGACGCTCCAACATCCTGCGGTCCTGACGCCACGGAAACGTGAGGACGAGTGTGTGGGAAGGAGGGAGGTGTGAGGGAGGGGGGGGGAGGTGAAGAGAGGAAGAAGGACCACACAAGGTCAGTGACAGCAGGTGAGGAAGTGGTTTAAGGTGGAAGAAGAGGGGGGGGAGGGGGGGAGAAAGAGCGTCAGATGGCAGGGGTGGCGGTCGTGAGGCAGTCAAAGCAACAAAGGGAACTCGGTGCACTCGGTAAAGTGCAGATCTCCACCAGCTATGTCTGCATGTGCTGTGTGATTGAATGACTACGAACCAACAACCCCCCCCCCCCCCCCCCCCCCCGCCACCCTTCCCCCCCGTCCACATCTAGACGCGTCATGAAACAAAAACACTGCATTCAAACTCCAAAGCCAGCGGCGTGTGTGTGTGTGTGTGTTTTTATGTCAGTGAGTCGCCAAACAAAGAGCACAGAAAAAGTCAACCGACATTCAAACCTTAAAAAACAAGCAGCGATGTTTGCATCCAAATGGCCACGGCCAAGCACTCAGCAGTTTTAGTCTTGGTGGTTCCACTTGCTGGCTGCAGTTAGCCAAACACGTAGGCAGCAGTGCGTGTGTGTGTGTGTGTGTGTGTGCGTGTGCTAGTAGTCAAAACACACTGCAAACTGTGGGGGTTGGAGATGCACTGAGCTGTGTCATCCCTAGTGGAACCGTACCGCCTGGCGGCTGGTTAATAGCAGTGAGCTAGGAGTCCGCACGCACTCGGTGGTACTCTGGGTTAAAAAAAGCTCGAGTCACCGCAACCACAAAGCAGTCCGTGAGCGCGCAAGCACTCTCTGGCCACACAACACACAATGCGGTTGGCTGGTGGGGAATGGGAGGTACGCCGGACGGACACTGACGAGGTGCGCGCCCCTTTCATTCACGTGTGCAGAGAGAACAACCGCTAAGACCGCCGGTGGGGATGCATTACCTTTCTCTCCAGGTCCAGCAAGGCTGAACAGTCGGTGAAGCGCTCCTGTCTCTGTTGGGACACAAGAAAAGGGACAACGTCAACCTCAACAGTGGGCGTGGATGCGGATGTCCCTTCGCGGTTCCAGTTAAAGCGAGACAACAACCCCTGTGTCTACAGCGGCATGATGGTAAACGGGTAAGACGCGGTGTAACATCAGCACAAGTGGTCGCAAAAGTTGCAAAAGTCAGTTACACAACATTGTTTATGTTCGCTAACATTAGCTACCATTAGCTACTAGTCATACCAGACCAAGTAAGGCTACAGAGGCAGAACTCCTGAGTGCAAAGATGAAAGCAAAGCTGCAATTCTTCAAAAAGGATGTCGGACAAGACAGATTAAACCTAGATCCAAATCTACTAGAATTACTGGTTCATTTGTGTATCCAGGGATGAGCGATCGCTCCTTATTATTTGACCCGAGACTGAAGTTACCTTTAGACTGCACGCGGCGTCTTACAGTGTGTGTAGTCCCAGTTATCATTTGTGTGTGTGTGTTGTCACCTGTGTGGCCTGTTCCAGATCCAACCTGGTCTGACTGATAATCCTCTGGGTGTCCTGCAGTTGAGACTGGAGCTGAGTGTTTTCTCTAGAGACGTCCTCGAACAGCTGACACGCAAACAAACACAGCAGTGAACAAGTGGGACAAACAGGACAAAAAAAACCTTTTTTTTTTAACATTCTCCCTGTGTCGCTTCTGTCGGCGGACCTTCTTAAATTCCTTGCCGTCAGAGACTCCTCCCTGGGTGCAGTCGTTCAAGGACCTGGTGGGGGTCCGGAGATCAGAGACACGGCTATCAATGAGACTTCTGCTGGCAGAATGAAGACGAGGGAAACTCAAACTAAAGAATTCCTACCTGGAACTCGGGTGTTGGTTCGTCTGAAAGCAGAGAGGACGAGGAGAGAACGAGTTACGTCTGGAATCTTATTGCTACCGTCCACTGCAACCAAAAATAAAAGCACACACACCTGTGGATCCAGCCCACTGCCTGAGACCTCCTCCTCTCCACTGGGACAATTGTCATCGCTCTGCCGATGTCACAGACACCACAATGTGCTCTCATCAAATGCTGAAGTCAAGTAACAATATGGCTGTTATTTCTTTCGCATTTCTTTATACGGCGTTTACCTCCCCGGTCCTCTGTGCCTTCCTTCTGGCCCGAGCTTGTCTCCTCTCCTTGCGTTCTCTGGCCCATCGCTCCGTCTCGCTCTCCCCTGCGCTGGCCTCCACGGCTGGAACGAAGCCAGACAGCGGCCGTTTCAAAAGTGAAAATCAAACGTCGCACCGACTCGTTGTCCGGCTGCGCGCGCCGTTAGATTGGGATGCGCGGATGGCGTGTACCTCTCCGGTCCGTTGTCGGCGGGCGGGGCGTGCCGGCGGGCTGCGTGAGGCCCAGCAGGTCGGACTTCTGCAGACTGGCGATACGAGACCTCCAGCTGACTTCCTGCGAACACAGTATCCCCTGCTGTGATGTCACATGGCGTTATGTAAGAGCGGCCAGCACGGGGGGGGGGGGGGGGGGGGCTATAACTCTGATATATGGCTCTCACCCCCTCCTCTCCCTTCCTCGCTTTCGCCTCCTTCTCTTTTTCCTTCTCCTCCTCCTCCTTCTTCTTTTCTCTCGCTTTGCTGTCCGTCTTCATCGTCTTCTCTGCCTCCTGCAGATCCGTTAGCGTCACCCCCTTCATGTATGGAAAAAAAAGGAAAATGACGCATGTACCAGACCCACATTTGCAAGCGGCTCTGTGGACGCAGTGCGGCTCGTACCTGAGTGGAGCGGCGGGACTGCCGCGCGTGTCTAGAGCGAGCCTTCCTCTGCGCCTCGGCTTCCTCGTCCCGCACCGGCGTCAGGTACGATCTACACAAGTCACGCGCCTTTACATTGCACGCAGTGCCACCATTTACAAGCATGAGCAGATACACAGACACACGCACACACACACACACACGCGCACGGCTCACTTGCGCCTCTGCTTGGCCTCCTGTTCTCCTGTGCTCTGAGAGTTGGAGGAGGTGGTGACAGCAGGCCGATCCTTCTTTTCTGTCTGTTCCTGAGAAAGTCTACAAGAGAGGGACGGGAGGGAGGGCGGGGCAGGGGAGGAGGGGGGGGGTAAGAGGTGGCCGACAGATCTTTCAGACGAGTGAGGGAAATGAATTGGAAAATGAATGTAAAAGTGAAAGACCTCTGGGACGAGACACTATTAAGGCGGCTGATTCCAGCGGAGCTCGTTCCTGTGTTTGCTGAGGTCACGGGGGGGTCATCCAGTCTTTTTCCATAAGATGAGCTTAGAAAACAAAGCAAAGCTTATCGGTAAGACACCTTTCACAGCCACACGCACAGCCACACACACACACACACACACACACATTAGTACTCACTGCTGGGGCAACACGGTTAGCTGTGACAAAAGCAACAACAAAAATCACACAATAACGGGAGAGCAAAGAAATACGAGTCAGGCAGTGAGCAGCACGACTGACCTGTGAAGCAAAGAGGGGGTGGAACTAGTGAAATCATTCACTGATTGACTATGAAGGCGCCGGGTGTAAGAGGAGCTACGACTTAGCCAACTGAGAGGAGACAAGGACACATATGCAGTGACTCCGAAAAACAGAAACAGGATTCCCAAAAGTGCAGAAGCATCCGCGAGCGCCGGCCCACCTGTTGGAGTTGTCAGAGCTGCTGTCCGGGATGCTGAAGAGTCTCCGTGTCGGGATGGGCGGTACCCGAGCGAGCCGCGGCTCCTGAGGACAACGGGTGAGATCGGTTCATGCTTTTTTTTTTTTAAATGGGAATCGCAGCCGTAGAAGAAGGCGGCGTGTTGGACGCTGGTTTTAACGGGTGTGCGAGTGCCGGAATGGTGCGTGTGCCTGCGGCGAGCACCTTGGCGTCGGCCTCAGAGCTGAGGCGGGGACTGGAGACGGAGCGGCTCATGCCCAGCACAGTGGGTGGAGGTCTGCTGGGGTCCTGGCCGGATTCGGACAGTCCGGCTAAGCCCAGAGTCGTCGAGCTGCCCGCCTTCCTCAGAGACGTCCTCCAGGAGCCCGGAGCCTCGGGGGCCGGGGGCTTGCCCCGGTCCAGCTACAGAGACGGCAGAAGTCTTTTGTTCAGTGTCGTCATGCGGCGAAAGCAAGCGCTTGATGCGCCCCCCCCCCCCCCCCCCCCCCTTTATACGGTACCTTTTTCGCTGGGATGGCTGCGGGGCTCGTTGGCATGGAGGTAGGAAGCAGGCTGCTGGTGTTGCGCTTGTTGTTCAAGTTATTAATGAGCTCTCTGTTTTTTGCTTTTTCTGCAAAGATCAGAAACCCCACCGTTAAAAAGATGCCGGTCAATGAAACAGAGCGGATCTCGTCACTCATCATTAGGCATCGGAACCCAGACTCCGCGGCAGAGCAGCTCCTCTCACCCGACTCTGCGTCGCTCTCCGATTCGCTCTCCACCTCCGAGCTGGAGCTGCTGGACGCCTTCCCCGGGCTCTGAGGCTGGCTCGGTCCCGTCGGGGCTTCCTCCTCCTCGTCCTCGGCCGGGCTGCCCTGCAGGGCGGGAGGTGGGTGCTTCTCCCGCTCGTGGAGGCAGATCTTGTCTTTGCTGCTCATACGAGAGATAGAAGTCCTGCAGGGGCGGGGCCAAGGTGGGGTGGAACAACAGGTGGCATGCAGGGAGCTGATCAGTGAGGGCAAACATTCCCACGAGCAGCCAATTAGAGCGAGCATGCGCCGATCATCACATCAGTGGGTGAGAGAGTGGGTCACTCTCCGGGATGCAGGGTGTAGCACTGCGGTCTTATCACCGGATCACCGTGTAGCTTTATCAGCTCATTTGGTCTTGACTAGTTTGTTTTTAGTTGGCTAAAAAAAAAAGAAACTCAGTTTCGCAGATCTGTCAGATTGAAATCATTCAATTCCTCTTCATTAAATTTGCTGCGTTCATGGAAAGTTCCAGACAATTTAATGCATAACAATAGATTACATATACTGTGATGGAGAATTTGATCTGCATCGTAAACATCTATATTTTAAGACCTATAAATACATTAGTTTACATTTTTATTAGCCTATTTTCCTCCCCCTATTCTTTGTGACGGCCAATTAATATTTTTCAGTGTTGGTTGTCGTGTAGGACAAAATAATCCAAATTTGTAACTTGAACTTTTAGGTATTGATATCCTTTTTTAAATGAATTTGAAAAACAAACGTAGCATTTAGCATTCTCCAGGACACGGTGTCACACTCTGCAAACTACATCCATCCGCTGTAATTTCATTGGATGGATGCAGCGCGGCTCAAAGGAATGCGGAGACTGCTAACATCACACCTGCATGCAAACTACTGGCACTGGGATTACTGGGAATCCGCTGAGGAACAGCGTAGCGTGTGCCCACAAACACACACAAACACATGCCCGCACACCAACACGCTGGCACTGACCTGCGTGTACGAAGCGGTACCATGGAGATCTGCGGGCCGATCTCAATAACAGGAGTCTGTTTCTCTTTCTCGCTGCGTAACTGAAGAGAAATATAAACACGTATAAACACAGAGAACATTTGCAGCTGTAAAACCATCAATCACATCGGGTTTATCTAACTTAGCGAGATCGTTGTGGATCCTCGGGCGAAAGGCCCACTCACCGCCTTCTGCTTCTTCTGCAGCTCCTCCAGGGCGTCCGCGAGGTTCTCGTCCGCAACATCTAGAGGTGTTTGGCCCTACAAGGACATTCGCGGCGCATCGTTAGTCACACCGCGAATAAAAAAATAAAAAAAAGCACTCGATTTACATAGCGGCTTACGCCGAGCAGAAGCAGGCTCCGCCTCGCAGCTCACCACGTTGTTGACGGCGGTCATGTTGCACATGTTGTCGGCCAGCAGGGAGCACACCTCCTCCTGCCCCCAGTGAGCTCCTGCGTGCAGCGGCGTCCACCCGTCGATGTCCCCGCTGTCCACGTCCACCCCGCACTGCAACAGCACCCTGAAGAGAGGAGAGGGTGAGGAACATCCAGGAGGGTCTGTGTGGGTGTGTGTGTCTGTGTGTGTGTGTGCTGCCAAATGAAAGGCGGAAGCTAACGGGCAGTCTGTGCCCCGGCGTGTGGACGGATTCTCACTTCAGGACTTCGATGTAGCCTTTGGCAGCAGCGACGTGCAGAGCGGTTGCTTTGGTGTTCGGGTGAGGCGTGAGGGTGCCTCCGCCCGCCAGCACCGCCCTGGCGTCCCGCAGCATCACCCTCTCCTCCTCCTTCCGGGCCACGTCCACGTCGATTGCTGTGATGCATTAAAAAAATCAACAGACAAATGCATTGATATTAAAAATCTGAATCATTCCTGAGATTTGTCACGGGTGATGTCAGCTGCATGGTAGTTGACAGTGCTCAAGGACACAAGCCTGAAACCTCTGTTGCTCAGTGACCCTGTCCTCTTTTCCGCTGCCTATTTCTGTCTTCTCTGAGCAAGATGTGTGCTTCAAACGTGACTTTTGTAACAGGACAAAAATGCAGAGCAGATTCGGGGCATTTATGGACAGGATTTTTTTCACTCAGAGTGAGAGTTCCTAATTTATTCCGCTTGTAGAGAAATTAGCTTAACCATCGCCGGAGATGTTAGGAACCACTCATTCAAACCACATGGAATATATAGTGAAATAGCCAAAAGCCTTCAGGTAAAGACCTCCACTCAACAGGGAGATAAAATAAACTTTGCTAAACGTTCTCAGTTTATTTTGCATGGCTATTAACCATGATAAGAAATGCTGCTTCAAAAATAGGAAAAGATCAAAATGAAGGCACACTGGCAACAGTTCAACACACTGTGACAAACCGGACGCAGCATCCGACTTGCTGGAGGGGAAGAGTTCGTGTTGCTCCGCAGCGATTGCTCACCTTGTTTTTTGATTTCGCCTTTGAGAAGTCTCTCCATGGCGTCTTCCGTGGCCACGTCCAGAGGAAGCTCTCCTTCACTGTTCACCGCTCCCACGCGAGCGCCGTGCTCGATCAGGTACCTTTAGAATATAAAAAGGGGTATAAAACCCACAAACACAGCTAGCGCACAGTGTGGACTTGAGAATGAATTCAAAAGAGGAGCACCAATAAATCAGTTATTACAAAAACACAAAAAAATAAAGTAAAAACTATTGGAACACATTTGGAGTTTGGAAGAAATGATTTGGAGGACTCCATTGACGTTCCATTGAAATACCTGGGGCCGTTTGGGGTGAAACAGGCCCTAAAGTGAACAGATCTCTGCTGTGGAGGGTTTTTTTCTGTCTGTTGTGGTGCCATGTTTCCTTTCATTTTGTAGTAATTGATTTAGTGGTTTTTTTGCATCCCAACCCTGATCTGAGAGAACCTCGGTCTTCGTGGTGCCTCTCGTTTAGTAGCGCTGCAGACTGTGGGGTCTTTAAAAACAGGCCGACGCATACAGCTGCACACAGCTGGACTGTATTTAACCAATTGTGTGACTGCCGGAGGTAATTGTCCTTTTCACTTCCTTAGAATTTTACGCGGGTCCATTACATAAATCCATGGTTGAAATGCAACAAAATAAGAACAGAAAGGGGCGAGTACTTTGGTTTAGCTAAATGGCGGCGAGCGTCTTTGGTAAACACTCACTTAGTGATCTGGATGAAGCCGCAGGAAGCCGCAGCGTGCAGAGGAGTCCAGCCCTCGTTGTCCCCTCTGTTCACGTCACTGCCGCTCTCCACCAGAAACTGCACCATCTCAGCGTTTTCATCGATGCAGGCCTGCCAGAGGACGCACAAGCACGTGAATGACTGCTTTCAAGGGTTTATGACGACAAGAATCCCCCACTATGCACATTAAGAAAAAAAGAAGAAGCAGACAGCGCGAGTCCGTCAGAGCTTCGGCCCACTTCTTCTTGGTTTGTTGTAAAAGTCAAAACGGCAGACACTTCCAATATCTATTAAATGTATCTAAAGCACTGAGGCTGCAGCGACGACTCCTGTGTACTTGTAATGACTGGCGGTTAAGTGGCCGCTGAAAGCCCTCAAGTACTTTCCAAAACAGTCCTTTTGTGGCTTCAGTGAAACAGCAGATCTATTCAGCCGCTTTTCCTGAAGCAACGTCGAGCCCAGATCCCATTGTGATAGAACACCAGTCCCGAGATGAATCCCATGAGAAGCCTCCGGATTATGTTATAATGTGTTGATTTAACTTCACCTCATACTTCTGAGACAACAAAAGGTCACAAAGGGTAAGATCTGCGTACCCTACGTGTTCAGCTCTGGTTATTAAATCGTTCTTTAAAAAGTCCTACGACTTGCTAGTGGGGTAAGTTTATTTTGGCCTTTTTAAAATACCAACAGATTTTAGGAATTTACTAGTAATAAGATAAAACTAAAACAAGCCCGAATGCGCCAGATGTCTGCAATAGTTTTATAGTAAAAGATGACAGCGGTAATTTTTTCCAGTTCCTAAAAAGATAAGTCTGATTATTTAATTATTGATAACATTACTTTAAAAAGTTACCATACATACATAGCAACTAGCTCGAAATAAAAAAAAGCCTAAATGGATAGAATGATGAGCCTCCGGCCCATATAAGAAACAGTAAAATACTACTGATTACTGCAGAAAATAATTGTATTAATTGGAATTGTCATATTATCATATCGAATCCTTCAATATTTAATTGAAATGATATAAAAAACACTAGTGCTGGGATCCTGCAGTCCAGTCGCTAACATAGCTTCAAATATTCAGCCAGCGGGTAGCTCTAAAACAGAAAGAAATAAGCCTGAATATTTCTTCATAACTGAGATAATAAGGACTTTCAGATTAATCTAAGAGTGTAAAAAAAGGGTGCAGCTACAGCCCGTACTTCTCTATTAACTAG
Organism: Gasterosteus aculeatus; assembly: GCF_964276395.1. Lineage (NCBI taxonomy): Eukaryota > Metazoa > Chordata > Actinopteri > Perciformes > Gasterosteidae > Gasterosteus > Gasterosteus aculeatus. The sequence continues at coordinate 18,813,791 of NC_135698.1, forward strand.
TAAACCTAATTTATACCAGATCGATGATGTGTTCTTATGTTTCCATCGCGATGCTCCCTAAATAAGGGCCATGTTTGTATGTCAGATTTGATCACTGACCGCTGATGAGAGCACATCTGCCTCACATCTGCCTCAGAACAGGACGAAATTCCTCATGTGACGGCGTTCCAAGACACCGTCTTCGGTTTGCTGTGCAGGTCGTCCCAGCAGGAAGCGCCTGCAATCACACCAGCTTCAGCCCCCTAAGAGGCTTTGCCTTTGAGACGGTCAACTAATCGCAAAGCTGCAACGCGTCTCTTCATCACAGAGGAGAATCAGTCAGGCAGCAAATTGGGGAGAGGAACAGAAAAACAAAACGCGGTTTGTTTTAAGGGCCTTCCACGAGGCTCGTGTTACAAAGCAGAGCCGGAACCTCGCGAGTCAAAAGCGGTGCTTGCTGGCAGTGCAGGGGGCCGGTGGGGGGGATCCCTGTGAACAAGTGGGTGCTCCAAAGCTGGATGAATGAACAGAGGGCACTCCTCGCACCCTCTCCGCCGCAAGGGTGGACACGCGCGCACGGACACGCGTGCACACTCCCGGCAGAGTCCTTCTCTGGGTCATCAAGTGGCTCATTGTGAAAATCGCTTTTGACAACAGCAGTTTGTGCGGTTTGAGGAATGTTTTCCATTTCTTCATCCTGAAATCCCTAAAGTCTCCACCATGGGGAATTGGGAAGGAGAAAGGAAGGCAGAGTGAAGAGGAGGAGGAGGAGGAGGAAGAGAACGGGAGGTGCAAAGAATAGAAAAAGCATAGTGGAGGGGAGAGAAAGGCTTTGGATAGAGAGGATGGAAAGTTTGGAGAGTGTGGGCCTATATTTAATTCTGGTTGCCAGGCGACCAACGAGCAACAGGGGATAAAGGGATGGAGGGCAGAAGAGGGACCACACTGAGATGTGGATCAACCAAAGTAGGGCACCCCTCCCCCCCCCCCCTCCACATCCAGGGGAGCTTGCTCACTTAGTCATCGGAACCCGTTATGGGAAAGTAACTTCATCAAACACACACACACACAATTGGCTTTAGGGAAAGCACCAATCATCTCCGAGCATGACGTCACCGCGAAACACACACACACACACACACACACACACACACACACAGAACACACACACACAGGCCGAACCACAATTGGGCTCCAGTATGGGACGGTACGGAATCACGAGCACGACCTTTTTTCTTAACGTGGCCGCGCATCGCTCGAGTGCCACGAGCTGAACCCAAGTGACCGAGAGTCGGAGCGCGTTCCTGCCTCGGCGTGACAGACAGGCAGAGGAAACACTGGATCAACCAGGGCCTGTGTGACAGTGATGTTGTCCAGCCCGCTCCTCCGCGTTATTACTGAAGCCAAGGGGGGGGGGGGGGGGACCGAGGGGGAAGGAGCGCGGCGCAAGCGACACGAATGAAGGTTGAATCCTCCTCTATGGAGAGCAATAATTACTTGTTGATCATGCGACGATGACAACGAGACGTGTCCGCGGGCCGCTGGGAGATCTAAACATCACCCCACTGGTCTTAGAACGAATGCTGCCACGTTAACTGGAACTATGCGTCAAATAAACTGGCATTGTTATTTTCCCTTCCTGTTTAACGCTGTAACTCCACGGCGAGATAAGTTGTGTGGGGACTGATTAGCGGATGGACGTTGAACCGACGCCGGTTGAACTCGTCGTATTAAAACAGCCGTTAACTTACGGAGAACTTTAACCAACCTGATGGAGCGCTGTCAGCCCGTCTATGTTGGCGTGGTTGATGTCGGCTCCCTGTCGGAGCAGCGCCGTCACCTCCTCCCGGTCTCCGGCGGAGCAGGCGGCCATGAACACGGCCCCTTGGGCGAAGCGGACTTTCGCCCGTCGCGTCCCGGAACCGCTCGCAGTTCCTCGGGCCTCCGGTCCGGTCTGATCCGTCTCCGAGCCCAGCCATCGCTGCAGCTGATCCTGCCGTCGCTGTTTGGCAGCTTCGGACCGGGATTGGTCAGTGGCCGCCATCTTCCCCTGTCTGTCCCGGGGACGGATTCAGCTCACGGTGCGAGGGGAAGCGGAGTGCAGGGTTTGCGTTGAGCCTGCCAGTCCCGCCCCCCCCGCCTGCAACCCCTCACCACCAACTCGACTGCGCCCCCTGGCGGAGACTCTCTTTAAAAGAATCTGTGAACTTCACAGCTAACTTTTTATGTCTAACGCTGCCTTCAGGGGCCGGTCGGATATTCCTATATCAGTGGGAGGGGACCGTGTGTTCTCTTATAATAATAGGAAATTATACTTTAGTTTCATATAGCGCCTTTCTAGATGCTCTAGATGCGAATCCCAAAGACGCTTTAGAGGAACGACAGAACAAAACCAGACAAAAAAAGGAAAATCACGAAAAAACTAATTTAAAACAATAAGAGAAAACACATTACAAGTGTCATCTTCTCATAGACTGAGTACGTTGGGTCATGACAGATGAGCAGTAAAATGACTCCAATAAATGATGACACACAGTGTATATTTGGTGCTATAAGATCAAATCTATTGACATTGACACCAACTGATTAAGATTTTATGGTATGCCTGGGAGGGGGGTTTAAAATCATAGATTGTTATAGTAGTCAAACCAACTATTCAATATTATGTTTTACAATAAATTCCAAATTCGATGTCTTACATTACATGCCACATTACATTTTCAAACTTAACTTCTGTTCTGATCTGTTTTGCTTGATGGTATTGTATTGTAATATATCTTCCGTCCATGTCAAGCGTAAATATCAGTGTAACCTAAAAAATCTATTTGAAGAAATATTTAATTCATGTTGTAAACCTTGTGGTAATGACAACATTTGTTACTGTATTTTCTTTATTAAATTTAACTTAATTTATTTAGTTATATTCATTTATGTTTTAAAGAATCCATAACAAAACACCTATTTTTAGAGGGTGGAAAAGGGTGATAATGACATATTTATATTTATCTCTGTACTAGACTTGACATACTATACAACTACTACATTACTATGTACTGTAATATAGGCTACTATACCATATTGTGTTAATAAGTTACTGTTTTTATTACAGTATATTGTATATTTCTATAATAATTCTACTCAATTAACCATAATTGTTGTCTTTAATTGGTCTTAAATTTCAGTTTATTTGTACTTGATTTGCTTTCAGTGCTGCTGCAACAACCAAACTGCCCCTGTGGACACCAAAAAATCCCACGTTGATCCCACGTTTATATTTTTCAAATAGCAATTATTACAGTTGTGGCTTTTATTTTCCCAGCATTACATTTTTCAAAGGATTTTGTAAAAAAAACAAGAATTATATACTGTTAGGGTTAGGGTCATATATCTTTACATACTCTTCAGTTACTGACATGCAGTTGTTTAAAGCGCCGCATTATTTCCTTGCTTCACCCACACATGTCATGGATAAACTGTGATTATTTGTCACTTTGCTGGGAACCTTTGTATCTGGAAGCCTCCCAAGAAGGTCTCCAGTCCTTGATTCACTGTTTGGTTACGGTTACTAATGTGTACTGTTCCCTGCTCTCTGTGCGCACGTTTCTCCGTAACTCACGGCTCTTTCTGAGAAATGTGATCACCAATGTTATTAAACTGAGTATTCACAGCAATGCACCACTCATGACCTGCAGTTAATGTTAAACATTACCAGTTTATTAAATGATCACATAAATATTATTTCCTGCAACATTTTGACAATGTGCTTGACTTACAACACACCAATTTAGTACACAGTAAGCAACGTTTAATACCAGCAGGTTATTTATTACCTGCTGAATTCAGAAAGTGCAATTCAGATTTAATTCAAATAAAATCTTTTTGAATTTACAGTTTGCATCACATGTAACATGTGTGATTTTAAAGCACACATTCAATACTGAGAAGATGAAAATCTAAAATAATTATAACCTACATTTTAGATATATCAAGATGATAGAAACACTTCTCTATAATTGGGTAAACAGAGCACAGCAGCTTTGTATTTTTAATACAAATTTTAAAAGGCATATCATGGCGTATCATGAAGCCAAAACGTCTTTCACAACACTGCATTGACACTTGCATTAATAAATGGAGTTACTACCTGCAACAGTTTGTTGCATCTACTGTTGGTCAGAAGTGACCCAGAGCTCATAAAGAGATGCAGGAGGAACGCTGTGCTTGCCTACAAGTCTGACTACATTTCACAAAAACATAAAAATTCACCTTAAAAATAAAATAAACCCTACATCAAGTGTAGAATTATGTTTCTAACATCCTGGAACTCAAGTTTGTGTGTGTTTGAGCACATGTGCTGCATTCAAATGCAAATCCATAAACACACGGTCTTTGGATTTGTACTGTAACCCAAGACTTGCATTAGTCAAAATATTAATAATATAACACACTAGGTGTAAATATGGTAAATGATTACCAGTCCCATTAACAAAACAATGGGGCTCTTTGATTACAAATGTCCCTCTGGCATCCTAAAAAATACAAATAAAAACAATTCTAAATTAAAAGCTGTAAACAAACTTTAAAGTCTGATTTAAACTCTTTAAAAATGTTCCGGGATGTAGAATAAGTACATCTGAACCTCAGTGCTGAAGCATCAGCAGCAGATACCCGCCAGAAGCTCTTAGGAGATGCTGATGGTTTCTCCAGAGTCCACGGCAGGTGGAATATCCACGACGACCATCGTGAGGCCTTCGGGTGACAAGGTGGAGGGAGGGCTCTTATCGGGTGACATCAGTCCACTATTGAAGGAGCCTTGCAGGTCCATGTTAATGCACAGCTCTCCAGACAGCAGCTGCCTCTTGAACTGGTCAAGACGCATGAAGACATCCATCACTGACAAACCGCTCTCATTAACCCAGTTGGGAAACAGGCTGGTGGAGCTGATCCTGGATGGGAGGGACTGGTAGTGGTGCAACTCCAGCTGACAGTAAAACCTAAAGCAAAGACGTAATCAAAAGGAGTCAGCTGTGACTGATTTCCTCCCTGTTATTAAAGCAGTTAGAATAAACACCGATACGACACTGAGACGATAGTACAGATGGACCAACAGGAATCAGGAAACATTTATTGCCAAAATATGTCAAACATACAAGTAATTTGTCTTGGCGGTTGGTGCGTGACAGTGTAACAATAGACAACAAGACAGCAGTGCACAAGTAATAAAATAACATGAAATGATAATGCAATGGGTTAGTAGAATAAGGCTATGGGTTAGTATAAAATAAGACTAAAGTTCAAGTTAAAAATGAAAAATGAAAAAATATTAAAAAACTAGAAAATGCATTTCCTGCTGAAAATGCGTTGGAATGCAAAAAGCTGAAAGCTGAAATGAATATTTAAAAAAAGCTGAAAATACAGAAAGTTGAAGGGAATTTGAATACATCTGAAATTACAGATATTAGAAAAGCTGAAATGAATTTGAAATTGCTGAAAATACAGAAATGGGAGAAGCTGAAAGGATTTAATAGATTTGCTGAAAAAGCAGAAATGAAAACAGCTGAAATAAATGTGAAATATTGCAAAACAAAGCAGAAGTTGCAGGAGCTTAAATTAATTTAAAACAGTACAGAAATAACAAAAGCTGAGATGAATAAAAAGAGGTTTAAAATTGTTTGTAGTAATATTAGTAGTAGTAGTAGTTATAGTTGTAATTGTGGTATTAGTAGTACTAGCAGTAGAAGTTGGTTTAGTATCAATAGCAGTAGAAACAGCTGTAATACTAACACTATTAGCCATAGTAGTATTTGTAATAACATTAGTAGTAGTTGTAGTATTAATAGCAGTAGAAATACTAGTAGTATGGTAGTAGAAGTATCAGTTGTAGTTCTACTAGAAGTACTAGTAATATTCGTAGTGGTTATTGTAGTATTTGAAAGAGCAATGCGTATTTCAACGAAACCGCTTCATGGTTAAGGTACAGATAATCATTGAGGCTTTTAGTTTGTAATGATGGAATTGGGTGAGGGGGGGTTGGGAGACAGAATGTTTGTTATTCAAACTAAGAAGTTTTTAATTAATAGGCCTCATCACTAACATTACAGTAAAAATTCCCTCCATGGGGCTTTTATTTTGAAATTATTGGATTGGGTGGGGTGGGGGGGTGTAGATAGAGGGAGGGAGGGTGAGAGGGTGAGGAAGGGAGGGGTGGTGAGGAAGAGATAGAGGGAGAGAGAGAGAGGAGAAATAGACAGACTGACTGACTGACTAACAGTGAGAAGAGGTCAGGGTGGAGGGGGGAGGGGGGGCGAGTGTCTTTATCATATTGGTCTGTTGACAGAAAGCATAGCTGCGTCATGTGACTCCACTAATCAGGTCATAGGAGCAGCTTTGAGCCACAGACAGAGATCCTGCAGCGTGTGAGTGCTCGTAACCACGACAACGGCGCACCTAATGGATTGGGTGGGGGGGTGTAGATAGAGGGAGGGAGGGTGAGAGGGTGAGGAAGGGAATGGTGGTGAGGAAGAGATAGAGAGGGAGAGGGGAGGAGAATTAGACTGACTGACTGACTGAGTGATTAACAGTGAGAAGAGGTCAGGGTGGAGGGGGGAGGGGGGCGAGTGTCTTTATCATATTGGTCTGTTGACAGAAAGCATAGCTGCGTCATGTGACTCCACTAATCAGGTCACAAGGAGCAGCTGTGAGTCACAGACAGATCCTGCAGCGTGTGAGTGCTCGTAACCACGACAACGCCGCACCTGTGATCATTAACGGCTGCAAAATGCAGAGACATGGCAGCGAGTTACACAGAATCCACACCTCAAACAAATGAGAACCAGCGCAAAACTATAACAGCTATCTAAAAAATACGGCGTTTGTATGAGACCCAAGACTCTACCGAACGCGTGGATGTGCTTTTTATGTCTGTCCGGTAATAAATACGGCTCCTATGGCCGTTGACAAAACGTGTACCTTGTGGATTTTTGTGAGAAATATGTCGGCAGATTTGTATTGGAGCCTATGGGGCTTTTGGCAGAGGTTGTGTCACTCAAACACTCCTTGCGCCAAAACTAAAAAACTCTGGGATTCCATGAACACATTAATCCAATCAGCACAACCATACCCTCATTAATCTGAAGAAATGAAGCCTCTAGAGTGTATACTTTGGCTGCAAGGACAGAAGTTCCATACTTTTTTAACCAGATTTCTGCGCTGCCCCACACTCTAGCCTCGAGCTCTCCCCTCTAGCAGACGCAATACACACTCATGTAAAAGTCAGAAACGGAGCGAAGAACTAGTGAAACATAATCAGTGATTATGAAAAAAGTAGAATAGATATCAAGAAGCAGTTTTTTTCATAAAATAGTTGAGACTTGTGTGAACATTTGAGAGTTGAAATGGTGTCTGTAGCTGAAAGATTGGCGAAGCTGAAAAATCTGAAAGTTGAAGAAGTTGAAGAGGATTTGAAAAGCAAACTCCATTTGAAAACCATGTTAAAATATTAACGATTATTGATTTATATAAATTCAAGCATAAGAGGTAGAAAGCTGAAAAGTCATAGCCCTCAAGCCAGAAAGGAGCTGAACATTTTAATATTTGAACGGTTTTAATAGCTGAAAGTGTGAAGGAGTTGAAAGGTGGCGCGGAAGAAATAGAAGAAGAAGATGAAGATGAAGAAATAAAGATTCGAAGAACAATACTTGGAATGCATCGTTAATGCATTCCAACAATAAAGTGCACTATCGAACAAGTGACAGGTAATCGTCCCACGATTCTGCAACTCCCCTCAAATGCACAGAGCTTTTCAAAGAGTGTCCCCGCTTATTGTTTGTCAGTCAGTGTTGTTCTCAGACACATTAGCCAGCTGTTGTTCCTACATTGCACGCTCAGCAACATTCAACAGACACACAGCAGAGTGTGGAGCAAATAGCAGAGGCAGATATTTCCCTCGGGAGTAAGTAGAAACCAAAAAAGAGCAGTCAATATTGGACTCACACCCATCAGGCTACAACAAACATGACTCACAGTGCACAAAAATGTTGCTCTGGAACTGCTGGACGTGTAAAAAAGGCGACAAGTTTGCAAACAGAAACTTGTTTGTGCCAAAACGTTCTCTCTAGCGAGCAGCCACATCAACCATGGAGTTTATAGACCTGACATTTAATGTTCTCTGACATGGTTAGTTGTTAAGAATTGCCTAAAAAACAAGTAATTGCACTCTTTGTTTACATATAACGTGTGTTTGTGCAACTGCACTGTCACCTACCTGGCAGATACATGCTGGGAGATGCTTTTGGAGGTTTGGCGAAGAACGTGCTGCAGGACCTTTAACAGCTGATCACGAATCCATCCAACATCTTCTTGCACATCTGGCAGCCACTCCAGAAGTCTACACATGTGATATGTCGTTGTTAGTTGATTTCGAAAGAAGTCCACGACACTCTGCCATTTTATTTCCTCTATAGCCACAATAATATTATATTACATTGGCGGCATAATGAAAGTTCTAGTCATAGCACACAACTACACATACAAGACCCAAGTACACCATAGCAAAGGAAGTACTGGGCCATTATTCTGAGTGCACATCAAATAGGGAGCAGATGGGACCAGTTGTAATCAAGTCCTACAGCACCTACCTGAGACTCAAGGACACAGCCGACTCCAGAGGGAGAGTGTAGGGGAGCATCATGGCTGAGGCCATTCTGACGGGAAGCAGGTTGCTTAGCGACTGCATCAGGCTCCTTCTCTCCATGCAGGCCTCAACTAGAGCTGCAGAGGGAGGCAGAGATGACCACGAGAATGACCTCAAACAAGTCATAGAAATAACCTGCTTTTTTCAGCACAGTTTGGACTAAATCTAAGTGTCAGGAGACTTAAGAGAATCTTTCTTGTGTGATGGTACTGTTCAACTACCAGCTCATTAGTATGCATTAACATCAGAGCAGATCATTATCCAGCTTATAGTGTTCTGAATTTGTGTGTATTTATCTGGATGTTGCCATCCAGGGAGCAACTGGTTCTGCAACATTACTTTTACATTGTAATACAGTGGCAACTTTTCAATTAACTCTGTTCTGTATAATTTGCTGGCAAACATAATACATATAAAAAGGAAATATGATGTTGAACTACGATACATTATCTAACTCACGTAAGTAGTGAGTGTCTTACATTTCACATTGGAATTAATGGGAACCGACCCCTGCCTATAAGGGGGAACGAAATACCTTTCAAAACTGTCAACATGCTGGGCATGTAGTCATTGATGATGCCAGTGGTACCGTGTGTCTCAGAAATTCAAAGACTGTTGTTTAAAGTATTTTACTTCTAAAAATAAATACCCATTAGATTATCTGAAAAATGCAAAAACGCTTTCACAAAGCCAAAGCAGGGCTGTTTTTTTGTCGTTTCTAGATATGAAGCCCCAACTATTCCTTCTATAATTGTTACCTTTGTGCAGAATGGGTGGAAGGCTTTCGATGAAATGCTCTTCTATAGAGGAGTTGCAATAAATCATGACTGCTCCCTCTTCTACATCTGGCTTCTCCTCTTCTTCATCACTTTTGTTGTTCTCCTCGTCGTCGTCCTCCTCCTCTTCCTCCTCCTCCTCCTCCTCATTACAATCTTCATTTTCTTCCCCATTAGCCAGTAGAGGCAGCTCTCTGTGAGGTCCATTGAAATTAAGCAACCCTGCAAACAGAACCATTATGTAAAGGTAGTATATCTTCTTATATGTCATCAATGGTGGGTTCCTTTCTTAATTAGTTCAATTATCCAACTTATTTATAATGATCTACTTATAAAGGAAATAATGTTAACAATGTTCCTAGAAATAAGTAACAATAAGGAGTAATATACGTCTAATCGCAAACACAGGAAGCTTATTGATCTGTAGACATGTGACAACAGGAAGAGCCCATTGCGATAGCATATCAGGATGATAATATGTCTACTAGTATGGTCTGGCTAGAGGACAAGAAAATCAATAGGGCTTGTTATTACTGACCCGATTCTTCTAAGCAGAGCGGAACATGATTTTGAGAATGTAAGATAAAAAGAATGTAATCAGCGTTTCTTACCGTTCCTCTTTAAAAAGTGCAGAGCATCTTTATATCCCTGTTTACACATGGTCTTCATAACCTGCACTCCAAAAAAGACACATGCAAGAGGTTCCGTAAGTTCACTCCAGATCAATGAGTGTGTAGCCTGAGGGTTGTAATGGGAGGACCTACCATGGGGTCTGGGGGGAAAAGCGCCCTGGAGACTCTGTAGAGGTTGGTGAGCGTGAACTGGATGCTTGTGTTGGTGAAGCGCAGCTCGTGTATGTTGGTGGAGGTGTCTCTGGGGCAGATGTCGCTCTCTCCCGAGAACGGGGACACTGTGATGGTATTTTTCAGCTCGTACTGAGGCAGGTTGTCTGAGATCCCTCCGTCGACATATCGCTGAACAATAAGAGATGGATACACAGAAACAGGTCAGGAAGGAACTCGAAAAATCACAATTGGCCACAGAACAATCATCGCACGGGATATGATGACGGTGACATCATGTCAGGTCAATTGGCTAAAGTTATTTTTTTTCATTGAAGCTGGTGAACTTTTAAACTAAGAGGTGGGAGGCGTGAAGAATGTGTCAACAGATGAGACCAGCGTGACCAACATTTTCTAAATTTGAGCCACCGAGAGGACAGAACAACATCAATGAACGAGCCAACTCTCTCAATTTTGGCACTGCGCGCACACACACAGGCATGCAAGTCCTTAAAACCCAACCCAAAGGCCACAGAGGGAGGGCGGGTATTACTCAATCACATTGCCCAGAAGACCTTTGCGCTAGAAATGTCCAGCGAAAAAAAAAATTTAAAAAAAAAGAGAAGTTGTGACAAACACTGAATCCTGAGTAATTGCACCATCGTTGCTTCCACACACGTGCCTCACAGAACAAACACATTCTTTGGGGAAGGCAGAGTAACAGATGAGGAAAGCGCCAAATGTAACAACAACAAAACAGAATGAGAGGAAATAAACCACATGCAGTGTGGTAGAGGGGTCAGTAAAACCGTGTCAAGTCCTAAATATAAAATCCATTCAAGTAACTGAGATCGTTTACTTTCATTAGGCCAACTATAGGATATTGACAACACTGAATCGTTTGAATGTACTCACCACTCCTTGCAGTGTGGGAGGAATGAGGCCACAATACACTGGGATGTAGGCGCTGCAGACACAAGCCTAGGTGACCAACAACATAACATAAGGAACGTTAATTATAGAGTAATGATGTTGTACAGTGCAAGACTATAAATGTCATGCTATAACTTAACTATTCTCACTTTTTTATTTTGAAAGGACACATTTTAAAGGTTAAATTATATTTGCTTACAGTTATTTTCACCCTTGATTAATCCGCATCATTTTTTTCAAAAATGTATTTACTGTTTTATAAATTTCCCAAGTCGGCTTTCAATAATGTTTGTCCCGACATCTCAACTCCTTAACATGAACCACCTCTACTGCAAAATATTGAGAGAAATATTGTCAGGCTTAATTCCCACCTGCACCACCTCCTCTTTGTCATTGAAGTGTGACACCAGGACATTCTCTCCGTCTGACACTCGGGTCAGGGAGATTCCTAACCGCCCATTGGCGGCATGGTGGCAGTCCGCTGGCAGAGTCCGCCGCAGCATGTGACGCATGATCTTCACCAGGTTAAAGGAAGGATGCATGGCTCCCAGGAAGCGCTTCCTCGCCTCTTTGGCAACATCGATGATGTTTGCGCCAGTCTCACCTGCGAACACACAGGGGCGACCAAAAGGATTACACAAAGAGGAGATGGAACTGTGTTCTTCTTGATGGAGGTTTTGGGATAAATAAATGTATTCATGACACTGTACATTGTCCAGCTTACGAAATCAGGTTTTCAGTGGAGTAGATGCGTATGTAACTATATTTGCGGAAGTGATAATTGCAGAATAGATTGCAGGTATTTTGTTACAGAACTCCCCTCTAACCTTTTCCTCCCTGTAAGGACATCTTAGAAAGATAGTTGCTACTTTGAATAGCCCATTCGGTTGGTATAATAAGCTTGACATGATCAGGATGGCATGTTAGAAAATACATTTGGAAGTTCTTTACTCGAGTACTTTTTAAGGAATTGTATTATTTGACTCTGGTACAAATCAGAAGGAGATATTATTATAATAACACCCACCTTTATGTGACAGCCTTAGCTACCAGTTACATGGCAGATGAACATACTTTAAAGGCAACGGCAGACATGCACCGCTCCAACAGCACAAGGCTCAGAGGACACCTACCGAGACAGATCCCGGTGACCAGCGCAGTGGCGGTGAGCGCCCCGGCCGACGCTCCGTAGATGTGCCTGGCGTTCTGCACCAGGAAAGGAGCCTGCTCCACCAGGCAGCTGGCCACACCCACGTGGTAGATGCCGAGGAAGCCGCATCCTGCGAACGAGATGTTCCACGGCGAGTCCAGAGGGAACATACCGGTGACGCGACAAGTGGGCCGAAGGTCGCGGGGCCTGAAGGTTGACTCGCAATTCAGACTTCCGATATTCGCGGAAAGAAATGAAAAGATTAAATGAAAATGATTCGAACAAAAAGTTTTCTGTTAGAGCTGAGTGGCGACCATATGTTATTAATGAAGCCGCTTCACGTGCTTTTTGTTTAGGATAATGGAGTTTGTCTGCTACCTGATTATAGCTTCCTAGCTAACAGCAGACTTCTTCCTTCCTTTCCGGGTGACGTAAAATACTCTCTACTAAAAAACCGATGTGAGGAAAAATCCGACTCCACGATGGTTAAGTAGCGGGTAACTTAGTGCGGTGAGCCATGGGGAGTTGTTGTTATTTCCCTCACTCGGTGTATTTTGGAGGAGTACTCGGAGCTGTCCAATCACAACTGATACCGTGAAGTAACTCTGACCAATCACAATCGACGCGGTTGATAATGTGACCAATCACAATCCGCACCGCTGTTACACTGTAAAGTTGGAACAACGGGTTTTGTTTTGACCTTTGTAAACGAATCTTATTGTTGCCCTAGTGTGTTGAATGTTTTGTTTATTCGTGTCAACTAGGCTATTTTGAGACTCTTTCGTAATAGTTGCTATCAGTAAAAATAAGCTATATTGATTTCCGACCATGCAATATTGTCTACAGGAACCTATTGATGGAATAAAGCTTCCCCTGACAGAGCGAGCTAATGGGTGTCTGTTCCTGTTTACCTGTGTTTGTGTTTTTTTCTTCTTTAAGGAAACAAACCATGTGCTCATAATAACGATTAACACGTTTGGTTGTTTTGCAACATCCTCCTTACAAATCAATACAAGATAGTAGGCTTTCCCAAGTAGTAATGAAATTACAAGCGTGTTACAGTTGAAGTGCATTCAACAATAACAGTGAAATGTTTTTTTGTTTGTTTATGAAACACTTCCTTGAATAAACTATTCACAGAATTAGGTTTGGCATAGTTCATTCTCGTGGGCACTGATCCAGGCTCTGTTTAGGACATCATTCCTTAGAGAACGTGGCAAATTGTGAAACCACCATGAGCCAGGGTTCATTGTTTTAAAAAATATATTCCTACTCTCACAAGTGGAGGTCGCCAAAAAGTCAAAGGCCCAAAAGTCCGTGGGGATCAATAGGGCATAACAGCATTTCATTCTGCCTAGGCAACCAGACGGGATGGACCGTATCTGCTGGCATCAACAGTAAAAAAAACACCATTTAGGTTTCATCATCTATTAAAAAAAGAAAACAGAACAATTTCCAAATGTTATGTTTGAGTCAACATATTTGTATTGCTGTAAGAACATTTGATAATGCTGTGAAAAGACTCAAAATAACAGCAAACAGCTTTGGCTCCAAGAAGGTACATGTCTGACACGATGATAACTGATGTAGTATTTGTACCCAATGTAGCTCTTTGAACCACACTCTCCTTTTGGCACAACCGAATATTTTTTTCCTACATAAGTAAATGTTTTAAACATTTATGACGTAAAAACAAGACGTGAAACCCTTTTTAGGAGGAATTATTAATTAATAATGATGCAAGAGGTCACTTTAAATTGAGATGATTAGAAGTTGCAATGTAGAACCTCCACAGTGATTGTTGTTTAAATGGATAAATGTAACTTACTTCATTAAATTCTAATGATACATTAGAACACAAAAAATACAAAAAATAATTATATTTCTTCATTTCTTCCATCGTTAAAGGATGAATGAATTATTGAAGATTCAAAAGGAAAACAATTCTAAAATGGATTTTAAAAGGAAAAATACTATTTTTTGTGAATGATCTGTTACCTCATTCACGAGGAGCCCCTTTATCAGTACTGCTCTAAGCTGTACACATGTGTCATTTGATGTGATTCTATTTGCTTTACAGCGCAGGGAGCCACGTGAAAACAATTTATATATTTGTTATACTCTCAGGACAGCACACGTATTAAAAGTGATAGATCCGTTTATGGTTGTGTATTGGACTCAGCAGCGCCACCAGCTGGCCGAGAAGATCATGACAGGAGCTGACACAACTGTCCCGCCCCGAGTGGAGACTTTGGCGGTTCCAGTATCAAAGCGCTCAATTTATTGCACGTTTGTACCCGGAAAGGCGGGGATCATAGTTTCCTTTGACGGAAACAAACCGGTAGACTCCTCCCGCCCCCCACCGGTGGACTACGTAGAAAAACGAGCGTTCATCTGTGACGCGAAGCTTTTCTTTAAAAACATTGCAGGACATAAGGAAGTAAGAAAGAGGGGACCGAGAGAGGGCAGAGGAACCGGCTTCATATTTAACTAAACAACACAACATGGAGCGTTAGCCTTACCAGAAACAGCAGAAACATGGTCTTGGAAGGCAGAGATTTTTACTCTTTTTAAAAAAATGATAATAATCACATACTAGCTAGCTGATAGCTAACATTAGTGTAACGTTAACTTTTTACAACCGCTCAACATGCTACGTCGTCCTCGGCGTCTTTCATGGCACTTATCCTGCTTTATTTGACTGATGAACGTCCGTAACGTCACCAATGTGACGTCACGGGCACGTCATGCAGAGGGTTGTTACCTTCACCATTAAACTTTAGTTAACTTCAATGGAGAGAAACAGCGAGGAAGGGGCAGCTGCTGATGAAGAGGATGAAGACCAGGCAGCCGGGTGGACGGGGAGGCCCGGCGGGTCGCAGGATGGAGAAGAGGAAGGGACACGCGGGACGTCCACAGGGGGGTCAGGTACCCCTCCTGTGGACGTCCCTGCTCTGAGGCTCTGCAGGGAGCTCTTGTACCAGGACCAGGACAAATCCGACAGGGAGACCGGACCCACGGTGTCGAGTGGCGTGTTGTCTGACAGTCCAGCAGAGAGAGACGCCCCCTCGGTGTCTCCGTCCAGCCTCGTGGACACGTTCTGTCCCTCCACCTCGAGCCTGTCCCTCTCCTACTTCTCCACCCATCATCCTTCCTCCTCCTCCTCCTCCTCTTCCTCGGTCGTGTCTCTGACTCCGCCCTTGCCTCCTTCCGTGGAGCTTGCAGCTCTGTTGACCGATACGAGGCTGACCCTGGACGTGTACAGGGGAGGAGCGGCCGCGCTGCCTCTGCTCTGGGGGTCCGTGCCGGGGCGGCTGAGGGGCCTCCGGTACCTGAGGTTGGGCTCTGAGGATAAGCCGGGCCTGGACGAAGCGCTGCATGTATTACCCCAACTGACAGAGCTGCGTTCACTGGCTGCTCGGGGTACTTTTCTCATTCATTACATACTGTTTTATCATAGCTGGTTAAATGGCAAAGTTCACTTTGCTTCACTTCTTTTTTCGGCTGTTACATGCGGTAGATACTGTAACTACTGTGTTGATTGATGGCTCTCATTTTCCTTCCTGCACGTTTTTTTTTCCCACCTCCTTCAAGGGCACCGTTTCAACGACCCCCGAGGTGACCCGCTGCCTGGCCTCCTCACCACTTTGCCCTCCTCCGTTTCCCACCTCTCTCATCTGGTGCACCTGGACCTCTCCTTCAACCAGCTCACCTGTCTGCCGCCCTGTCTTCTCGGCTTGCCCGCGCTGTCTTCTTTGCTTCTCAGTTACAACCACATCTCCGAATTGCCTCCTGATATCGGCCAGCTGTCCTCCCTCACCTACCTTTGCCTCCTGGGGAACGAGCTGGTGTCCCTTCCCCGCGGTGTGGGTCGCCTGAAAGCTCTGCAGAGACTGGATGTTTCGCATAACCTCCTCGAGCGGCTGCCCGATGAAATCGGTTCCCTGGAGGGGCTTGAGAAGCTGGAATTGTCTCACAACAAGCTGAGGCAGCTGCCGGACAGCATGGGTAAGGGGCGTACGGGGGGGGGGGGGGGGGGGGGGGGGATTTAGTAAGTTAACTGGAATCGTCAATTCATTCAAAAGTTCAAGTCTCTAATACAGCATCTTTGTGGCCCAGGCTCCCTCCTGGCCCTCAGGGAGCTCGTCATCTACAGCAATGAGGTGCGACTGATCCCCCGTTGCCTGAAGGAACTGCCCCTGCTGAACATGGATGTGCGTGACAATCCTCTGGGACAATCCCCCACCCCCCCGCCTCTCTCTCCGACACCTGGTGAGTGGAGAAAAAGGCGGCTTGAAATGGATTTTTGCGTAAATCCTTTTAGACTGTATCGCAGCAAGACGTAGGGTTTACGTTTAGCTTTCCACCAAATCCCCCCCCCCCCCCCCCGCTTTTTTACCCTTGTTTGCTCTCCAGATCAAACCGAAACGAAAATTCAAGAGCTGCACCTCGGATTCCACCAGCACAGGTACAGTGTCGCTGGGAATCCACATCGTCACTTGGCGCCTTTTCCGACTAGATTACAGACGTCATGCTCCCTTTGCTCCTTAGCTTCTGCGTTTCGCCTGCTGGGTGTCATGTGTTTCTCCCAGGGGGGGCTGAGCTGCTGTTCCCCCCAGGGTGCCTGGGTATAACCACAAGTCTGGAGTGGGCTGAGAAAAGGTCAGAGAGGAAGTGGGTGTGGCTGGAGGAGCATGACATCTTGCTGAGTCGGCCATTGGAACTTCGACCTCATGGAATTACATTTCTAAAGGTATTGAAAGTACGTCCGCGTGCCACATCTGTCGTAGGCACACGCCACCAATTCTACGGGATGCGCTTTAAGTTTAAAAAATCACCTTGATTAAGCCATAGTGACGTCATCAGTGTTATCGCAGCTTGGGTTTTGAAAACAAATATGTAACTGAAAGTCTACATCACATACTGACAGAGACATGGACACAAACACCAGGCAGGAAGGTGTTATCCAGTTGCATTGTGGGAAATTTAGGATCCCTGCTGCACAGATTTTGAAGCTCCTCGATTTTAATGTTACTCCTAGATTATCCAGGTTTGTCACTGTATTCCCTAACTTTGCTTTACCACCAGCCCGTGGAGGTGTGTGTGCCATATCATCGGGCGAAAAGGAGAGAGGTGCTGGTGCGGAGGTTTGACGGACAGTCGTGGAGCACCCTGCCCACGTTTCTGAGGAAAGGAAGTCCGAGCCATAGCAGCCACCCCGGAGGACGTCCCGCCAGGGTAAAGCAAAACCTTCCACTGTACAACAATCCTTTTACACTCCTGTTTTGAGCCTTGTTTTCTAATAGTACAAATCGTAACGTCCTTTCGTCGACGTGCCTGCAGCTGGCCTGCTGTGCGGTGAGCCAGTTCTCTTGGTTTATGGCAGTGTCCCGTCCGCTGAAGGACAGCTGCTCTGTTACACCAACTGGAGCCCTACTGGTGTCCAGCGCCGACGACTGGGTGAAGCTCCGCTTCCCTCCAGACTGCACGCTGCAGAGCCGCACCGTCACTTTACAGGTACCGCTGGAGGCCTCTGTCAGGTCGGGGGGGGGAGTGGGGTCCGTGCTTTGCGAGGCTTCACCTCGTCTCTCTGTCTTCAGGTGCTGCAGGTGTCCGTGTCGCAGGTCCGGGCGCTGTGTGGGGATCCTCAGGCGAGTGTTAGCCCCCTGCTCTGCCTCTCGCAGGACCCCAGCATCCATTTCCTGCAGCGCGTCGAGGTCCAGGTGCCTCTGCCGTCGGGCGTCACGGGTACAGTGGGCATTCATCCTTGCCCGTGTCTGTAAGCGGACGTATTCGCAAGCGTTAACGTGGTCCGGTGCTCCTGCAGGCCAGACGTGTGACTTGTCCTGTTTGCACCTGCTGCACGGAGATGCCACCGCGCAGACCTGGACCGACATCACATCGCAGGTCTCTCTCTGCGTCTCTCACCTGTACGCCACTTTCTACGTTACACATTTCTCCTGGTAAGCTTTAAAAATATATATATCGTTACATAATGTGCGTTTTTTTGGTTTATTCATTCCCGTTGTATTTAAGCAGCCCTCTGTGCGTCATCACAGGTACTGGCTGTGGTACACCACCCAGCAGTGTGTTAGCGGGGTGGTCAGGAAGGTCTATCAGAGGCTGAAGCAGTTTAAAGTCCAGTTCCTGGTCCTCCAGAGGAAGACTGATCCATCTCAAGTCATGCTACAGTGTTTGCCCGCTAACAGGGTCCGTCATTCTCCTCTCCGCCTCAGCGGTGTCGTATGATGAGTTACTTATTGAAACTTTAAAGGTTGATTGTTGACCGTGTGGTGCAGGTGGACGGCAGAGTGCAGTCTCTGTCTGAGCGCTACGATGGGCCTCAGCCCTCCGACCTGTGTGACCTGCTGGAAGGAGAGCAGTTCTTCGCCGGCTTCGAGAGGGGCTTGGATATCAGCACCGGTCTGAAGTCCTCTTTGCAGCTCTGTCTCGCATAAACGTTAGCCTGTCCCCCGCTCCCTTCGCTTCCAGGAGTTTATGGTGTGCTGTCGTGAGATTTCCTTTTCCCTTTTCTCCCTCGCCAGAGAGACCAGACTGTGTGGAGGGGAGACTGTGTTTCGTCTTTTACTCCAGCCTGAAGAATCTGAAGGAGGTGTACATCTGTCCAGCTCAGGACCAGAAGGGCCCAGTGAGGGGACAAGTAAGACGGACATCACATTCAGCAGGGAAGAAAGAAAGCTTGGTCCCTTGGGGGGGGCTCCCAGTGTCATCGCTCTCTATGGAGCGGATACACTTTACACTTGACTACAAATTAGAATGTTAGCAATTTGGGGAAAAAGGACAAAACTTCAGTATCAGTAAAGTATAAGTATAATCAGTATAAGTAATCCAGTGATGGTTTCTATACGTCATTACAAACCGCCTATAGCAAATTTGGGGGACTTGAAATGGTGCTCTTGCCACAATGTAAATAAAAAAATTACTTATACTAATGGCTTATAATAGTTTACTGTACTAGTGTAGTAACCAAACAGGCCTACATGCACCGTAAGGCAAAGCGTCCCCAGGTGATTGCAAAAAAAAAAGCTCTTCTTGCAGAAAACAACTCGGAGATCTAATTTATATTAAAAGTACGGGATATAAATTACAGGAGGAGCAGAGAGTGTGCAGAAGAACTGCAGGTAATTGCAGCTTGTAATTACGAGTGCGATGTTAAAATCGGCCTCGGTCTCCTGGAGAAATGCCTCCAGTGTGAGCAGACAGTAGAAACCTCCGCTCTCTGTAACATGATCCAAATGAATCTGAACGCTACTTCAGTCCGACTGTCGGAGACGTAACAATCCGACTGCCCCGTCCACCCACACAGGACACAGGGCGGTCAACGTGATACATCAAACTAAAAAAAACAGGATGGAGTCAAAACACAAGCATCCAAAGTACTGCTTTCTAATGAAACCAGGCGGAAACCTTTTTATTGTTCGGATGCCGTCTCTCAGGGTATTTGTGGTCACTCACTAGTTGTTTTGTCCCAATGTCTTGCCTCTGTTTCAGGTGTCCTTCTATAGAGGGGAGTGTCCCAGCAGTCTGCCTGAGGAAGTGGCGAGGAAGAGGAAAGGACCTGACAGTCAGTGGCTGGCAACTTTACCACTCCGACTTCCTGTCAGTTGAAGTGATGTAGATATTTTCAGCATTTCTGAGTTGAATATGAATGCGTGTACATTTTTCTTAGAATATGGGATGGCGTCTTTTTGATATTGAACATGTGTTTTTTGCTTCTGAATGTAAATCCTACATATGTAGTGCTCATTGCAGACACATTATGTAGACTAAATGAGATGGGTTTTTTTTCTTCCAAAGCAACACGTTATGTTAGCTGCTACCCATATGCAGCACCAAAACCTAAAAGGGACTAAAGGGACAAATATTTTTTTAATCCCTTTTTTTTTTTTTTCGTAGGCTCTAAATTCTGAAAACAGTTTTATGGCGGAAGAGCTCAAGCATCCTCCTCTGAACCTGGGCGACCCGGAGAGCGGCTACCTGACGGAGGCCAACCTGCTGTCCATCTCTCTTCAGATAGGACAGGACTGGCGGCTGATTGGCATCAATCTCGGCTTAAGCTACCAGGAGTTGGACCGCATCCAGTACAAGCACAGGTAGGGACGAAATCTCTCGATTCACCTCAATTATATTGGGAATGATTAAAGCAACCCTACTTGTGTGAATGACTTAACTGGTGCGTACACACACACACACACACACGTGCGTATGCAGCAAAGGCCTCTGAGGGATGCGAGGGAGGTAATGTGAGTTAAAGCAAACCGCAGTGGGAGAGAAATGGTAGAGAATTTTGATTGTTTTAATCTGCGCTGTCAGCCCTCACTAAGCCATCTGGGACACTGCAGGAGATTACACACAGACTGATGCTCATCCCCCTCCCCCCCTCCCCATCTCCCTCTTCCCCCTGTCCTCATGCTCAGAGAACCTTGCGTGACGCATCCTGGAGTTGGAAGAAAAATGCCTGTAGATGGATTTGATGTAGGAGTACGCTCGCGTGTTATTTAAATGATGTGTCTATTTGATGAATGCACATTTCATGTAGTAGAGGTATGTTTGTCCATGTGCCGAATCTTAAAAATGATTTCATCCTACATCGGAACTGAGACTGCTGATACTGCTGGTTTAACGTCTTTCAATCCTTCGGGAGGTCACTGTAGCCCGTTTGAAATGTCTTGTGTGTGTCCCGCTCCGCTCGCCAGGGACAACCTGGGCGCCTTGGTCCTGGACATGCTGTTCCACTGGGCCCGGGGACAGACCAACACGGGGGCGGCATCCCGGCTGGCGGCCGCCATGATCCAGAGCGGCAGGAGGGACCTGGCGGAGGAGATCGAGGACATCGTCAGCATAGGAAGGAGAAAGTACTCGGACTCCCTGAGGAGAGTGGGCCTGGAAGAGGGCGGCGAGGCGCGAGTAGATGAACCCACGCCGGCCGCAGATGGCCGGCTTCCACTCGAGTAACCTGTTTGTGTCCAAGGTGTCCTCGTCATCTCGTCCTGCTGTGCAAACAGCTGTTCTGGGGTACAAAAAAAGGGCCTCTTTCTTAACACAATCATGGTAGCCAGCTAACAGCTGGTGGGGGCTTTCATGTGACCTGCGGGAAGGCGGATGAAATGGACTGCGTGAAGATGATGGCCCGAGGCTGAATTCCTACACTTTTTTTAAAACCTCTGTGTTCAATACTATGGAAGCCCATTTCTGTCGGGAAAAGATAAATGTGAAAAGTTATATAATATAAAACGTATGTAAATGCTCATGGTAGATCAAAAGGAACTTACTTTGTGTGTCATAGTTTTGTCTAAAAATCTCATAACTGTAAATTACAGTAATCTCATAATTGTAATCGTCACAATTACAACTTGTCATCCCATCATTTGACACAGTATTGTGATGCAGCACCTGAACATGTTTCGTTTAAGTAAGTATTTTTTTGTTAATTGTAATTTTTCTGACTTACCATGCGTATATTTAATCAATTTGATATTTATTTTTTAATTTCTTTTACGAGGAGGCCAGCCCTGGGAGCTGTTGGCCTTTGGACGCCTGCAGCATTTACTGGAAGTGCAACAGCAGGCCCTGTTTATGGTTGATTAAGTATCTTCCTGTGGGCCTTCGGTCACCTAGACACCAGTTTAACTGCACCACATACTGGCGACACATCAGGACATTTCCGTATTCATATAGATCTATATCTATATAGATCTATAATGTATGTGGATGTTTCACTCATTTCATCTCTGGTAAAAAGTGTTCTTAAAGAAACGCGTCAGCTGTTTTCTTTTAGAGTCCTGCTGGTGAGTCACTGACGATGCTGCACGTCAGACCCAATATTCCAACTGGAGACATTTTTTCTATTTTTGGTGTTCAAGGTCGAGATGAATCGTCACTATGACGCGGTTCCCCCCGCCCCCCCCCCCCGCACCTTTACGCCACATGGAAAATGTATGTGTACTCCTACTACGTACCACTAGGGGACCTCCTTTTTTTTTTTTTTTTTTTTCTTCATCCCAGCCCTGGTCCATCACCCCCCCCCCCCCCCCCCCCCCTCCACACTCCTCCCCGCGCCTCCTCCCTCCCCGCGCTCACTCCCACCTCTCTACGCCGGACTCCAACGTCAGTACTGCCGGTAGGTTAGCCGAAGACACAGCGGTAAAAAGCCTCTAATTTCACACTGCAACCAAATACCGGGAGAAAGTAACGGAAGCGCCGCGTGCGGTACGTAGAATAACGGGATGCGGCAGCAGCGGCGCTCCTACCACGAGTGTCGGCGACGGTCTCGTTCAGTTAACGTTAAATGTGTCTTGAATTGGCTCGGAGGCGGCTTCAAATCCCACCTGGAAACACCGCGGGGGGAGAGGGGTGAGGGGAGAGGGGGGGCTCCGCGAGCTAACCTTAACGTCTGGATGTTCCGGTCCGATATTGTTGTCGTGATGTGTTATCGCTTCGTTTTCCCCCCCCCCCGTCAACTGTGACCAAGCCGAGTGTATATTGTCTCCCGTTAACCGTCACCGAGTGTTCAACGCGTTTAACGGCGGGGCCTGCTGTTTAAACCGGTGTTAACATGTCACGTTAAGCTACAACGGAATAACGGTAAACGGTACGCCCGTTAATGTGCCGTGTCACATCTTTACCGTCAGCGTCGCCCCACGACACCGACGTGTATTTTTTTTTTTATCATTATATCATCGGTCCGTGTCGATTATTTGGCCCCTTTTTGGGGGGGGGGGGGGGGGGTCGTGTTCGGTGGAGGGTATGTGCCCCCCCCCCCTTCCCCCCCTTCCATCGGTAGAGAAACGTGAAGCTGCTCCTCTGACAATCAGACCGCAGCTAAACATGAACACACTGCGCCTGAAGGGCAGAATAAAGGCATCACACTTCATTCAGATCATCATTTGATGCTGAATGCTGGACTTTCTATAAAAGAAGGGACTTTTTAGGTGATGATGATGATGGGGAGGAGGAGGAGGAGGAGGCCGAGGCCGTGTGATGAAGCACTCCTGCAGCCTTGAAATAATTGATGAGTTGAGCCATTCTCGGGTGTGCGGTGACATCCTGTGTTTTCCGATGGAACTGTTGTACCTGTAGTACTGTTGTACGCTCAAAAACATCCCTCCATTGTCATTCCGTAGACAACCACGTTATTGAATATTCATTTCATCTTCATGCAGGAATACACCCAGGTGGCATTTCGTAAAGGCTGACATGCCGGTAGCACGGACTATTAAATGTCACTGGTTTTATGGAAATGGCGTGTAGCTGTGAGAAGATGCCGTGTAAAAGTCAAAGAGTTTTTCAGGTCAGGCTTTACGCAACAAACTGTAATCAGATGCTTCAACGCTGCCTTTGGCCTCTTTCTTTTTTGTGAAAGTCCACACACAGTGGGACCATTATTTTCCTATCCAGATCGGCACAGAGGTGTCCGAGGAGGGAAAACACGACACCGCTTCCCCGCACTGAAGGGGGGTTTGTGCTGCTTGTAAATTGATGCCGGTCTGTTATTCTGATCTGCAGAAAGCGCTTGCAACATTTGGTAACTGTGCAGGCTTAGTGGCTGCTGCATCTAGAGCATCTTTAGTGGAAATGCATGTGATGGAGAGTGCGACAGAGCTTTCATAAATAGGAATTAGGTTTTATAATCCCGATGCTCTTGGAAGAGGAAATAGTAATCAGATTTATCTGTGACACACACAGTTCATTCCCTGTTTCTGCAGGGCCGTAGATAACCCAAAATAGACTGCATGCCTTAAATCACTATTTTATTTTAAACAACAGGGTAAGAGCTCGACAGCAGCTGTCAGGTTTGTTGTGAACAACAGCTTTTGGTGCAGAGAACCATTGAAAACCAATTCTATCCGCCAACAGAAGTAACTGATGCAACAAATAAACACAAGGACAACATGAAGATTGAGTCATGCAATAGCAGCTGAGTAAATATACAAAAATACATATTTACTTTCATTGAAACTGTGTGTGTGTGTGTATGTGTGTGTGTTAGATTTGGGAGACTGGGTGAGCACGGTTCGATCCCCAGGTCCTCCAAACACGCGTGTCCATGGGCAAGACCCATAACTCCAAAATTGCTCCTGTATCCGGGAGCATTGTGTGCACACAGGGCCCTCCTGTGAGCGGTAGCTCCTGTCAGCGGCGGGTGAATGGCTGAATCCAAAGACTAGAAAAGCGCTGTACAAGTACAGTCCATTTGTGCTCCTGCAGCTCACAGAATAACCCGACATCTGATAGAGGATTGCAGGCGCGCACACACACGCACACACACACACACTGGTAATCAAGCCGGTACGTGTGAGACAGATGGACTGCTCTAAGATAATGAGGAAGGATGTGTGTGATTCTTCTTTCTTTTCCCGTCTTTTCGACCAGTCACAGTCACGTGGGGGAAGTGCTGACTACCAGAGCGCTCACTTCATATCTTTCAACAAACTGCCTGTCAATTAGTCGGCCGGATCTTTACTCTGTTCGGCACGTGAGGACCGAGAGGCAGCGAAGGAGCTGTGATAGATCAGGTAAACGTACCTCTGGTTGATTTGACTGAGCCATGCTATTTACATAGAGCTTTGCATAAGGAAATGCTTTGGATTTGATTTCACATTTTCAGTATCTGCAGCGTTATATTTATCTTTTAGTCATGCCAGGGAGGCGATTAGTCGGAGCTGGAAGCCTCATGTATGCCTTGCAGCCACCTAATTTCTTATTTATCCTCGCTCCGATCCAGTATTGTCAGCTTTCTAAAGCCCTTCAAAATCACCGTTTGTATTTTTAGAAAGAAAAGCTCTTATCTTTTTTATGAGTAGATAAGCCTTATTTCTCTATAAAGGCAATACATGTGGTTAGAATGGTACAAACTGTGCTAAAATGTTTCCATTGCCAGGGAACCACCTGGTGGGTTTCACACCTCAATTCTCCCAAAAGGCGCAATAAGTGCTTGATAATCTTGTAAAACTGTATTGGAACTATATACAGAACCGTTAGCCTTATGCATGTATTATTCACTGTATTATTCTACTGTAATGAGCAGCTAACAGTCTCAACCCTTTTAACAGTATAGGACCATTGTCCCACAGTTGGATACATTATTACATAATTGCGCTGTGGGGTTAAACGAAGTGGATCATAGCGCGCACAGTACCTACAACCCTTTAACTAATGTAAGCACTGGTCTCTGAACTTAAAAAATTAAATATATTTTTAATTAAAAGAAAAAAGCTTTTTGGAATTTACTATGCTAACGTCTAGCAAAGGAACAACGCGAACAAGATTAAACATAACTCTTCCATGTCTTCGTCAGAAAGGGCAGTTTATTGCCTCATTGTTCATGTTGAAAAGACGATCAAGGGTCAGAAACTGAACTGTTATCTGTCCGAACTCTCTAACGTAGTGGCTGGCTCAGTTAAGTTGTTAGGTTCAAGGTTCTGCACGGCAGGCGAGTTGCTCAATCACCTCGTCTATTGTTTACTAGTCAGTGCTTATCTGTCCTGCAGGGGACAACTTGGGGACAATATAACCGCTGTGGGAATGTGTGTGTTTTAAGTGAGAGATGTTTCGAGTCAATTGAGGTCTGCTAGTTTGACCAAGAAGTTTTCACTTGCTTCAAATGCATGTTTTTTTTTTTTCACCTTGAAGCCACTCTCCTCTTTATTTAGTGAATTGCGGAATGACCTTGCATCCTTTGCAGACTTTTAAGTGCCGCATTGAAGCGACTCAAATACCAGTTCCCCTGCAGTTTCCTGATGGATTGTGAGTCTTCTTCCTGCTTTGAGAATAACAGGAATTCCTTGGGGATTTTTGTCGGTGAGTAGCGCGCTGCAGTCGCTGCACACTGAGGCTACTTCTTTGCTTACAGACTCCAATTGTCACCACGAGACGGTCCAGCCGAGCTACGACTGGCGGTTAAAAAAAATGTCCCGCTGCAGGCAAGCGGCGAGCGCGAGGGACGAGGAGGGCGACGCCAGTTTGATGGGTTACCCATAAAGACGGCAGTGCTCTCCACCATACATCTTCTCCCCGGTCCTACCGCTAACAGAACCGTGGACATTCTGTAAATGATTCTCTTGGGGGAATCTGTTTGCTGACTGGAGTTGAGATCAGGTGGAAATCAGTGACAGGAAAACAAAAGGGAAACAAAAGTAGTGTGCTTTTAGTGAAAAAAGGGTGTAACCGTATCACAACTGGAAGAGGAAATGGCCAGGAGGGCTTTGAAGTCTCAGCAGCAGGGAGGAGAAATGTGACTCGCTGACCTCCAGTCCTCCCTCCTCCATGCCTGGATCTGCCAGCGGGGGCCTCAAGGGCCCGTCCAAACCAAACAAACCAGACCGCAGCTGCATTCGTGCCTGGATGCAGTTATGCACAAAGCTAAACGTCCACACACGCTCTGAAATCGCGCCGAAGCAGCATCTGAGGAATTAGTGATTCTGGTCGTCGTACGAGCTGCTTCACACCAAAAAAAAAAAAAAAAAAGTCAGCAAATATCTGAGACGGAAAAGCTGCGTTTGTGAGTCGTGACTCGTGACTGAGGGAAGTGATGGGGGGGTGGGAGGGGGCTGTGAGGAGGAGGCGCGCTGTGATTGGTTGACGCAGGGGTGGAGAGAATGACAGGGGAAGTGGGAAGCATCTTTTCATGTCTGAAGGAGCACTTCCAACGTGGAGCATCTGCATCACTTACGTTTCATCTGTTTGCTGTTTTAGCAGGACGGAGCTCCTCCAATGGATGACTTCCCCTCCACGGCCCCACAGTGAGGGAGAACATGTCTGACGCACACTGATGCTAGAGTGGTTTTAACATCTAAAGCTCTATTTTTGATAATTACGGAAATCTATCTTAGTACTGACAATAGGTCACATTTTGTTGTTTTGTTGATGTGCTGATTCAACAAGTCGATCGACGAATGGTGAACAGCAACTATTCAATCTTCTCAATGGGGGGCGATTTGTGCTGTGAGAGTTTTTTCCGTGTGTTGTGTGTCGCTCATGCGAGGCTAAGACTGACCCGCCACTCCACCTGTGACGGAGCACCGTGTCTGGCATGAGTCAGAAATATCTTCTTACTGCCATACAAGCCTCAGCCCTCAGGAGGAGGATTCGCTTTCTGCAGAACAAAAAGTCAATTACCAAGAAGCATTAATGTGGGGAATTTGGTATGAAATGGAGAGAATAATTGCAGGGGGGTTGGGGTAGAACTAGTTCTTGTGTATTTTAGGTGGGGTACCAGCTGCAGCGTTTTTTAAAGCAATATTTCTTCACTCCATCTCTCGATAGTTATTTTTTTAACATGCTTAATGTGACCGTTGCTATTTCTTCGCAGACACCTGCTAGATTGAACTAACTGTCACTGCGAGCTCACGATTAGACGGCATAAATCCACCCGGACAGCCACACACTCCTGTGATCAACGGGCCGCAGAGTGACGAGCTAACGGAGCTAAGAGCTAAGATTGACACCTTGAACAGCCGGGGCTTCAGATAGATGGCAGACAAGCAGATCAGGTAAAAGAGCAACGCGGAACCACTTTGAGTGCAGCAGCACTGTGAACCTTTGTTCGGTTTTCCTCGGTGGACCATTTGTCGTTCATGCATATATTTTTTTTTTCCTCCTGTCCAGTTTGCCCGCCAAATTGCTCAATGGGGGGATCGCTGGCCTGATTGGAGTGACCTGTGTGTTTCCCATCGATCTGGCCAAGACTCGCTTGCAAAACCAGCAAAATGGATCTCGCCTTTACACCAGCCTGTAAGAAGTGTCTTCATTTGACTTTTTGCAGATGAACACGTGCACATATCGCTGCGCTGTGGTCAGTCGGCTAATCTGTTATCCCCCCCTAGTCAGTCACCAGATTAGCTGAATAACACACCGCCCCTGTTGTGTTTATGTTGCAGGTCAGATTGCCTTATTAAGACCATCCGGTCGGAGGGCTATTTTGGGATGTACCGAGGTACGTTTTTATTATTTCATCTTACATCATGTGACTGTGAGGAAAGAAATGAGAGTAAATGAGAAATTAGAGCATTAAAGCTGTTCGGTGCAAAAGGTCTTCAGTTTCATAATGAGACTGCGGATATTAAACACTTGGATCTGTGTTTGAGTGCGACAGGCAATTATTTCCCGTTCTCTCCGTCTTGTCTGTGTTTCTTCTTCTTTGGTCCTCTCCCTTTCTTACTCTGCGTCCTTTTCATCCTCCCAGGAGCGGCGGTGAACTTAACACTAGTCACGCCAGAGAAAGCCATCAAATTGGCTGCCAACGACTTCTTCAGGCAACACCTCTCCAAGGATGGGTGAGCCATGAACGTGCTGACAGGCTGACTGACACACACACACACACACACACACACACACATTTATTCTGTGAATAACTGGCGTGTTTACTAACATGTAACAGCACACGTTTGCTGTCTGTATTTTCACCAAGGCTCTAGTACCTGTTAGTAGTATTTCATGGTCCGTAAACAGTCTGGTTTAAAAATCCAAAATCACCTGTGTGTGTGTCAGCACAGTGCTGTCTGAAAGTAAAGTGATGGTATCAACCGCCCCTCGTTCCCCCCCCCCCCCCCCCCCCCCCGAGAAAAACCTGAAGGTTTGTGGGGCGTCTATCTCCGTCCCGTCGGTGACAAACAAGCTGATGAATGATTGACTTGTCTTGCACAGCCGCTCACCATGTGAATTATTAATCTGCCCGTGTGTCGGACATGTTGATGCAGAAGACAAAGATAACTCCTTTTTTTTTTTTCAAAGGCTGCAGAAATAGAGGTGTCTTGATCGTACGCTGTCAGCCAGGTGCCCGCTTTAATCTGAGCCTTTGGTCGTCGTCTTCTTTTCTTTCAGAAAACTCACTCTGCTCAAAGAGATGCTGGCCGGTTGCGGGGCAGGTACATGCCAGGTGAGTGAGGCGCTGCTTTAATTGCATCCTTCCGTTCCCCATCTGGAACTGCAGCCTTTGCACTCCCAATGTCAGCTCACGTACGCGCACACTGAGCCTCAGCCACCGCCTCGTTTACCTCCCAACCAGCAAATGAGAGGAGGCGGACACAGAAACCTGCTCGCCGTCTGCGTCTGCGTAGATCGTCCCCGTTATCTGTGACATAAATATCCACTGTAACCGTCTGTTTTCATGAATGATTTCTAATCAGTGAACTGTTGCCCTGTTAGCAGGCCGCACACTGGCAGCTAGATTTGAGTGATCAGATAAGACACTGGGAGCGCTTGGCCATGTGCACCGGGGGAGTGAGTCAGAGGGAAATGCCTCTTGTCAATGAGGTCAAATTCTTCAAGCCCGAGGAACATGATTAGATTATGTGTAGCAGACCTTGGATTAAGATTGCACCTGAGAACATGGTCATCTCATCCCCAATCCAGTTAACTAGTTACTACTGTGTGGATTACCAAGGAAAACAAAGTTTACATGTGGCCGATGGATGCCAGTGGAGTTACACTGAACACATGAAACTCAACCTAATCAAACCGTGTGAGGAATGTGCATTGGTTGACACTGTCCAACAGCTTTTGTTGTTTTGCTTTGCTGCAGGTTATTGTAACAACTCCTATGGAGATGCTGAAAATCCAGCTCCAAGATGCTGGACGAATCGGTGAGAGGAAATTCCATCCTGATGGTAGTTTGTGCAAAAGAACGAAGTGTAGGGGACAGACTATGGAAATATGGCCTCTCGTAGTTATGTCAGAGATTGCAAGTGCTTCACTATGGTTTTATTTTTTACAGTTATGAATTCAAAATGTGTGCCCACATACCCGCCCGTAGTTTAGTTTGTGGTAGTTTCATATGCAGCCCTTGCTGTTTATTAACGTTGTGTTTCTTACACTCCGCAGCGGCTCAGAGGAAGCTGATGCCTGAGACGGTGGCAGCAGGTTCTGTGGAGCCCAAGTCTCCAACAGCCATGCAGCTCACCAGGGAACTATTTAGGGAAAAGGGTATCGCTGGGCTGTACAAGGGCCTCGGGGCCACCTTGCTCAGGTACAGCAGACCTCGCAACTTGTCCTACCGACCGGCTTCAATGAACATCACATGACCCGCTGCATTTTGTCTCATTTTCCAGGGATGTTCCTTTCTCCGTCATCTATTTCCCCCTTTTTGCCAACCTGAACAACCTGGGCAAAAGGGGCGCAGAGGGGCCCGCTCCCTTCTACGTGTCCTTTGTGTCCGGCTGCCTTGCCGGCAGCACCGCGGCTGTTGCCGTCAACCCCGTTGATGGTGAGCAGTGGGAGGGGGGGGACGGGGGACGTGGCTACAGCAGTGTGTGTCTAGTGTGTGTTCTGCATTCAAGCCGATGCCATGTATTCACTGGAGCCCCGTGTGTTGCAGTGATAAAGACCAGGCTGCAGTCGCTGAACCGAGGCAGCGCAGAAGACACGTACAGTGGAGTGACTGACTGTATCAGGTGACCTCATTGTGTCTTTACTGCTGCGGCACGTGTGGCGATGCATGTGTCCAGTCAAATCATCGTGGATTTCAGTGCATTTAACACATAAAGAGTATTTCAAGACTACTATGAAACGGCAGCAACACACAGCTGGTACACTATTAATGAAGACCAAATAACAACTCCTGCTGGCCCATAGCTAGCGGCAGCTGCATGGTTCACTTTCAATAACCTGATTTCATTTGCTCTCTAGGAAAATCCTGCAGAATGAGGGACCCTCCGCCTTCCTGAAGGGAGCCTACTGTCGAGCTCTGGTCATTGCACCTCTGTTTGGGATCGCCCAGGTGGTCTACTTCTTGGGCGTGGGCGAATATATTCTCAGCTTCTTGACTAAAAAAGAGCACTAGGAAGCCCGTCCTTTCTGCCTTTCCCCTCCCACAATGCATCCCGCCAACTGCACTCACCTCATTCTGAAAGAAATTTTCAATGGGTCTAAGCGTGAGCGGTCAGTACATGTTGTTTTGAATTTATTGTGTTGAATGTTGAAGTACTTTAGGAGGGGGCCTTTGTTTGCCAAGCTGCCTATGGTGGCACACACAACAATCCAGTAGGCGTGCTGAGCTAGCTCTCTGGAAATTGGAAGCCACGGATATCAGTTTTAAGTTTTAATTTCCACATTTTATGGCATTTTCTCTAAATGATTGTCAAATTTCCAAAGTACATGTACTGCCCTTGGTTGCTGTGGTTCTCTCAGGTCCACGCAACCTCATTTTAAATCACATTAGTAGCTGAATAACAGAGAAGACCATAGTGATCTATTGAAAATGATACATCATAGATTAAATGCACATACTTTAAAACATAGGAATATAGTACTTTCTAAAAGAATGCTATTCAAAGAATTGCCCCAGACCGTTTGTCTTATAAATATAGTATATTTAGAGTTAGAGCAGAACATAGAGTATGCCTCATGTTCAGACAAAGACCCAGGGACATGCAGCCTTTGATTGCCTTGGCTTTTTAGACTGGATCAGGTTCCATTTGATATTTACTGCCACCACAATGGTTTGACTATCTTGCCTCAGTGAAAAAGATATCTCCTGTTTCACATTCACAAGCTGAACTTAAGGGACAGTGTTCAAAACCCGGGCAGTACGCACCCCTCCCCAACCACAGGCACGCGCTGCTCAAAGCTGCCTCTGTGCTCCTTTCCACGGGTTGGAGCTGTCATGCATGTCCACCAATTACAGACGTCAGGGCAGGAGTTCTGCCTTGAAGAGACGATGGAAAACACCTGCGGTGACGTTTGATTCGTTGTGGGCTCAGATGAAAGCTTCAGCTTGGAGACCTACCTGTGTCCAGGTAGTCATTTTAATACGGTTAGGGTTATTAGATTTTAAAGATGGACAGACAGACGTTCCATGAGCACAGTCATCCATTGTGGAGCCAGTAAGACCTTCGATGAAGGAGTTCAAACCACTTTCGATCCAGACATAATTATTATTGTTTACAGATGAGGTCACTCTCAATTTAGATTATTTTGTCCGATTCGTTGGCAGGACCCAAAGAGCTAATGGTACATTTTTCTTTATCCGAAAATCAAGGCAATGTGTTTTCTGCGCTCTATGATTTTACCAAACATTTGCTTTAGAGGTTTTGTTTGCTTTAAGCTGCAAAGGGAAAGCAGCCTCGTCGTATCTTGTTTATGCATCACAACACTGAAGCCCCGCCATTGGTTTATCTTGCCGGAGATCAAGGTGACTTTGATACGTATTATCCAATCACATTCCTTCCTCGCTCCCACTGTTCAAGCAGCTCCTCAATTATACCGCTGCACCGTAGATACGCGATGCAACTTTTCAATGTCTTATTGTTTGTGGGAGTGAGATCTCTTTATCAGATATCCTTTCTATAGGCAGTATAGCACTATATATTTGTATGTGATGTTTTTTCTGTGTCAAAGTGTCCACCTTAACTTTATTGTAAATATGCAGATAAAATGAACCATATGTTTTAGGATTTATTCTTTTGGTTTGTACATGATGGCTTATTTGCACACCTACCTTTCCAGCCCCCCCCTGCCCCCACGCCCTCAAATCCATAATATGGTGATTTTATGTTCTGATGATTTGGACATATCAAATGAGGGAACATGTTTTACTGCAGTAAACATCATTTGAACCTGCAGCATGTTGATGAGGTTTTTTGGAGGTTCCATTGCTCCTGAGCTGTTGGTTAAGTTGGTCTACCTATTGTCCAGTTTCTTACAGTTTTATCACCCGGGACCAAACGGAACAGCATTTTAATGATGCTAGAAAGGTTAGGAGGCTTTAGGGGGATGGCCTCTGGGACAACTGAAACTGTTCCGCGAGTGCAATATCATCATAAATTACAGCCTGAACGAGGCTTTAGGGGACCTGCTGACGTCAGACTGTAAACGGTAACGTCGCTGCCCGGTGCTTCTTTCATAAGGTGACTGCAATGTGACATTGGTGGCACCAACCGCCAAGGCTGTGCCGGCTGAATCACATGCCAGCTAGAGAATCTCAACGTCTTAACGGAAAGCCATAGGTGAGGGAGGCACATTAGAGCCGCGGGACGTGGACCGGCCCCTCCAGCCGCTGGGCCAACAGAAAAAAAAAAGACCCATCCAGTGTAAACTCGTCAATACTGTTGTCGTTTCTTCCACATTCCGATGGCCAGTTCATCTCACGTATTGCTGTTTAATTGTAATAATGCGACTTTGTTATGATTTGGAGAACCCCCCCCCCGTCCCACCAGCCCCTCCCGTGTTGTTTTCAGATGCTTTATTTCCTGTATCTTTGGTTGAATCTGGAAAATGTTGTGCAAAGTCATTTTGTTTAACTCAGCTGTGAATCTTCACTGACCTTGTGCATTTGGTTGTATATGTGCGTGTGTCGGATTGTGTAGTTCCGTAGTGATGCGTAGTTGTTAGTGTGAACACGGCGGTATTTCTCTCTTTGATTGTCTGACCCGTGTTCTGTCCCCTCCTTCGCTTCTATCTTTCACACTCCTCTGCCATCTACCCCCCCCCCCCCTCTCCCCCTCCCCCCAGCATGCTGGGGCTGCAAATTAACACAGAGGAGCTCTGAAACACCAAATGTATGACTTTGAGTGTGTACAATCAAAGAAAGCACAAAGGATTAGTAGGCACAAGAGACGCGTGGCCCTCTTTGGATACACTCTTGTTGGAACGTACTCTTATCTCTTGGTGTATTCAAGTTGAGGTGTCAATTGCAATGAGCTTTTTAGGCTTTGTAGGAAAGTTTATCGATGTCTGTAAAACTTGATCCATAGGGCTGCGACGACAGGTCACTGACCCATGTGATGGTGTCCACAATGTCATCCATCAGCAGTTATCCACAAAATGTATATCGCCTACATATTCTAAATGAATCAGATATAAGAATGTATCTTAGATATTATGAGATGTATTATAATTACAGTGAAGAGTTTATTACATTTTAATCTAAAGATCTGTGCTTTACACATTCTCTGAAACGGTTCAAGAACCAGCTCACTGATATGCAATAAGTATAAACCACACAAAGACGCACACTAGGAAGAAAAAAAAAACGGTGAACACAGAAAAAAAATATCTTCTACAATGTATGATGCAAGTGGGGAAATTGGAGGCCTTCTGGGGTCTCTCCACGGCCTCCGTTGTCTTCCTCCAAGAGGAATCGTGCAAAACGGCACTTTAAAATAGGGACCCTCGCCCAACTGTCCATCTGCAAAGTCTCTGTGTGGCCAAGGGGGTGTTTATTGAAATGTGTGGTGAATGACACGGTTGTTCTAGACATTGTTGACAATGCAATTGGAAAAAAAGAAAAAGAAAAAAACCCCAGTGTTCCCTTTTCACAATTTGCTGTTCAATAAACTGACTGTCCTGAAAACGTCTGCTGCGGTCTGTGCTGTGGGTCACACATTGTCTTCTCTTTTTATCACACGCTGCATCTGCAGTAGCCGTCCGAGGGAAAGCAAAAACGAGCACGGCGCTGCCGGTTTCCATCTCGAATCGTACTGTGAAAGCAACACAGCGGTGCGAAAGTCGTTTTCTCAGGGAGTGCCGGCCTGACGACGTGGCTCCTCGGGGGCACGAGAGCCACGTCGTGGTGCCCCGGTGGAGCCACCAGGTGTCAGTGTGGGGTTGTGGGAGAGCTGTGAGGGCTGCTGTGGTGGCACTGGGGTGGAGTGTTGTACTACAGGTGTACGCTCCGGTTACGGGCGGTGTGGCAGCAAATCACAGGCGCCGATTTCACTCTGTGTCCATCTTATTGTCAGCCGTGCTGGTCTCCACGGCTTGTAGCTCAAGCCTCAGCGGCAGTGTGGCTTCACTTGATAAACAAGGCGTTTCTGTGTGTTTACAAGTTGCTCTATAGGAATATAAAAGTGTCTTTTCTTTTTTTTTTTTTTTGATTCTCCCCGGATGTTTGAGGTCCATAAATCCCACATTACTCCTGAATGTGTCTTAGCCGAACTGCAGTCTTGACAAGGCGTTATTCATCATTAATCCCCTGCTGTTTGCTACGCATTCAACATTACAGTTTATAGCCTTTTATGCCTGAATGCTATTTAGCAGCAATAATTAAATCTCAGTGCCTTCATATAACCTCACACACACACACACACACACATAAATGGATTTGCGCCGTCTTGCAACGAGTGCATTTCTGCATGCAGCTCTTATTTCGACCAGAGTCTGATTTCGTATTGAATGTGTCCCTCTTTGAGAGGCTCCTTTCATCATCTCCTCCAGTGTTTACACACACTGGAGATCGGGCTCAGTTTCAACCAATGACCAGACTTTGAAATGTAGAAATGTGCACCTGCCACTGTTCTTATGCTCACTGGAATCCTCTTTATGTGTCAAAAGACTTCCGCTCCCGCCATTGAACTGGTCTTTCGTGCTTTCTAGCAAGTGGAGGAGAGAAGGTGGAGGAAAACCAGGACGGAGTTGAGCTTGAGACAATGACGGAGGTACGGGGTAAATCACAAGGTGGAGACGGGGAGGGGTCGCCGATGGAAGACGCAGAGAGCCAGAGGAAAGGAGGGGATGGTGTTGATGTGTATATATATATATAGGTCACTGAATCAATGGGAATCAGGTTTTTGAAGGGGAAACAAGGGGGTATTTATAGATACCAGTGGAGACAGATGCATCAGTGACAGGCACAATCATGCTGGGAGCACAGGAGGGAGAAAATCTGGGAACAGATTGTGGTCAAATTAGCCTGTAGAGAATTCTCCTAACATAAGGGAAAAGATTCTCAATAGTGATCAAATAACAGAGCGCAGCGCAAAACAAAATATAATCAAGTGGAAATCACTGCAGAAGGCTTTGAGCAAATGACCTTCCCCGCTCTATTGACAAAACGCAGGCAAACTCTTATTTGCGGTGTTGCTCACAGCATTTGCATCTATAGTGCAGCTCAACTCATATCCTTTTGAAATGAACTGTAATCTGTGATATCAGAGAGCTCCGTGATTGAATTGAATATCAGTTCTCCATTTTGCAGCCGCGTGAAGAGAACCTTCATATTTACCACTCAGGCGCACCGAGAGCGACGGTGTAGTAGGGACAAAAAAAGAAAAACATTACGGAGCGCATTGTGAAGATTTCAGGGTCAGAGGTTATTGGTTGATGAGAAAAGCACTGTAATGATTTCTGTTTTAATAATATTAATATTAAAGATGAATTACACAAGTTCTGTATAAAGCATTTCTACCAAATGGCTGAGTGGTGGTGCTGGGCTGGTGTGGTAGTTTTAGTAACTGAAATAGATTATCTTGTTTTATTTTACAAGCTTCCATTTCTCCTTCTACCAGCAAGTGACACAAAATTCCGTCACAAATGAGAAATTTGCTCTGAGAACCAAAAGGAAAGTAGTTGGAAAAAAATGATTTTACGTTGCCTCAAAGACTCAATTTTTCTAGGACTTACCGAAGTCAAGGTCATGGACAAATTGTTCCTTCACCACATACAGGGCTGTGTGTGTGTGTGTGTGTATGAATATGTGTATTTTGCCAGACAGCCTGAGTACTGGGTGTTTAAATAATCTACATCTCATTTTGGGGGAGTTTTTGGAAAGCAGCCACATCACCTTTCATCAAATAAAGTGGCCGAGGACGCACACAATTAACCCTCAGCAGCTCTTAATCTCTGGCCTACGCCTAATAATGTGGTCAATAAACTCACAGGAAAGGACCATCTGAGGCCCGTTCATATAAGTGGTGAGGACACGATATGCAGCATGATCGAAGTGACGGAGGCAGATGGTCCTCATGTCGTTTCCTCTCCTCATAAAATGCGTTGATGTTGCTTTAATGACTAATTAGTGATCGTGTTTTAAGAGACATAGAAGCACAAAGTATCTTGGATACTGCACTTAAGTAGTTTTAAGGTGCTTTCACTAATATGAATATTAACCTTTTTTACGCTTTATTATATTGCATGTTTTACTCCACAGCATTAATTTAACAGCTACTTTAAGGGATGCATGAAACCATTATTACCATTCTTGATTGGTCTGTGGATTTTTTTTAAACTAATCTAATCATGGTTTAAATTACATATTATTATGCATAAGTAACATAATACCCCCGAGCCCATGAAAGGTGACATCTTCAAAGGTATTTTTGATCTAATAAACACATTCATTTTATGATGAAATAAATCATAGAAAACCAACAAATCCTCGCATTGAAGGTCTTATGGTCTGTTTTGCTTGATAAATGACTAATCAATTATCAAAATAGTACAATTAAGGTATGGAAGGTATCAGCATTGATTGGGTCCAATATGTGTATATATCTATATAGTATAAGGTTGATTAATCAGTGATCATAAAACTGTAAGCTACTATTCTGTTTGAGTTTTGTACTTGAATCTTGTTTGTAACTCTACTGAGACTCCCAATCAAGCCTTGTGTCATCACAGGCAGAGGAATCTGCTTTTATTTTGAAAGGACAATTGAGTACAAGGCTCTCAAGTTGAAGCGGAGCAAACAGACTTCTTAAAACAGCTGCAAAAAACCCAGAAAAGAATCACTTGTGTTGTGTCCTCTGAGCCACAGTGAACCGGTGGTTATTGGAGAGAAGAAGTGAGAGAGAGAGAGAGAGAGAGAGAGAGAGAGGGGAGGGAGGGAGGGAGAGCAGAGACAGAGAGGGAGGGGGACAGTGAGAGTCTCAAACGGGTTAGCCCACCTATCCACTAGGAGGAGAGGAGAGGCTGTTTGAGGAGCGACCAAACAATAAACGGCTACTACTACTAACCACAACCTCGGGAGTTCACGCCAGAGGAGTACCGAGCGACCACCGAGCGACCGCCGAGACAAACGCCGTCGCGTCCTTGTCCTCGGAGTGAATTAACAGCCATGTATCTGAACCGGGAAGAGCACAACAGCAAAGGTAAGAAGGTCCTCAGAAGAATGTGGCCACTCTCTGCGAGGAGCAGCATCATGACAGTTTCAGGGTGTTTGCTTTGTGACCCGCTGCTTCTCCCCCGAGGTGACTCCCCCCGGCGAGGTGTCACCCCCCCCCACCCCCCCACACCGGACGCCTTCTTTCCTTCCTTCCTTTCATTCTGCCCTTCTTCTCCTTTGACACGCGGGATGTCGGTCTGAAGTGTGGGCTGTCATTATGTAACGTCAGTGCAGTTAATTGCCTCCTAGGAGGACGCCTAACAATAGCCCCCCCCCCCCCCCCTCTCCACCCAAACCCCCCCTGCCTTTATTTCAATGCGCCGTGTGAACCTGTTGTGGACGGAGGCACTTTTCTCACATGCATCCTTCTACCTGTCGTTGTCCCACGCTGTGGACACATTGACCACGCACGAGACAAGGTCAAAGCCTGTAGCAGGCGCGCGGGCTGCTCGTGGTGCTCCGGCGTACTTAGTGGACCGCGGCTCGTTACTTAACGGGGAGCGGTGCCGGTGCTGCAGCGAGGGGGGTAAAGGGGGCACGAGACATATTCGAGTCTGCTCTCCCACGTGGGTGGGTGGGTGGGTGTTTTTTTTTTTTTTTGAGGCGTGATTTTTTTTTCTCGACCGCGAGTCCTTTGCTGTTATCACGAAGCATGAATAACTCCCTGGGGGGGTCATGTTAATT
Source organism: Gasterosteus aculeatus (assembly GCF_964276395.1). NCBI lineage: Eukaryota > Metazoa > Chordata > Actinopteri > Perciformes > Gasterosteidae > Gasterosteus > Gasterosteus aculeatus. Next base: position 18,852,624 of record NC_135698.1, read on the forward strand.
ACAACACAAAATTCAGATTATAAGGGGAGAATAACACCTGCTGCTACCGAGGACCAGGGGAGGAAAAGGGAGGAGTGGGAGGAGTTATCGCCCCCCCCCGTGATGTGAGATAATGTGATCTCCCCTCACACGGACGACGCACGCGGCTGTGCGGGGATGAGGCCGAGCAGCAGCAGCAGCATCCTCCGTGTGTGTGTGTGTGTGTGTGTGTGTGTGTGTGTGTGTGTGTGAAGAAGTTGCAACCATTGCTTCAGGTGGAGGATGGAGGCTACCAGAGCTACTTATGTCCTGAAAAAGTTCGTGGGAACCAAACGAATTACTGTGTTTTTCAGTAATTAATTGGCTAGCCTGATGCTAATTAGCAACGAACAAAATTTTTTCTGACAAATAAGTCCATCAACTAGCATTGGCCTGCAATATTTCAGTTAATGCTGGATGGGAGGTTTTTTTTTATAAGCAATCACAGCTAAGAAAAGTGCGAAAACCTCGAAATGACCATATTATTAAGCACGGAATCCTTTGGATTGCACAGCAGTGTCAGCGGGTTGGTCGGTTAACCCTTCACCTTCGTCATAACTACTATTAATGGGGCGACATTTGACAATCAGAGCACTGAAATATCAGAAAACTACTTTATGCTCTGCAATGATGTAACTTGGACGAAGTCACTCTTTGTATGTAACACCTTGCTTTGTTTACAACAATTATTTGGTACGTTTCCCAGAAAATGAATATGTAGATATCCTGATCATTTAAAACATGCTCACGTTTTTGAGCCTCGTCATTTTGTGTGACTCAGACTTTTTTTATTTAACGCATTCATAACAAAGAAACAGCGTCTCTGACGTGCTAGCGTGGCTAGCTCTTTTCTTGTTGAAGGTCAAAGCTGGATGCAAAGGGGAATGTTTTGAGTACAACAGACTGTATCGTGTACGGGTCCTCATGCTCCAGGAGTTTATGGTTGTTTGTAGCCGGTGTTATGCGAGCTAAGAAGATCAGGAGTGTGAAGTACTGAAGTAATTAAAGGCAAGATGTTGCCCAGTTGCACGTAACTGAAAACCTCTGTTAGTCATTCGGATCTTCCCAGTGATAAACGCACTGCAAAGTTCTGAGTAGGCCACTACTGACGTGTTGGGGCTTAAATAAATGGCTCAATACTTGATAGCGGCGCGTTTTAATTGATTTATGTCGGTGGGTGTTCCTTTCCGGCGGGTGTTTCCCTCGCTGCGCCGCTGTGGCCTTGAAATTCTCCCTGCACCTCAAGGTGTAACGGCAGCGAGACGGTGAAAGGTCTGCCAGGGATATTTATCGATTATGGCCTGAGAGGATTGAACGGGGATCAGGACAAACAGGTTGATCATATGACGCCGACAATCACACAGACCACTGGCCACTGTCAAATAAACATCTGAAATAAGACTGCATGTGGGCTCCGATCAATACCACACACACACAAAAACAGGATAGTGCAGAAAGGAAGAATGCGCGGTGAAAGTGGCAACCTACTATTGCCTCTTCAGGGTGACGGCTAAATGGATCATTATTTATACCCCCTGGAAAACATTCAACAACTATTTAGACACCTTACTGATTGTTGAGAATGCAGCAGCGTGGGCTCCTGCCGGCTTTGATTGTAGGCCATTAAGAGACAACCTGGGGATGATCAGAACACCCAGTGCACATGCAGCCAATCTCCCGTTATCAGAGTGAAATTAGTATTCATGAAACGTATCTGATGCTTTAAAAGGGCAGTCTGTTTAGGAGTACATTTCAGTGTGAAATAACAGGAAGGTGATGGCCGTGGTCCCTTCAGTTTGTTCGTTTTTTGAAGTTCAAATTTGAAAGAAAGATTTAACAGTACTTTACAGTAATTATGCAAACAGACGACGTGTTTCATTTGTCAGTGGTTTCATTATTGGGTCTGTGTGAGGCTCCACACATGAAGTGTGTGTTTCTCCTATTTGACCGTCACCAGCAGGTGTGAAAAATCTGTCAGGCAGGCGGCATCTTGTGAAACGCTACACAGACTCACTTCTATTCCCACTTCAGAAAATGAGAGGCTTCTTTCCCACTGAAACAAAATTGTCAGGGGACCGATGGTGAATTAGGAGCTTTCCAGCGTATTCTATTGATGACTGTTTTGATGAACTGACTGCAGTGGACCTGATGCCTTTATTGATTGATTCAACTGAGGAGCAATGCTTCAGGTACAGGCTTGTTTTGGATAGATGCGTCTGAAGGGGGACTTGTGGTTTACTGACTTCATGTATTATGCATATTCAGCCCGATCAGTATAACTGGCAGCAAGAGGTGGATCAGTAATACAGCAATGTCCCCAGGTGACGCAGTCCTCTTTCTGCAAAGTCCAATTCAGCCCATGCAGGAAAGTACATAATGAATACATCAGTGTGGAGCGTCCCTCGTTGCCTTTGCAGCATTAAGTATTATCCCTCTGTCAACATTTTGTCATCTCGCTCCCTTTTGAGACGCTGTCTGGAGACTTTGGGCATCTGGGGCAATTTACGTCAAATGTATTTGGTGCGTGGTCCTGCACTCCGAATGTCTGGCATCCCACACTATCTGCCACTTGAATATGATATATGGTAAAACGTCAGGCTGGCTATTGATTTAGGTTGATGCTCGCCTTGCATTTGGGCCGGAGTCTATGTCTCCTGCCAGCAGTCACCAATCTAACAGACAGAAGTTTGGCATGCGCGGCCAGCGCTGCACTAACACAGATCCTCAGGTAGACCTTTTTTTTTTTTACCACCCTTGCACATAACTCATCAACCTTAAAAGGTTGGAGACGATTATTATGGAAGGAATACCGCAATTGTTGAGGAAGATAAACTTTTAGAAAATTGTTTATGGTAATTTGACCGACCTCATTCTGACCCACCGTAATTGCTCCTTTTAGCCACTATACGATGACATTTTGTACAACCATTCGTGGTCACCGCAGGTCAACGTTTTATTCAAAAAGAAGTCGTTCAATAATAACCAAATGTCCTTCATTATGCCCTTTCCTTCAGCAGCTGGTTGTACACTAGCTTGCTGGTGTAAGGCCCGCAGGATATTGACCGCTAAGGAAATGAAATGGTAAATGGAGTGGATTTAACATGGTGTGAAGTAGAAGTGCGTTAGGATGCGAGTCCATAAACTCTTTGCTATTATTATTGCCCTGTAGAAATTAATGATGTCCCTCTTTTCTTCATGGCTGTTTTGCTAATGTGGGATGGACGATTATTTTAGGGGATTGCTGTGGCAGTAATAGTGCCCCTTTAGAGCAAAATTAATATAAGAACAGCTGGATGCCAGTATAAAAAGGTATCATTGAGGGCTTAATCCAACAATTCTATATTTCTATGATCAAACTTAAAAGGAGGATTACTGCAGATTTGTATTCACGATGGTTTGAAGCATGAAGCTGCCGTGAGCCTCTCAGCGAGCTGTTATTGATAGCTGATGTTTAGTATGAAAATGTCATATTCTCCTATGCAGCCAGAATTAAATGGATTCGGTCTGTGAACGTAGTCGCAGCGGAGGCCTTTAGACGTGTAAGTTACATAAATTGGCAAAGGAATAGCGTAATTGTAGAGAGCGCTTAATCAGCCCGTTTGACATTCAATGGATCCATCCATCACTTGAGCTCAAGTTTATTTATCTTTGAATGGATAGTTAAACATTTAACGGCTCCAATTTACTGTGCAGATGTATGTTGTGAGTGAACTGGGATCATTCCAAGGATCCCTGGAGTCGGAGGAACAGGCACAATGCTGCGATGGAGCCAATTAGATGTTTTTTGTAGTAACACCTGCCATGAAACGCGGATTTGACCCGCTGAGCTCCTCGCCCTCCCCAGTGAAACAGGAAGCCGTATCAGCCGATTAGCACAATCACGCTTTGCATCAGCAAGCAGTGTGCACTGCAAAGGAAATCAAATTGCAGTTGTAAAGAATGTAAGGAAAATAAAAGAAATCGTTTTTTACTGATCAACCCGCCGAATGGCTGAAATCATTTTTTTTTATTTCAATGCACTAATTTGTCCTGGTGTGAAATGAAGAATGGAAGACCTGTTTGCATTATCACACAATGCAAAACAGGACCCATAATTGGGACTTATTACTCTGGTGGACTCTCTCTTAGCTGCCAGAAATTGCAGAGGCGGAGAAGGTCTGTTTACTTGTTCCTTCCCTTTCCGCCCATGTGTCTTGAGGGGGTGCGGGACGGTAGGGGAGGTGCAGCGCCAGTTAACATCAGCCCAGTCAGGGGGGGGAAGAGAGATCGAATGCAAGAGGTAGAGAAGCAGACAAATAGAGTGGAGGCCAGCGTGAAAAGATGGAGGGAGCTGTAGAGACAGAGAGACGAGCAAAGAACAAGCCCCGGAGTGCCAGCCAGCCAAGGTCACACAGAGGAGAAGAGGCCCTGCGTGCGTACGTCTGTGTGTGTGTGCGGATGAGATTCCTACATAGTAACGAACCAAGTGGGGTTGACAGCGGATTGGTTTAGTCTGGGATGGGGGATTTTAGGGGGTAGGGATGAACGGGAGAGATGAAAAGAGCTCGTAATATGGCTTCACAAACGGTTCTCTTCTAAAAAATTAAGTCTTTTCAATCCTGTATTTGTGACAGGAATGGCTTAATAAACTTTTAGCATATTCCACTCAGGCGGTGGTGCCACATTAGTAACGATGATGAAGCTGCGTGAATAATAAACGTTTCCATGCCTGCTGTTGCATAACCATCCAGACCCATGTCCTCCTGGCAGTTGCTTTCCCTCATTCTCCTTTTTTCCCCCCCTCCAACCACTCGAGGACCCTCGCTTTATGGCCGCAGATGCGTCCTGTTAAGGGTTAAACCAAACCAGTCCGACCACCTTTCCGCCCTCTGAAGGCAAAGAGACAAGAGGAAGAACATGTTAATCCCACCCAGAGAACTTGCTCCAGTTTCTGATTAGTGGCGGGAAAAGCGGAGGACTATTGCATAACGGACCGGCGCTTGTCGTCTTAGGATCAAACGCTTTGAGAGCGGGATTGTGGGTCTCGGAGAACATTCTTTATTCGGTTATCCTAGCAGGACTCTACGAGTCACTCGCAAATGTGATCGCTGCCATATTAGCCCTGTTTGCATCTCACGCCCGGGAGAGATTACGCGTATGAGCAGTTGCCATAGTGTTTCGGAGCGGCGAGGTGCTGATGTGAAAGATCTGAAACGGCTCGGGTGCTCCGTGGCATAATCTCTCCGGAGCGATGGTGTGTGGAGTCGCGATAACGTGCGGCGACTTTATTCGGAGGTCAAGAGTTCACCCTGCGGGTGACACCGCGGGGTCGGAACCAGCTCTTATCTTATTATCTCATTATTTCTGATTTAATGTGGATTCATCTCATTTTAGTTGTATGTAACCCCCCCCCGCCGCCCCTCTCCGCCATCCTCAAACGCACTCATCACCACTAATCCTTGAGCGAAACCTCCAGTGGTCACACAATCTCAGTCATTTGAAGACTCCACGCAAATTCTTGGCAATTATCCTGTTGACAGACGTCATTACCATCCTAAAGAGTAATTAATCTTTGCTCGCAATGATTTTTCACAGATGACGAATAATAGCTTCTGTAATAGTGGCTTCAAAGCATTTTGACAGATATAGACTGTAATTGTATACTCCTTAAACAGACCCAGTGTAACTGACCTGTAATGAGTGCTAAATAACCCCTTAACATCTGTATTATTACACTGGAGGGCTGACTGAATAGAGACAGACATGAAGGGATAAAAAGCCCCAGCTGGAATCAAACGTTGCTGTTGTATGTTTTCACATCCATCCACAAGGGCGTCCCGAGCCTTCAGCTTCTGTTCAAACAAAACTTCCCCATGTCGTCATTTGTATTTTCTCAAACTCAGTATATCCTGACAGTAGTACACGAGAAGAATCTGTCAGTAAATCAGGTTCCTTTGCCTATTTTTAGGGCTTTTTGCAGCATTTCACTGCGCTTGATGAAAAAGCAATTAGAGCCAAGGAGTCTGTAACGCAGCTGTCAATCACTCTTCTGGAAGATCAGAAACTGCGCTCATCAAATATTAATTAACATCCTGTTACTGTAATGCCTGTTTTTTCACCTCATGTTTCTGAGAGTGAACTCACTTCTGTCTCTCTTCTGCATCCAGCATGGAGGAAGCTCGCTGTCAGCAGGTCCAGCCTCCCTCTCCGACCCAATCACAGCAATGGGGGAAGGACAATAAATTGGGCCATTTGTGCATTTTTTGCATTTTTAATCATTTGAATAAGTGCCTTTGTACTTGATTGATTTACTTCTAAAATAATTGTTACCCTATTACCAAATGTAAGTTTGTGGAAGAAAGTTTTGGAGATTCCCATGACATCGCTTGACCATATGGCCACTATGTCAAATTTCCTTAAAATTAAGCAAATTGGCGCACGTCCCTCAAATGAACTGCTCCTCTAAAGGAAACCCAAGCAGTTCCAATTTAAAAGGGTTTTTTTTGCAGTGAATGTCTTTACGGAAAATGTATCACCTGTTTACTTCAGTACAGCATGTCCCACAAGTATGTGTGTGTGTGTGTGTGTGTGTGTGTGTGTGCCTGAGCATTCATTTCTGTGTTTCTGAGGGTAGCCACTATGTCTCTTGGTATTTAGCAACGAGTGTGTGATTTTGTGTGAGCCGCCCTGTATCTGGCGAGGTAGTCAGACTGACAGATTGTGCTCAGCTTGGCTGCCTGTGCGTTCCTTTTCCTCCCTCCCTCCCTCCCTCCGTCTCCTCCCCCTTTAACCGTGCTTCACTGGTGACCAGCATGCCACGGGGTATTTTTCCTTCAATGGCCCTATCGAGCTCGCCGTATCGGTAGGGCCTCTCCCTGGATTAAGGCCACTCACTGTTCCATAACTGTAGCTACAGTACTTGATGGATCAGCCCTTCAGGTCTGTCTCCTCTGAGCACTAACCAAGGAGGAAGCTTGTGGCGGGGTGTGAGGTTAAAACGCCGGAGATGGCGGCGGACGCTCTGCATGTCCCTGCATCACTCGCCTCCATTAGAGCCGTGCTCACTTTGTGGATGCATCAGGACTCGAAAATTGCGAGATACTGCGGACAGAGAAGAAGAGGGAGGCGAGCCTCTGCAGGGACTGGGTCTTGAATGAGATTCAAAAAAGTGATATTGTGTGTTTTTGTGTGGCGGGGAAGTTCACACAAACTGTTTTCTCACTCTTTAACTAGAATGATGGAAATATTCCTCTTCATTTTTTCTCCTTTTCATAATAAATTGATTTCATTGGGTTTTTCACATCTGACTTTGTTTAAATAGCCTTATGTGCCAACGAGGCCTTTTAAAAACAATGCCACTGTTTGTAATGTGGTGCCCCTGTAGCTCCTGTGCAGAATGGGGCGGAGGGGGCAGGAGGAGGAGCAGGTTGAACGGGGAGTAATGAGCCTAAGCAGGAGGGACAGATGGTATAGAAAAAAAACGACAAAGACAAAAGGAATACACAGTCCCACATCTCACAACCCAAGAATGGATCCACTTGACTGAGTTGGAAATTGAAAATCTGGCGCAAAGGGCAAATACGAGGGTTTGGGATTCGTCAGCTGATCGCTTAGCTAAAGAAAGCTGCTCGCATCATTCACGGTGTGACTGAATTCCCTTTTGTAAACACCAAAAGATCAACTTATTGATACGAACAGCTGGTAGACACTTGTTATTGTTCCCTCTCCTCCCACTCCATCTCCAAAAATGATCTGGATTACTGTTTTCACTGCTCCTCTTGATTCCGCCGTCTAACTCTTTGTGGGCGTCGGCCATTGAGCTGGGCTAAAGCCGGCGTTTGCCTTGGCAGCGGCGTGAATTTGTGCAGCTGGAAGAGCCAAATGAATCGGATGCAAACAATTGTGCATGCACGGGAGTGCAGCCTGAGTCGAGCTGAGACGCACCAGATTGGGCCGGCTCGTCCAAGCAGTGCATTTCTGATTGGTTTGGGCTGCAAAGCTGAAATGAGCCTTTTGTGCGACCGGTCCACAAATGGGACGTGCCATAGAAATATCTCTCACCCGCTTTCTCTCTCTTTTCTACCTTCACAGATCCTTTTCCCTGTACGCAACGCTCATTGATTAATGCCAAACCGCCCCGAGACCCGGACTCAGGGATTATGACTCTCGTGCTGCTGACACCCTTAATGAGTCATAAGAGGCGAAAAAAATGAAACACTCCAATAGTCCGGACATCGGGTGATATTTCAATATTTGGTCACTCCCTCTCAGAGTCTATTTGCCGACTGAGTTGGCGCGCGCTCAAAGGCCCTCAGACGAGCAAACAGAGAAACCTTGACTTTGCCGTCCCTCGGTGGGGTCCACGCGCTCGGGATGTTTGGCCACACGCAGGGTCCCGCTGCACGGCCCGGAAAAAAACCAACACACGGGTCAAACACACAGTTCCCAGAATGCACTGTAATTCAGCTCAGCTCAGTCACCACCAAAATAAGCACGTTGATTACATAATCCAAACAAGGAACCTGGATGCCACAACCACTATAAAATAATTGTCCCGCCATCATCCAGAGTGCTGACTACATCCTGCCTGTGGTGTTGTTCCTTCCTGGTTGCTAATGTTTGCGAGCTGTTATGTGAGACTGATGGTGCTAAATTGTGTTGTTATAAATGAGATCATCCACTTGATACCAACAATGTATTATCCCCCCCCCCCCCCCCCCCCCCCTCCACCCTCCCAATAGAGACGGTCAGCACTCTGTTGATAATGGAGGTCTTTTCCTGTTAATTGAGCTATCAGAGAGAGTAATAATACATGCATAGGGCGTCATTGTATCTGCCATCTCTCCCTGGGGTAAACGGCCTCCTCCCTGGTCTCTGAGTCCATTGCCCTCTAAAACGTGCTGCTTAATTACAGCGCAACAGAGGGAGGAGGTGAGGACAAAGTGGGAGAAAGGAGCAAAAGTCAGAAATACGCGAGAGGGAAGCTGCAAGCACGTGTCTAGAGGACGTGAAACGGTCAAAGGATCAACTGTGAGAAAGCGATGCCGGACGGGCATGAAGCAGCTCATAATTAGGGTTGTTTTAGAAGTAACATTTCTTCAATCCCATTAATAACATATCATGCTGCACTTTGAGATCCTCCACTGAACAAGCTCTGACTCTTGAGGCAAACACACAATGACTGCACATCAGACATGGCTGAGGATTGACAGGCATGTGGCTCCCAGCTTCTTCCAACAGTCTGCCTCCTTCTTAAAGCGCCTGACATCCCTCATTAAGGTTCGTTCACACAGGCTCTATTGACATGAGACATAAGAAAGGCTCATGTTTTAAACATTAGTTACCCAGGGTTATATCACAGAGCCTGCACATACATGGTGCACACGCTATCATGGTATATATGTGATGCATTTACTGTCAGTCCCTCCTGCTCTATTACACGTTGGTGTCTGAGGTAAAGTGATGGGCCCTGTTATAATAACTGTGGGTTATAATATTATCATTCAGGACAGATTTTGCACTCGGTCCAACTCCCTCAGCCACGTTCACACCCTCGCCTTTACTCCTCTGAAATATTGATATCTTGTAACAGGCTATTTTCATTGAATATTTTATTCACTGTCGTATTTGCATCTCATAAACGGCAGGTCAGTATTACTTTAGATTACGTTTTTAAATTTAACTCGCATGATTTGGACAGAATGAGAGCAGAGCGGCCGTTTGGGAGAGGAAGGGATCGTGGAGTTTGAGCTGCAAACCGCTTGGGGAAGTTCACGGGAAATGTTTCTTGTGTCCTTTTGGCTGCTCCATTTTCTTATTCTTCTGCTAAACACGGCGCTCTCGGCTCCGTCTCCTGTTGTTTATCACACACTGTTTGCAGCAGCACTTTATGTAATGTGCTCCAGACCGATTTGACAGGCTGGATGTGCTCCGTGAAATACCTCCTCTTAGAGTACAATCTACCAAGATATAACAAGTCCAGGTACGAGGAGCCTGCGAGCTTTAAAAGGTGGAAGAAAATGCAGAATGAGAGGAAAGAGGAGGGGCACATACACATGGATCCCGTGGAGCATTTTCGCCGCATAAATTAAGTTTAATTTGAATATACGGCTTCCGTTATCTTTGCGCTGTGAAGAACACAAACACACAGCATGCACTGGTTTTCAGAATTTAATGTGTCTTGAGTGGTTACTCGGAGTGTATGACCATCTTTGCAGCGCTGACCCGAGGTTGTTACCGCGTGCGGCGATGGGGAAATAAAATCCATGGCGGACAGCCATCATCGTGCCGTTTCATTGGTTTGAGGTGGTCCTCGGTGCTCCACCGGTTGGATACGGCTTCACAATGTCAACCACGACCTGCGTGTCTGTTTAATCGGATCGGTTAACAACCTGCACAGTCTTCAATTTCCAATGTTGCACATGCTTTGTTCATTCTAATATATAGTAGTATATAATATATATAAGCCAGTAGAATAGCACGCATTTTAAGACTGTGGACATGACTCTGCTTACTAAGGCATTAAGAAGCAAAACGCACCTCATCTGATCAGCAGTAAAAAGCCTGAAAAACGCAGGTGTAACTGCACCAACACACAGCTTTGATTCTTTCCTGGGATTGAATCTCTCAAACAGCATTCAGAAGCGGGTCAGTGATGCACGTGACTGCACACTCAACGCCACGTGAAAGCAAGGTCCTCGGGGTCATCTTCAACTACAAGTTGTTTGTTTTTGGCGAAGAGCAGGGGCAGCTTTTTGAAGGGAATTCACGAGGGGAGGAATCAAACAGCCTTTCCCGTCTCTGCTGCTGAGCGCAAACGTGTTCTTCTGTTCTTCAGTTTCCCACAAACAGACTGTGTTTGCATGTGAGCCAGGATGTAAATTCAGTCACTTTTAAAGATTCGGAGCTCACTCCAATCACATCCGGGATACTGTTGAGTGTGAACGGGGCACGAGACACATGTGCAATAGCTGTTCTCTGACAGGATTATGGGCCAAGTACAATTTGTCAGAATCACAGCCAGCTGGAGAAGGTTGAAATGAAATGTAATATGAAACAGTATTTCTTCTTAATAAACTATATCCCGTTTTAGAATCATTCAAAAACCAAAACCATCCCAGCTGTTTTAGGGGGGGAAATGTTTGACTTTTCCTTTTTGGCTTTGCCGAAAAGCTCTGCTCGCTCACTGTCTTTCTCCAGACCAGGGTACGTGGCAACAGTTAGCCAAACGCGTGATCTCTTCCCCCCTGCACAGCCCGCAGCCTGCCGGACCCCAACAAGCACAGCCTTGAGGTAGGACATGCTGGCAGTGCTAATGTGCTCGGGACCAAACCTATTTTGGGTGCGTTTCGTGCGACGGTTTGCACAAGCTCTCATGCCAACTGCAGGATGGAGTGACACTTCAAACCCCCGTGTGATTACATCATCCATTTATTCAACTATTCAACACGCAACAACATTGTGCAAGCTGCACCAGACGCTGAAGACGAGGGGTCGAGGGTCCAGAAGCACTGCACATGTTCCAAGAATTAGACAACTGGCACGAACACATACCCACAAACACAGACCCACACAACCTCACATTCCTCTGCATCAATTATTGTTTAGTCAAAGTTGCAGCCCATTCACACATGACCATTACACAGCTGTCACTTTATTGACTTGGCATGATGACATGTGCACATGACGAAGCAAACATGCGGATCTGAAGCAGGTATGATACCATGCACAACTTAAGGTTTACGTGTTACCATGTTAACTTGCTAGCATTATCTAATTAGCACAGTAAATCAGAGATTGATAGATGTTTTATTCTTCATGCATGTATTTGGATATAACCCCCCCTCTATAATCTATTGAGCAAAGCCAAATTTGGATGCCAATTTCATGTTAATCCCTTTAACAGTTGTTATATTTCTGATGGGCTAACTGACTGCTTACCTAAATATTTTCTTTAACCAAACCAACCAAATTAGGCCACTGAAGTGATTTTGTTTTGGTAGGAAAAAAAAAGATCTGTTCAATATCTCCTAATTATATCTCCTAATCTAACAGGAACCGTTGTTTCTTCCTGGATAGCTTTGTGTTCTCAAGAGCCTCTCAGCTGGCTTAAAGGTCAAGTTGCATATAAATCACACACCCCATCGCCCTGTTTGTCCTTTTCGTAATTTGACAGAACTCGTAGAGACTGGGGGCTGAGAGGCTGCGTGAAAAGCATCCGCTATTCTCCGCCAACTCCATCTGACCCGCTACTCGTTACAAGAATTATAGCCCTCTTAAAGAGAGTGAATAAATCAACCTTGGATCCTCTTGGTTCTGCCTCTTTGTTTTTCCTTCCAATGACATTAAATAATGTTTGTAGTGCCTGTTGGATTGTTCGTGCTAGCACACTGTAGTTTGCATGCACCCTCTTCAGGCTGTGGCCCAGTGAACACAGCCCCCTGAGCCCTCAAGAGGCTGCTGGGTAAATTGAGAAAGTGATAGGAAACAACACTCCAGCATATTAATCATATTTTTGGAGAAGAAAATACTGCGCTTCTCATTGTTGAACTGCCAGAGAGAGACACTCAACACAATTCCGCTAATAACTTAAATCTATTCTATTTTTTACTCTCCTGCCTGAACTCACACTCCCGTATTATTCCGCTTCTCAGCTACGCAACAGTTCGCCAAATGGCATCCTTGTGATGATGTAAGGGCGATAATGTCGAGCAGGTCTGAGAGCAATGTGTGTGTGTGTCACTCTGCTTAATGGCAATAGCCAAGCCTGCCATTTATTCCCCTCGGCCCTGCCAGCCAGATGGACTACATCGGCGTATTGTCGGATGTGACAAACAGTGACATCCGGCTCAGTACTGCAGGTATTATGGCATCTCCTGAACTCATGTGCCGCGTGCAGCAGCGACAAGCTCACACATCAGCGACTGTTAATGTACAGCTAATATGCACGTGAGTAAGAATTAAACTGGGCTATTACAGTATGGAGCTCGGCTAAAATGGCCTCAGGTGCTGTGTGATTGAGTTAGCATGAAGGGAAAATTACAGGCTGCTCCCAGCAGAAGCGAAAGCCACAAGGACCGGTAGCTGTGGAAAACTATATTTCCCATGAGCCCTTGACTGTATTCTGCTGTAAGCAAGATACTGCACGGCACCGTCAATATGTCTCAGTCTGCTGAGTACCGGCCAGCCGTGAAAGGTTGACAGTTATACAAGGAAACACTTGCTGAAGGCCCCTCCGTCCAAGATGACCCTGTGCTTATGAAAAGATAATTATGTTAATACAGAATCGGCTGTCTACAAAATATAAAACGCATATTCAATTTTTATATCAATTATTAAATGTCTTTTTTGGAAGCAGCCCACTCATGAGTCAGAGGAAGCTGATATGTGTTATAGGATGGATTTCATTACTTTATTTTGTCCTTCCAGTGTCATTGGCCGGAGAGAGTTATTTTCTGTGGTGTCTTTCCAGCTGGACTGGAAAGCAGAGGGGTATTTAAATCCCCTCCTGACACTGAGCCAATGCAATGTCCTCCCCGGGGCCCATGCTCAAGTCCACTGCACTAAAGAAGACCATAGTGGAGCTTTACCTTTAATGCACAGTGGCCGACGAGGAAGGTCACTGGGGGCGAGAAGTGGCCACTGGACAGATGGGATTCACTTTTCCAGTTGACGAGATGGGCAGCTACTGAACAAGTGCAAAGGTCCCCGAAGATGCTCTCGCAGTGTACGTGCAGTTGGACAGCCTGTTGCAAACACAAAAACAGTACGTTCATTAAGTCTTAGCTGTCGTGCATCCTCCCCTCGCCAGCGCTACTGACACCATATGTGAGCAGGTTGTGGTCGGTTAGTCAGCGTGAGGTTTTGACTCCAAGGAAGTGGGGGGGGGGGCTCTTGCAGAAAGACAGAAAGATACAGCGAGGCATACAGATGCAGTGACCGATATCCACGGATGGCTTCAGGTCAGAACAGGCTTTTTTATGGAGTCTTAAGGGGGTTGACTTTGGATGGGTGGTTTGCGGGCAAGTCAGTGCTCTCACCTCTAGCTAGAGGCGATGGTTTGCCCTGGATTTTTACTACCTGGTCTGTCCTGACAGGTAATAAAGTGGCTTTTACAAGCAGTCTTGCAGATAGAGGCCTCCAGGTAATTAATAAATTGAGTATCAATGACTTTTCACATTCACCTTGCTTGGTAGGTGTGTGTTGGTTTTGCTTGTGAGTAATCCTTTAGACATCTTAAAATAAGCCCATTGTGTAGTTGCGTGGTGTTTAATGAGATTTTATAAACCATAACGGAGATGCGACCGGGCTGCTTCACTGTAATTTAGTCGTCATTCAATTAAAGTTGCACTGTCCTGCCAATACTTTAATTACACCCTCAATAATTGTTTTCCCATTTTTGATGGAGTGTGAATATTTAGGATGATCATTTTATGCGGAGAGAGACAATGGAAATTGGACATGAATTCAAAAGAGAAGCGAGTGATCAGCACATACATACACACACAAACACTCTCAGCATGAATGCATCCAACTCGGCCCTGTTTCCTCAGGCAAACACAATTGACTTTGACTTGGATTAGATATTATAATGCCACCCACATGATACACGTGGATCATCCGGGACCTCTTTGTCTTGGTCGGTGTCACACAGCAGTGAGCTGATGATGTGGGCAGAGGGGGACTGTAGGCCTGTATGCATATGCACAAGCTTCATAAATTGCTTCTCAATAGCATTACAGCTGAGTCCCTCTTCCCTCCCTCCCACTCTGCTCTTTCCTGCACTGTTCTCTCTGCACTTTTTCGGGTTCTTTCACATCCCTAAAGCGAATGTGTTCCCACTCATGCCACTGTGCTTACGCTGTGTCAAGTGGAAGAGTATGTGTGTTTTAGTGATTGAAATGTTGAGAACATGCAATGATTCCCTCGCGTTGAGGCGATTGCACATCGCCGCAAAGATGACGAGAAGGTGATTGGAAGTGGACAAGAGGGGGGAGTAGAAAGTCAGAGGAGCAAGGAGAAGATGTTTGCCACGACTCACTAGACTACTGCCATTTTCTGCATTGATGAATGCACTCGTCCGCAAAACTATTAACACCACTTTTACTCCTTCTTTAAAACGCTGCGCCGATATTGTCGCTCACTCAGTGTCACGTTGGAGCTGTTCTCCCTCAATTGTGGCACCCAAGTACACTGCAAGGGTTTGTGGTTTTGTTTGTCTTGTGCAGCTGTGTGGTGTCAGTGTTGGTTGGTTGGAGGAGCTTCTGACGGCAAGTCGAAGGCAGCAACATATAGCCGGATCTGGGTCTGTCCTGGGCAGCAGCTCAAAGGCTAGCCTTGTTAGCTAGCTAGCTAGCTAGCTGTAAGGTCAAATCCGCCAGCGAAGACAGCACATTGACGGTGGCTTTATCAAGATTTTGGGCAATAAAACTAAAACAAAGAAAGCTTCCCGGGCATGGCAACGGTAACTATGGAAGGCACTTACGGATCCATTAGAGTAGTATTAAACATACTTAAAAGGAGAAGACCCCAATGTGTAGTAAAACAATTCAGTTTCTTCGTGAACCCTAACCTCGCTCACAGCTAATACAATGGGCTGTATATAGACGCGGCCCTGGACCTGGAATAATGTTAGTCATGCTTGATTTAGTTTACCGCTTTCGAGCCCATTACTGCGATGGAAGCCACTCTACCTCGGGAGTATCAATTATTTTCTTCAATCCCAAAAGATCTGGCACAATCAAAGTCTCCTAAATGCACAATTGGCTGGCAAACTGCACGGACGAATGTGCACCAGTAAAATGTGATCCCGGCAGGCAGAAGAGTTAGCCTCCTTTTAAAGGAGTGTTTTACAATCATCTGGTGATGTATGACTCTAATCTATTTATAATGTGTGTTTGATGCAAGGCTTACAAATGGGAAAGCAATCGGGCCAGTGCGGAAGCATGAGGGGAGGTCCAGGGTAAATATGTTGAGTCCTTCTTCTGGCTTACATATGAAAGTCATCAATTTTAATCTGAGCAGTTAATTTAGTCTTTCCGAAGCAGAGCAGTAGGAAGAAAATTATGTTAGAGGCACTGATGGATTATGTGATGGATCAAGACCATGCTTAGTGCATAAATATCCAGACAAAAGACATGTTAGCTCACTCTTTCAATGATTTAATTGAAATGATATATTTCTTTAAACCAACTGACATCACAGCGGTTTCTGGAAACCGGAGCTTCCAGTTGATACAGGAACAGTAAACATTTATCAGGATCATTACATTTTCTACTGGCTGCATTTTGTTATTAAAGGGAGAGGCTCTAAGAAAAGGATAATCTGAATAACAGCCGGTTAGCAGAAAAGGTGTGGTGAAGTCATCAAACAGAACGGATTCAGTATGTGCCTCTATAGATATGCTGAAAAAAAAAATTCAGTAATCACACATTCATTATTTTAATTGCAGTATGTAATTTGGACAGTGTTATGCAGCCTGCCATACCAAGATATTCATTCTATTCATTGAGCATCTTATTGTAAGCAGGCTGCAGTTGTTTTTCACAGACACTTCTGAGTATTTACCATTAGCATACAGTTGATAAGAAAAGTATTTAGAAAATGTTTTATTTATGCGGGTATTATATTTGTTGGCGCTTAAATAATTACATAAAAGGCTCTACTCCAAAGGGTATCTTTGCCATATTACAGGCTCATAAATATACATTAAGAAATGTAGTATTTGCCCAATTCCCTTAACAACATGGAGTAAAATAGCATCAGTTACTTTTCATTTAGTATATTTGTTTATCTGCCGTTCGACAGATTCTTGATTTCGTTCCCTTGCAACTCTATTAAAACACTATCACGGCTTCTGTTCACTTCCATCCCAAGTGTCCGGATCTTTTTCGCTTTCACGGGTGATTCACCCATTCAGTGACAGAGGTGCTAATAAGATGATGCCGCCATTACAGGCGACACCAGGCATGTGTCACATGACGTCTTGCTGGTCCGACTCCAAGCCCGGCTTGTCAGCGGGCTGAGATGGATCTCATCCCACATCTGAGAGCAGACAGAACGTGGGTGGCAGTCCTCTTACTCTCGCTGTGAAACAGCCTCTGTGACAGCGCAGCAGTGCAGCAGCTGAGCCACGGGGTGCATGTTGGGACAGAGCACAGGCAAAGCTCCCTGAAGCCTCCGGGGGATGCAAGAGACACTCGCTCCCCACTGGTGCTCTCCACTCAGATTTCACTGGTTGATGCACACGTCTCTGCGTTTGGCAGCACATGGGGCTCCGGTGTCCCGCGTGGACCCATGTTTTGCCCATGTAGTGCAAATCACTTCAAAGGCCGTAAACTCTGCATCATTTCCCAAAGCATGCCAGAGCTTTTTAGGGAAACGGATATTCCTTCCAACATTTTTTGGACCTTTGCTATGCATTAGATAATAACAAACAATATTACGTCTTCTGTCGCGTCTTAAGATTCCTCCGGCATGATGATGTAACAATAAGCGGTAGCGGGAAGCGCTGACAAGAATTTACGAGAGTTCCCGGTCAAAATCCATACTCATAAACATGAATGTGTTGTCAAGATCGTGTTACCTTGTAGTACTTTGCATTTAAAAAAAAGAGATGTGTTTTGCAGTAAAAGATGTCGGGACAGGATGCCTGAGCAACAGAAAGTACCTGCAACAGTGTGCTGTCTTTCAGTAACATACTGTAAGTTCAATAAGAATTACAGGAGACTGAATCCCTCTAGTTTCTGATGAATTTTAATACCCCACTAAATGAATAGAAACCAGGGTCTCTTTGGATGGCGTCAGGCAGAACATCGATAACTAAATAAAGAGTACTCAAAAGTCAATTAAAATGTATATACGTCTTTCAGGTTCAACCGTCCACTGAGAATCTACTGAGCGCAGCAACATGCCAACTGTAAGAAAAGGTTAAGAAATACACTGGCTTGCTCTGCAATCCTACTATGTATTATAATAATAAATGATAATAAACAATTCAGGGGAGATTTAACATGCTTTTTTTTAGGGTTAGCTAATCAAAAACAAATACAGATGATCAATGGTACATTTGTCAATAACCTGTGTGAAGGTTTCACGATGATGTCTGCATGGAGGAGGGAGCTGTCAATCATCTGTCATACATCCCACTTGAAATGACGTTCTGTCTGAAGGAAATGCCTATTCAGCCAGGCCAGACTGTCTGCTTTTGCAACAACAGTAAAAGAGAGAAAACTACAACTCTGGCCCAAGTACTGGTAGCCATCACCTAGGATCATTTTATTCAACAGTGTAGCTTAATTAAACCACCGTAATTGGTCATTCATCAACGTCTCCTTTTCCCCCACAAGTTACTTTGTACGACTGAGCAAAGGAGAAATATTTACATTCAACATCTTCACACACATGTGCTGTTTACCACCGTTCCATCTTCTTTCCAGAGACATAACTGCAAATGAAAAGCAACAAGCCGCACTGAAGAATTGAGCCAGGAGGTAGATGGAAACAATTTGAAACACTCAGTATCACAACATGACTCCATGTACGTAACATTTCGCCTTGACACACGGATTGCGCCTCGGAGGGTTGCAGACTATAAAGACATCTAAGTGACGTTGAGGTTCACCCCGGCAGCAGCTCAGTGTCCATGGAGAGAGCAGCACCCGGACTCCAGTAAAGGGAGGAGGGGGGGGGGGAGGACTTTGAAGTGGTGTCTATAGGCTGCAAGCTTTGCACCCAGATCTTCTGAGGTACTGTCCTCTACACCTCAGACACAGCTTAAAGATGCAGTGTGGCAGCTTTGCTGACTGGACGCTGCTCCAGTTCCGCCTGTCCAATTAGCAATTTTCTTCTACCCCTGAGGACGGGTCCCTTTCTGCTTGGCTTAGCTCACTGCATGTGGGCCCGGATCCCCTACATGCACAGTCCCACTCTGTGCAACGCTTGTTGTCCTTAAAGGTGCTACAAACTAAGAGCCCTCTGTAACAAAGACGGTGT
This sequence comes from Gasterosteus aculeatus, assembly GCF_964276395.1. Lineage (NCBI taxonomy): Eukaryota > Metazoa > Chordata > Actinopteri > Perciformes > Gasterosteidae > Gasterosteus > Gasterosteus aculeatus. Next base: position 18,871,614 of record NC_135698.1, read on the forward strand.
GCTTTTCTCCAAGTTCTGCCTCTGCGTTTCTCTTAAATGTCCACATCTGACCTCGGCACGACTCGGCGTTTGCTCTGTTCAGTGAGCTCATTTCCACCGTCAAAGCCAACCTTCAACCCAGTGCACTTCCTCCTTTATGCTCATGAAAGAGACGGCCACTGAAACCTAAAACAAATACTTTCAAGTTCAAGAGTGCTCCGACTTCTGAAGGCTTCCGATCAAAGGGTTCATTGGCTTATTCAGCTCACTCGTCAGTTCTAACGAGTCACGCCACTTTACAGGGGATTCGTCACCCTCTGTTGGAAGCGTTCTTCAGTCCTTACCCAGTTAGACAGAGTGACGATGCATGTGTGTTACATATGCAGTGATCTAACATCAGGGGAATTGTCGTTTTTTTTACCAGTTTCAGCAGCCATCTTTCCCCTTACCAGTGCGTCACCTGTTTGAGTGATGGATTTTAAGTGGAAAGTTGTGTTTTCTTCAAGGCGAAAGACACGTTTAATATGCTGAGTGCTGTGATAGGTGCGCGCGGTGCAGCATTCCGTTTTCTCTAATGATTCCTCTCTTTCTCCGCAGCCATAGTGCTGCACATTTGCATATCTCCCTAATACCTCCACGCAGAGTATTTCCTTCCTTTTTTCTTCCTCCACGCCGCCTGCACACACTGCTTCTCTGTAGCTTCCGAAAAGGAAGTTCTATTCCATGAAGCGGAAATCCAGCTCTCCGTTGGCCGATTGCAGTCACGGGGGCCTGTGTGGATGCTGCATTTTGTTTGGAGGATTTCTCCTCCCTCAGCTGTCATGACTGACACAGACCATAAACCGTACCACCCTTCACCCTTCACCCTACCCCCGATCTTTAGAACGCGCACAGGAAGCGGGGCTTTCACAGATCCACCTGACTCTCTGAGCCCTCGCTGAGTCCATCACCGAGTCACTTAGCACTGGATGCTTCAATAGATGCATTTAGATGTATTGTTACCCTTGCGGATGTCATCCTATCTAATAGACTCAAGTCTATTGACCTCTTTATGAATATACAGTAACAGAGTATACAGTCTGTGTCTATTTCTGAACACTTATGAATAGTGATATTCAACATTCAGGAGCTGGCTGTGTTGCACCGAGGGGGCACGCACGTGCCTTTTGACCATTAGATAGATAATGGTAGGGGTCACTTGTAACAACTACTACCCTGATTATACTTCACTTCATCAGCTCAGTCACGTCAATTCTGTTGTCAAGAGTTCAACTTGATGATTTCTGAGGCGTTTCTTTGTTTTGTGTTTGTCACTTGGTACCTGGTAACTTGTGCTGAGCAATGTGCCTGTGGGGACATGTTGTAGGAGACAAGCTGGATTGACTTGTCTTTCTTATCTTAAACGGATTGTGGTTATAGAAAGCCGTCCTTTATCTCTGTATTTCAAACATCGACTACGCAGTAAGTTTATGAATGGTGAATTAAACACAATATATGGAGCATGGAAACACTGGCGGCGGTTGCCACCTTAAGCTCTTGTAAACATCACGTATATTTACAGCCATTTGCAGGTTACCACGGTGATTATAAATGTGAGCCTTTGGTTGCTATGACTGAAATCAGCATACGAGTAGAGTGGATAAACAAGACAATTTTTCTTGTATTTACTGAAGACAGTTCGCTCACCTCTATCTCTACCTGCAAAGTCTCCAGCCTCCGTCCACCCACAACCAAAGACGTCCCTTTTTTTTACCACTGCCATACACATTCCTGTGCACATAGCAAATGGTTCATTTGTTACAGTCACACTGTAGAATTTGCAAGGTAATGAGATTTATTCATTATCTACCTGTCATTAAATTTGCTGTCCACGGCTATTTTGTAAGAACTCTCTTTCCGCACCGCATTTGGCCCCCAGGTGTCACATCTACTTCAAATCAGTAGTCGAGGAGACATTGGACTACGGTGCTGATCCCGTTCGTTTTCTCCCCCCCCCCCCCCCCCATATGAAACAAGTTTACTCCACACTGTTCCTGTCTTTGGAGCTCATCTGTTGCCAGAGGACATTGCGAGGTGGAGAATAAAGTGTTGGAGAATAAAGGTGTGAGATGAAAAAGCCAGTTGTGATAAGCAAAGGAAAGGAAGGAGGAAGCATCGGGGATGAGGAATAGAATACGGAGCCAGTTATTGAAAGGAAAGCACAGGTGTTTGAGTGTGTTTGCCGCTCAGTGAAAATGCGTCCCGACGCCCGCTTACCCACTGTATATTTAGGAATCAGAATTGTTAGAAGGAAATCATGAGTTTGAATCCATTAGCATCCTCCCTGCTGTGCAGAAATATCAAAGCTCGATGAGGCTTTATATCCGTTTCTTTTATAGTGAAGGTCATTGAATTACTGAAATGTCTGCAGCCCAAAGAACCCCGAAGAGTTTAGATCCACCTATAACAGCGTCCTGTGAAGAGACGCAGGCGCGGAGGTGCAGCTGTGAATTGTCTCACAAAAACACACACACGCCCACACACACACACATCCACTCTCTCTCTCTCTCTCTCTCTCTCTCGGCCAAAAAATGATCTTTTTTTTGTGACTCTCTTCCAGAACCACCTCTCTCACTGGGCATTTACTGATACCCATTAATCACGAGCTCTCTTGTATTGTCAGGCGAGCCTCCTCTCCTCTCCGCCCACTACCACCACCCACCCCTCCACCCCTCCACCCCTCCACCTCCTCCTCCCTTTTCTTTCAGCCTGTCAGTTAACAAGCTGTGGCACCGTGACAGTGGTGTGTGTGTGTAGCTGAGGGATGCCTGACCGCAGCCCTTATTGAAAAGATATTGAAATGCTCCAGCATGAAGCGGGTAGTGATGAGATTGTATTTCTCAGCTCCTCGTGACAGAATGTAAAAATGGCAGCTTTGCAGGCTTTTCAATTAGACCGGACGTGACAACATGATTCACTGTGACACACAAGCGGCTCTGTGGCCAAAATCCCATGTTTTTATTGTACACACAACGAAGGACATTTAACCATGTTTGCAAATCAAAGCATCACTCCTGTTTTTTCTGTACTTTGTGTGTGCAGGCTCAGTGTCCCTCAGCGTGTTCCTGGTCTCTCTCGCTGTGACAGTGTGTGCTGTTTGGCTGGTGGCTCTTTGTGGCGTCTGTGGTTGGTGTCAACGCAAGCTGGTGAGTCTCAACGCGCACACCAACGCCAGAATCATTAACAGAGACTGTACTGTAGTTACGGTTGTTAACCCTAACGTGCTTTATCTGCTGTGATTGTTATTCAAAAAGACACTTTGGTGCACTGGAGAAACAAACAATGGGTGCAAATATCCTGAAAATGCATTAATGCGCTTTATTAATGGACTCAGTTAAAAGAATATTCCACCGCAGTCATTGCGTGTTTGCTTTCCCCCCCCATCTTGTAAATAAGGGTTTGCAGGAGGATTCACTTTACCAAACATGAAAGCATGACGTAACTCATGAGCAAGTAGAGGAAAGCGGCTTGTGTTCAACTGTGTGAAAAGTATTTTTTTCTCTACAAATAGGTCCCACTTAATAGCTAGTTGGCATATATGTATAATTATTACATATGATACTATCAGATGTAATGATGATAAAGGTGTAGCTGGTTTTAACCTTAAATAACTGTATTTGCAGTTTAAGGCTCCCATAAGGGTCGCTACATAAATCTGTGCAGCCTGTAGTTTATTCATGAAGGAGGAAAGAAGAGAAACAAAGTTCTGCAACACACAGTTTTCTTCATTCTCTAAAGGGAATGGTTGTACTTTTGTCGAGTATTGGATCATTTGTACAATTTTGAGGTACTTAAGCATTTCCATTTAATGCTCCCTTATAGTTCTACTCCACTAAATTTATTGGACAACCCTTTATTTAGCAGATTCCTTCAAACTACAAACAAACTAATACCATGTGATGTATCATAGATTAAACTACTACTGCAGTATTGAATATGTGATATTAGGCCCACCTTCACCTGCAGCAACATTAATGATGCTAATTCAATGTCATAATATACATAATTTCGGAATATGTATTTTTACACTGTGGCACATAGTAAACTGTGCTGATACAGCACCAGTCTCCCCATTGATGAAAGACCGAAGGCAGATTACACACACTGACCTCTGATAGAGGGCGTGTCATTGTGATAACATGGTATAAAATGTGATTGATTAAAGACAGGCAACCACTCGTTAGGCAGACAGAGCCGTACGGATCAGTGCCGCTTCACTTGACTGATTTCTTTTAGATTCGCATGCCGGTAAACGAGTTCATTGATTTCTTGTTCATCTTGTGCTCGTACAACCGAGGAGCACAGGTCACCTGTTTCCAGTTCGGCTCAAACTTTCTTCAGCTCATCATTGCACTGCTGGGAAACTTATCGCCATACAGATGGCAGGATTTTGCCTTGCAGGAGGCTCTGCACACCACGTGTGCCTCTCCACGGCATGATATTTGCACTGCTTGAATCCCGAGAAGGAGGCCGTAACTCAATAACTAAATCATGCCTTTATAATGCACGTGATCCAGGGAGGAAATGGTCCTGAGGTGGATCTTATTTCCATCCTGAGACGTGCAGCAGAGCGATAGGCTGAGGATCTGTTGGCCACGCGACCCTGTGGCGGGCCCGCTGTCGACCCCGAGCCACACACAATGGGATGTGCTTCCATCTCAGCGGAGATGCTGCTTGAGCCCGTCTGGTTTTTAATCTTTCCCAACCAGTGCTTCTTGCCCTGGTGAGGCGACTTCAGGGTGCGTGTGTTTATGTGTTTGGTGGCGGTGGGTGAAAACAGAGTGGCATTAGGATGTTAATTAAACCCTTTGAAGTCTTTAGACCGCTTACTTTGGGAAAAATGTCAGCCGCCCACTGGTGTGTGAAACCGCATTAAACACAGCTGCTTAATGTACAAAATAATTGAGCGTGACTGAGATAAACTGCGGCCCCTTGTATGGCGACGAATGTGTTGATGGTGCGCTTCAATTGGACAAAGCTTCCATATTAACCGTGGCGTCGTCCGTTTTCTCGCATTGATATCGTGGTGTTTAAGGTGTGATGTTTGCTACGTGAATAACAACCGTTAAGGCGCGGCAGCCATGCAATCTGTTTGTGACACAGGAACTGTCTCTCCGCTCCCTCGCTTCCCTTGATCTCTCTATGCGTCCTTCTCCCACGAGATCCCCTATATTCCCTCAATACATGATTAGAATGTACATTCAGTTCGATTTGCATAAAACATCAAACTACTCTGCAGTATTGAATATGTGATATTAGTCCCACCTTAACCTTTAATGATGCTAATTCTATGTCATAATATACATCATTTCGGAATATGTATTTTTACACTGTGGCACAGCTCAAACATAGTTCCTTATTGTAGATGCGTGCGTAGTAAACCAATCATCAGTGGCTCAGTGGCTAATGCTCTTCTTAAATAGAGCTACAAGCCAAGCTGCGTCTAAAACTTTCGTTTATGACGTTTCCCAGCGTACTCTTTGACAGCGTCAGCTCTCATAAGAACAAACGTTTGCCTCGAGCTTTACGTGTCAGTGGCGAGTGGGCCCATGCCAGCTTTGGTTATGATTCATAGGTTAATAGACAAGACATTTTGGGCGAGTGTTGCTTTTGGTGTTTTAGCTTTGGCAACCAGCGGGGTTGGGTTTTATTTTAAAAATCCTCATGTGCGGCCATCCTGCAGCCTCCCTCCTGCTCGGCTTTCTGTTATCTAAGCCCCCTGGAAGGAAAAAAAAGCACAATGAAGGCTGTAGTGCCCTTCTGCTGCCTGCTGCGTCTGCCCGCCCGTCGCTGTTTATAGACGCTTCAGCTCCACTGCTTCTAATCTCATGTCTTTTCTGGGGTGTTTTTGTGTCACGCATTATTATTGTTGTTTTTTTTTTTGTAATGGACGACAAAGCAAACGGTCACGTGATCAATGAGCCGCGCCGTGGTGCTCAGCAGGGGCTCGTGTCGTTGGCGTTGTAGGCGTTGGGGGGGGGGGGGGGGGGTTTGGGCGATCGGAGGTGGTATCCCTAAAAGCCGTTGGTTCTGTGCCACAGTTCTTTGGTGAGTTGAGATTGGACCTGACCAGATTCACGGCCCGATTCAGGCCTTGTCGGGCTCGTATCAACCAGCTTCAGTATTTTGGATGCATTAACCGGATGTTAGGAGCTCACAATTGTTGGGGAGGATCATAGTAATTATTCCAATGAGAGGAGAAAAAAAGATGGCCAAATCAATAATTACAGGAGGATTGTACAATTAAAAGATCGGAAATGCTATGATAACAACATCTTAAGCCTTAACTTGTCACATTGAATTGGCAAATAGTGTTTTTGGTAATATGTAAATTGTACGTGTCTGTGGCCGCGTGCTTCTCCATGTCAGCAAAAAAAGACAAAGTATGTCTAATCTAAGTATCTGTTTTGACAGATGATGAAAATAAATGATTGACTGATGATTTAGCAGCGGACGACCATTTTAATAGTCTACTCCTCTCTAATTATGGTGCAATGTGGGTAATATTGAGCGAGCATGTAGACTCTTGCTGCCTGCTAATTCACAGCAAACAAACACAGCTGGGTGTTGGAAGGCAGAGCACTGCCAACCGAGACATAGAGAGCGGTACTTTCTCCCCCCTCTCATGTCTGGATTCTTCAAGAAAACCCTCAGCGTCACCGTTGGCGGTCCGACGCCGAGTCTTTTCTCACTCGTCTGCTGTCACGTGTCAAAAAAAAAAAGAAGTGTGCCTTGACATTTTCCTTTCTCCTCGTGCTCGCTCTTTTATAACACAGTACCTCCATTGGGACGCCTGTACAAATAACTGAATCAGAGTGTCAATACACAAATCTCAAGAGTTTAAAACTCATTAAAGATAGTCTGCAGGGTCGTGAACATCAGCATGTTTTCAACACGCTGTTTGTTTGCATGAAGCTTCACTAGTTAAAAGTTATAGAAGTTATATTTCTGTCAGTTTGTCATCAGAACTTGAAGGCATGCACACATCTGACAGATGGCTTAGCATGCAGCGTACCGCCGTACACACCGGCTTCAGGAATTATTCATTTATTCATTTGTGTTACGGGTGTACATTTTGATTGGGTACAATTTCCATTTTTTTTTATCATCCATCTGCGCTCCGTAGCTCATAAAGACCAAAGATCGTAATCTTGAATATGCTTTGTGTCTTTGTATCGCCGAAAAGTGAACTGTTGCGACACAGAGCAGGTTTTCTAAAAGGACCTCTCAGTATTCCTCTCGTTTCCGTCTCCTTCACAGTAGCTGATGTGCGCCAGTTGTGTTTGAGTGAAACACTCCAACATCCGACTGCGGCTCCGACCGAGGCGTTGAGTTGCACTTTATAACGTGTTAGTGGATTCTCCCCATTACCAACACCACCAAGTTGCGCCTTGTGATTTTTCTCATAACTCGGTCGGACCTATTTTCACCTCATGGCTCCGAGCCAGACTGCACTCAGCGCCGATCTCGTATGAAACCGTTTGTTTTTTTTATCAAAAAGACGACTGATTTAAATGTGACTGAAGTGTTTTCAAGGGCATTTGAGTAGAAGATGATGAGGGGAAATTGCTCACTCTTCCGTCGGTATGCTCTAACCCTCATTCGGGGCATTGAGCTGGTTTCCATTATTGTATCTTTCCTTTAGAGCTGGTGTGCTTTGTTATGTTCATCACTCCGGATCCTTGCAGCCTTCGCAAATTCCAACGAAAACAGAAGAAGCATCTTTGTTATTCACTCGTTTGAATGAGCTGCGGGGAAAGGAGATGGTTTTGAAGCTGTGTAATTCTTCGTGTGCATGGAAATGAGACTCAATGGCCATCCATTTCTTTTTCTCACGTCCAATCCACTCTGGACTTCCTGTCACTCATTGTTTCTCTTATTTCATATTTCGCACCTGTCTTTCTCTCCAATCTCGCTGTGGCACATGCCATCTGCCCCGCTCCTCGTGTTTCATCTGGCTGCCTATTTTTTTATTTATTTTTTGTTTAGTTTCTATTCTGAGCTCTCAGGCCTCTGTGCTGGATGCTTGCTCATTCTGCCTCTGTTGTCCCACCTTCTTGAAATGTTCACTGTAGAATTCAGCGATAAATGAGCCTCTTTTGTTAGCTTGTCCTTTTCTCAGAGAAATTCAGAGACTTTTGCCTCTCCAGAAATGGCCCTACAAGTGTACGGTATTTATTGTGATGCGCAAAATGATTGTTTTTGTTTGTACGGAAGACTTTCCCACCTGGGCGTGCAGATGTTTTGAAGCTTTCGTAGTTGTGTTCTCCAAATGCTTTACAAAACTATAAAGCCATGTATGTATTTAGCCGGCATGTCAAGCAAATGATAACGGTTATTAAACGCCTAAAGCCATGTTTTAAAAATCCCGAGTGCGCTCTCTAGTGTGGGCTGATGTGTTCAGTAAATAGACCATCTCCATCATAGCTTACAAAGAGAACATTACTCCCTAAATTAGTATTTAAATTACAAACACAACTCTTGAATGCAGCTGTTTAACGTGTTGTTCCTGTCAGTGTTTATTCATCCGCTGACCTTCTATTTCAGAATGGTGGCAATTATACAACATATGAGCCAGTTTGTTTCCTTGTGTGTTAAAGATATCATTTTTTATCATTTCTGCCCAGCAGTGCTGTTGTCAACAATATCCAAAGCCACCAAATCCAAGTTGTAGGCTGTACTTTGAAATGACATCTGTTTTGTCTGGATGTCATGGAGTTTATGTGAGTCATTATATAAAGAACTAAGGATAAGTGCATAAACTGTGGCACAATTTGCATTCCATACACGTCTGCTATTTGTGAGCAGTGCGTGCGTCGTTCATAGATCTCTGAGTCAACTCAGTCGATTACTCCGGGTGATTGCATTCAGCGTTCACCCATCGGCTGCCCTCCCAAAGGCTACGTTTCCAATGTCACCCTAAAATAACGGCAGCAGTAGAGATGCGTCACTCAGCGCTGAGGGCAGAACGAAGCACCACCTGCCCAACAAGAAATTCTGTGACCTAAATACAACGTACTTTAATAAAAGAGTGGACAAAATGGCAATTAAGTGTCATTGCAAAGCGTTGGCTGTGCCGCGACAGGGACAGCTGACGATCCGAGAGAGAAAAGATACGTAGAGACACCTTTTATATTTTGAAAATAAGCAAACCAGAGGCCGACACTCAAAACACACAAACCTGTTACGCGGCCGCTGTTTCTTTGGGCCGTGTAGCAGACCTCAATTGAGTTCTAGTAAGGCTTAATACAAAGAGTCATTACACGAGTAAAGTGGAAGCAGGGAGGTTGCATAGTTCGTGATACCCAGTCCCAAGCTCCATGCTCAAGCCCCAACAACTAAGCCCAGCACTGAAATTGCCCTTCAATTTAGGATCCAATTGTCCAAGCCGAGCCACGTAGCAGCTCAGCGTGTGTTCCTCCTTCTCATTTTCCGAGGCTGCAGAATCCTCGCCTCTCCTTGATGTGTATCCGAGCATCACTTTCAAGAAACAGCCGTGGTATCCGGGGAGGCCGGGCAGCTTTAGACTGATCCCTTACCTGTCCAGCTTGTAGCAACGTGTCAATAGAGATTACTTGCATTGTGACATGTGTGAAACACCTTGAACTGTAATGAGCTTTTCCAGTAGAATGCACACAGCAGACCTCACTTTTTGAAGCCTTCAAATTGCCATTATTTCCATGGTTACAGCAGGTCATGCTCCAGCTATTTGAAATCAGCCTGGTGCAAGACTTTGTAAAGGCTTCTCTCTCCGCTACCCAGCGGATTACTTTAAAGAGGCAATTGCCATGTAAATTTCAGGGTGGTGCGAATGATAATCATAGTCAGAAATGCCTCTTCACAGCAGATTTGATTTGACTTTGATGAGTGTAATCAGGGGACCATCAGGTAAAGGACCGATGGCACAGTGTTCCTGAGATAATGGGAGAGGCATTTACACTTGAAATTAGTAAAGCAAAAACAGAGCTTCAAAAGGACAAATCTGAGCTAACCTTTTGTTTCTCTCCTTTCTCCGCCATCTCCTCCCTCCGCTTGGCTCAAGGGGAAGAGGAATAAGCCAGGAGTGGAAACAGCAGACACTCCAGACTCGGCACGTGGGCGAGGGGAGAAGAAAGCCATCAAGTAAGCGCCCGGTAACTGGTTGGGGTAGAATAAATCTGGTCATTATTAACTCTTATTTGGTTCAGCTTTGAGCGCTGTGACGTACACGCCACACGAACAAGGCAGAAAATAAGGCCTGGTATTTTAGCGCGAAGAGCACAATCTCTGCGAGAGCATGTTTGGGTAGGCTTTAAATGAAAGGTTAGTGATTTAATCGGGGTAGATTAAATCTGCATTATCTTACCTGTGAAGCTAATGGCTGGATGAGTCTGCTCCTGCACTTATCTTATGGGTGGTAAGATAGGTCTCACTTAAGTGCAGGCCGCCGCATTGCTTAATGGCTGCAGCTTTAGGTAAAGGAAGGGGGGCCTCTGGGCGCTCTTTGTGAAATCATTGACTGTAAATGTTTGGGAGGATTTTGATTTAACGTTTCTTACAGGTCTCAATCTAAGATTAAGGTGTTTTCGGTTCTCGATGAAACACGACTATAGGTCAGCGCCGGGAAATCTTTCAGCTTTGTGATGCTAAGTGCAACCCTTTATTGCACCAAATGCCTCTATCAACCTGCTCATCACCACTTCTCTTTTACAACCTGCTGCTCCTGTCTCAGCTATTTTTGAATGTCTTTGTATGATTTTTACTTTTTCTTTTCTGGTTTTAAGCACTGTAGAAGGAAAATGTGAATGTATTCTAACTTCATTTTAGCTTGTTTCCCCCCCCTCACTGGCTCCAGCAGCATTGGTGTGCTCACTTGGCCATTTCAGCTTAAACTTCCTCTCCTTGTACACTGCCTTTCTCTCCTGCTCTGTCCCTTTGCTACAGCTCTGACCACTGCTGTGTGGCTAGTATGACCTCATTGGTTCTGCTCACCTTTTCCTCCTCTACTTTGATTGTTTGCGGTTTATCTCTCTGCCTTTGTGTCCCATGCGTTGCTGTGTTGAGGATGGTGCCCTGACTTCTTGATGTACTCGATTGTGTTCCATCAGTGGTAGATGAACAGAAATGAATCCCACGCTGTATGTATTCATCAGGTTCTGACCTATTCTTTCCTTGCTTCTCCTTCTCTTTCTCTTTGTCTCTGCTGCAGCACATTGCTTTACGAAAAGCTTTTGTGAATGCCTTTTTCTCCCAAGCTGCCCCTTTTTTTTATTTTCTAATCAAACAACTATGGTGATGTGTCAACTTCATCTGGAATATTTGACATTAATCTGGGCCTGTTTTGTTTCAAACTCCCATTCAGTGCTACTGTAAGACCAACGCTCTTCCTCAAACCAAGCCAACTTGCCAATGGTTGGTTGGTGCCAAAGGCTGTCCATGCTTTTATTGCTCTGACCTGTTTCTCTCTTTGGCCACAGTGATCTAGACAGAGACTTTTGGAATAACAATGACAGCAGCACAGTGCAGCAGAGGTGGAGCTCCTATCCGCCCAAGGAGTTCGTACTAAACATTTCTCCCTATGCCCCATATGGAGATCCTCGCCTCACACTCAAGTGAGTCTTGGTCCAAGGTTGGTAAGAGACTTCCTCCTGAGCAGGGCTGTAACGAGGCAGGGGCGGTGACCTTTTCCTCTGTCCCTTCCCTATTTCCTTTCCTTTTCCTCCCTTGCATTCGTCTCCTCCACTCCTCTCCGCTTTACTCACAACATCCTCCTTTGTAGTTGCGCTGCCATCACCACCAGCCCCTCATCAGACGATAGATGTGGATGTTATAGAGCCAGATAATCCATCACGTCCACTTACTCCCATAATCTGCACTATTTTAGATTTCCTACAATAATTTCTCACGTGTAACCAGGAATATTCAGCCGAAGCCCATTTTATAAATGTCACAGTGTTGCAATGTTCACACAAGTGCACATTTATACACTTATTACTTTTGTATAATGTGATTGCCATCCGCAATAGTAATAACAACACCAATAATAATAACACATCCAATGTTGGAATGCCGTGGGGCACACACTAATGTTTAGTCATAATCTGCTCGGGAAATGTGAGTGCAGGAAACGCCACACGAGCACATTACAGCTTCCGCGCGACAGCCATTCCATCATTACTGCAGCGTCAAAACAGCACGGCGCCGCGCCGTCCTCGGGTCAATTGCTGCCGCTACTTCTCACATCCCGTCACCTTCTGAAGAACACAGAGGCGCATGTTCGGATGCCCCCAAACTCCCTACAGCCCTGCCGGTCCCACTAACTCCTGACCTCTCACATCGTCCCCATGGGGCTGTAACCATGGAGACGGACAACCCTCATAACGTTCCACTCCAAAAGACATGTGCATACTTTAACCCGCGTTATCTGCAATCTGTGTATCTCCCTGTGCTTCTGCTTGAGCGAACTGAAATGGTTATTGTTGTGGAGGGTTGACCGTTGAACCAGGTGTGGTACCAGTGTTCACCTGTGGTCCAAAATTCATCTGCGGCTTCCCTCTGATCCCCATCGACGTGATATCCGATGTGTCATTATAGCACTTCAACTGTGTCTACTGTCCGGCATGTGGGGAAACAGGGCGACAGTGAAAACAGTGTTTTTACTTGATGCAATAAAAGTCATTTTCTCATTCAGTAGGCATTTAAATCCATTATAGCAGTAGCAAGGTCACACCCATCTCCCTCCGAGCACAGAACGGGCTCTAAGCGTAGACATCCTGCTACAAGGCATCCGTCTGATAACTGGTCATCTTTAATAGACCTAGGTGCCAAAAGGAGGCAGCTATGTGCTCATGAACGCGGCGGATGTATGGATCGCTGTCTGAAAACTCTGCCTGAAGATGATGGCTGGTGATCTCAGGAAACCAGCTCCAGACTCTGGTGCCTCAATTTTAAAGCCTCGAGGATGTCATTTATTATAAACTGTTTTTCAGCAGGTGCTGTCTTTCCAGTAGTAGAAAAACAATTTGGTAAAATGAGCGCTTTTTTTTCTATTGGATGCGCTCCAGTAAAAATTCTGACATTCACTTGAATGAGAAAACATAAAATCTATATTTTAACTAAGGGATCAAGAACAATGCTGTGCTGCTAAAGCCAAATGACAGCTAGGAATTATCTCCAGTTTGAGATTCTCTCGAGATCAGCAGCTTTCAATCTCTTTAATGGCACAGGGCCTCATTTATCAAACCTTACCGTAGCAGCACAATTTATTGGATCCGAAGTTCAATATGATCCTTTTTCAATATTGAAATCGTTATATATTGTATGACATGAGACAACGTTGTATTGAATTGACATAGCGTTTACATTTTTTTTAATTTATGCATATTATACCTACTTAGATCAATCTGACCGCTTCAGCCTAGATTCTGTTTAAAATCACTTTCACTGTCAGTGAAGTTCATTCGCTAATATGATTAATATCTGAATGCCATATTCCTGTAAATACGTCGTGATTTATCTTCCCGTTATTTACTTGTCCCTACCTTTTTAATAAATAGCAGAGGGACGTTCACTTTGTGCTCAAAAAATGAGGCCCACATTTCTTGTGTCGACCGTGGCTTCAGCTGCTGTTCCACGCTGTTGTCGTGATTGATGACTTATCCACATGTCAGGTCAGTTGGTCAGAATTGAATGTGAAAGGTGACCTTCAAAGAGACGGGATGCAAGTGTAGCAACCCCCCCGAACCCCGTTCCTACACACCAGGCGACAGCCTCATATTTTGAGCCTCCTGGAGCAAGAGCACCACGCATATTAATGAAATGCAGTCATGTCACCAGAGGGCACTACTGTGCTTTATTTTTGATCATCTCTACTTTCAGAGTAGATGTGACATTTTAAACATCAAACCAGCTTTGAGTGGAAATCTGACCAGGCAAGTTCTCTTAAAGCATGACCACTGATTCATTTCCGTACATTTGTAAAGGTTGATATGATTCGATTGCTCCTATTATCCTTTCTACTGTGTGGTGCAGGTATTTTACTACTTCCTGCCGAGTGTTATTAATGCGAAGTGGGGATCAGATGACATGCAATTCTTGAGAAATTGAGACATTACACATTAAGTTCTATACAGTAAGTATAATTGGTGTTGTACTTGACAAATGCACTGGTGTTTAACAGAATATCCCCTTGACTGACTTCCCAAATGCGATGATTATTTGCTCACTTGAGTTCTAGCCGCCCTCCAGTTGCTCCAACTAGTGAATTGCCTTAAATAGTAGTACCACATCTCAGGCCCCAAATGCCTAAATGAATGAGAGAATAAGACTTAAATAACCGGCGTCCACATGCTGTTGCCACTAGTGAATGCTGGCAGTGGTAGTACTGCTCCTACAGGCCCAACGTCTACTTGCAAGACTACTTGCTGGTTTTCCGTCCTCCACAGGCTCCTTGTAAATTCTCCTCTTCCTCCCTCCTCTCCTCCATCCCTCTCTTTTGCCACACTGAACTCCACACCGACCTTTTCCTCCTCCTGCCTCTTACTTGGCCTGGAAAACCAGACCTGCCCCCCTCACACACTCTACTGATCTGTCTCCCCTCCTCAGCCATGTGGTTACTCAATCTATTTTACTGTGTGTGTGTGCGCGGTTTTGTCGGTCTTTCTCACGCTCTTTGGTCTTTTTCTCCTCTGCCTGTCGTTATTCTCTCTCTTCTACACCTTCTGTCGGCTGTGTGACCTTCGGCACCCTTTCTCTCTCTCCCTCTCAGTGGGGCAGTGTCAGGGGGTCAGAAGGGGGCAGCAACTGGGCATGGGGATGATGGGGGGGTTCCTTATCGCAGTGACAGCGTGAAGAGCATGGTGACAGAGGGCGTGAAGGCCGGGAGGTGGCAGACCGTCCAGGGCCACATGCAGTCCGGAGGATTGAGACCCAGCGAGTGAGTTCAGAACCGGGTAGAAAAAAAAAAAGCATTTGACTGTGCAGCAGAATTTAAAAAATGCAAATGTTTGTCTTACAAGTCTTTACCTCCGCAGCAGCAGCCGTGGTCCGGTGAATTAGGGGGAGGGGGGCGCGTTGGCAAAGACCAAAGTGCGAGCACGCGGGGAACTCTCATCAGCATCAGGAGGCAAACTGTAGTTGCCCGAGCTGCGTCATCCTGACTGAAACCTTCGGCTGCACACTAAAGTGCAAGGCAATCAATCTGTGGGAGGATTTGATTTATTCATGTGAGCAACAGCACAACAAAAAACGCCACACAGAATTAGTCTAATTTCCCCACTCTGACTGAGATAATGCCTCGCACCTTCCCAACCCACCCTTTTAATTCAGGCAGGCTGGAATGAGAACTAATGTTGCCCGTCGACTGCATCCACCCACCTTGACGTATGACACGAGTTAAGGTCTATATTCAGCAGCTTGGAAATGAGGCAGTTCATTTTCAGTTCCCCAGGATTCTTTTGCACCTTCCTTTGGCACCTCGTGCCTGTGCTGCTTCCTCCACAACACATTTACGCCCGTCACTACCTCGCTCCTCATTCCCTCCTCTCCTCTTCTCATCTTTTCTTTTTGCCCCCTGTCTATAATTGGATTCTATTTTCAGGCTGCTATAAGTGTCTCTTGTGTTTGTGTCTCGCACCCCCATTTTTTTGTCTCTCCTCTCATCGTTCCCATCGCACTCCCCATCTTTCTGTTGCCGTGTAAAGCGACTCCTTTTTTTCTGCTGTTTTGCCCACATACTATTTCATTTATTGCCAACCCATTACCAGTATCCTTTGTACGCCTGTATTGTGATAGTCAGACACGATGGACACTAAACGCCTTGTGAAGAATTATTTCAGGTGAAGTAGTGCAGAGTAAAACTACACCTGATGTGAATAGGTCTCTCATGACCTAATTCTTGTAGTCTGGGTTACACAGTGATCTGAGAGAGAGGAAGATATATTCTGCGAGTAAAATAAATATCAAAAGAATGATACAGGAAACTGTCAAGCCCACAGAGGAATAACAAGAAGAATCATGTTTAAGTGTTGACAATAACATTAGTAAGGAAGACACCAGCTAAACAAACAGCCTTTATGAAGGGGAGGAGTGGAAAATGAGAGGCTGACAGAGGGAGGGAGTCATACTGTAGGACTTGGTTGGCTGTTGGGACGTCTCTGGAGGCCGAGCACGTATTAAAAAGACGAAAAAGAGAAAGAGGAAGAGCGGCTATCAGAGATGGAAACATTTGACTGACGAGTAGAGGACATGGGGATCCTTCAGCCGACCAAAAAACCCTCACCGAGAAGGCCTGGAACCTGCAAGACTACAAGCCACGCGCCGCGCCGCAGTCACGTGGCCCAGAACCGCGCCGCGCCCGTGCGCACGGTGCACATCCGCCCGCTGCCGAAGCGAAGCGCTCCCTCTCGCAAACCGCGCGCCGTGAGCGCGCAGGCCCGCAAGGTGCCCGCGCACCTGACGCAGAGGCACAGGGCGAGCTCGCCGCCGGCACGCCGGCGCTGCGAGCGCCACGCGGCCCACGGCGACCACTCGGGCTGCACCGTCTACTGCTACTTCTGCTACTGCTGTTACTGCTGCTGCCTCACGTCGCTCTCTCTCTCTCTCCTCCTCCTCCTGTCTCCGCCTCCCAACGCTCCTCCCTCCGGCTCATCGACTGTCACTTTTCCCCCTGCCTCCTCCTCCTCCCCCTCTCCATCATCAACTTCCTGTTTGGATGAACTTCCCTGTACCTGTCCTGGCGTCAACCTGACTTCCTCCCCTGTGTCTCCCCACTGCCCCGTGCCACCTTGTCTCATCTATGATGATTCTTTCCCTCTCTTCCACGTCTCATCGCCTGACCTCACCACCCCCGACCAACGCATGCCGTGTTGCCCCGGTTCCTCTGCTACATCTACTTCTGCTTCTTCCTCCTCTGTGCCCTCTGTCTCCATCCACCGTCCTCATCGCCCTGTCCTGTGCCGGCCGTGGCCTTCTTCGCGCTCTCTTTCCTCCCTGCTCCTCTGCCCTCCCAGCTTTGGGGATCCAGTCCTGTCGTACACGTCCACCCTGGAGCACATCCCCACCCGGCCTCGGACGCTGCTGCGCCAGCAGAGTCTTCAGCAGCCGCTCATCCACCCACCGGTCCCTGTTCTCGTCCATCCCCCCACCACATCCCAAAGTTTGGGACAGTTACACACGGCACCTGGACAGCCCGGGGGAGGCGGGGGCGCCGGGAGAGGAGAGGCAGGTGGCGGCAGTGGCGAGGGTGGCCTTGCAGGCACGAGAGGCGGCCCCCGGGGCGTACGGGGCGCCCCGTCCCGCCACAGGGGAGGAGGTGGAGCAGGGCGCTCTCGTGGCAATCCCGGCAGCTGGGATTACACGATGGACCAGATGCGGAGTCGTGGCCTGGACGTCAAGTCCTTCCTGTGAGTTTCTTCAACCCTTCCTTCATGTCTCTGTGGAGCCTTTGTGGTGTCCTCCTCTATGTTACAGCACATTATACTGAGTTACTTTTGAGCATTGGTTTACTTAAAGGAAAAGCTTTACATGCCTTTGACTCAAATTATTGTAGTTGTGATTATTATCAACAATGTATCTTTGTTTGATGACTAACTAATCTGCTTTTACCTTTTACCTTTGTGTTGTGTGCCTCTTCTTTCGGCTGTCTATTTTCATATCCAGGGAAGGATATTATACTTCATCTGTGTAACACTGTGCGATTGTGTGCATACACGCTTCAAACTGTGTTGTGTGGGTGTGTTTTGTCGTCCCTGAATATACATGATTGTGTATCCGAAGCATGTACAGGATTTTCATAGCTTTTCAAAAGTACCAAAAAGTTGCTGTTAAAAATCTGTTAAAAAAATTGAAATTAAAAATGAAAAGCATATCATACAGTTGGGACATATTGTGGGCTTTTTCTGTCCCATCCTGTAAGGACCGCGCTCAATGTTTACACTACGCTCTGCTAAACAGGAACATCTGTTTGGACAGCATTCCGCCCGTCTGCGGCAATTGTTTCTGCAGGACAGAGCTGGTGCTACTTCATGATATTTATGAGATGGTGTCATGAAAAGATGCATTTTATATTCACGCCATCCTTCTCAATTACATGATGAAAAGACAGTTAAATATCCTGCTATGGAGACTCACCCATAGGGCTCCCCATATTTCACGAGTACTTGCACCTCTGTTTCTGGTACCGCTGTATTGTTTGTGCTAATGGTGGTTGTGCGGTTAGTCTGCTGACATGTGGGTCAGAGTGTGAACATCGCACCGCCCTCGTGTCACTGCGCCTCAGTAAAAGAACAGGGGGTTAAGCAGCTGTTTGTAGGTTTGCGTTAACCCTCAAGCATTGATCTCATGTCACATTACTGCTGCAACGTATTGTTACTTCAGGCCAGAAGTGGAGGGAGGACAGATCAGGGAGAGGTGAGATGGTTCTGTGGGGTTTGAAAGTATATTGAAGGACACCGGCAAGCTAAAAAGGCACTTAGTGTCCCTGTGCACGAATCCCTTTTACAGTAGTTTCTCACCACTTGTTTCTTTTTTATTGGTGTAAAAGCTTCTCTGGGCCTTTTGCGAATGACCCAGCTGAGATAATGTCACCGGCTGCACCAGCATCAGCAATGTAGCAAATGAGCCATAACCAAGGTCATTGGGAATATCGCCCATAATACTCAATTAAACTAGTCAACCCATCATTGTAAATGTGAGATTTAGGTCATATTTTGTGATGTATTTCCCTATTTGCAACAGCAACACCTCACACGTCTGATGACAGAGCAGTCTAGTAATAGAAATGACCCAGTGCTCAAGCCAGTTCATTTCCATCTTGGCCAGATTCCCAATCTGGTGAATCATTGCTGAAGGTCTGTGTTGATGTGGTTGACACAGATATCTAGCCTTTGAGCTATTTGATCAAATAGATATCTTCTGTGAATGGTCTTCCTGCTTTCGGCTTAAAGTCAAAAACGTCTGTGCCCCCTCACGCGTTTAAAGATTAGGGCATTTGGTTAATTTTTTTACTAATATTCTTGAAATGCACCTACTTGAAGGGGAATGACAACATAGGCATTCGGTGACCATTAACCAATAACCCCTACATAAATACATACATATATAATGTTTCAATCAGGATTATATGGGTTCAGCCGCAAGCTTTGTAGTTGTTGTGTTAACATAATTAACTTTAATTAAAAAAATGTGTATCAACTGAGTATCATTTCGAGTATCAACGGTATCATTTAAGTACATTTTCTCTTTTTTAAATCAGGTATGAACTGCTTTTTATTTATCTGTGGCAGCATGTACAGCATATAGCACAGGCCCAGAAGTTGTATCTGATTGGCCCCATTTAGACCGATCACACTGCTTAGTGGCACTTACACTGGCCAGGCTGTATGGAACTATTATGGAGCCCATTAGTTAAGGAATTAATGTGATAAAAACAATTCAAATATTAAGTCAGCGGTAACAAATGACCTGTGATCCACGTGTAAAAAGCTACAAAGCAATTGAATAGCCAGTATAAACAACACGCTTCGAGTAGTCAGATCATCAGCTAAAGGTAATGGATAAAAGCGTTAAGTAGTTTGATAATATTAAGGCACACATGATTGACATGGTTGACTATAAGTAATAGATAAAAGGTTAAAGAAGTAAAAGTAGTGACTAAAGGTTCAGATTGCAGACTGACAGTAATGGATAAACGTTTGAGATGGATGAGATAAAATCCCTTTAAAGGGAACGTTTACGCCGCGTGGAGTCAGTGAAGGGGTCCTGAAGTTAAGCTGAAATGATTGCGTGTTTCGTTTTGCTGTCCAACACAAAGCCTGGGAATCACTGTTCCACACGTATAACAGGGAAATGATTAAACAAGGCTGGAAGAAAAGCTTTTGACAGCATATAAGAAAGAAAGATGAAACTGGGAAGTTTAGAAGTGATATTTTTTCACAGCAGCAGCGTATTTTCTTAGCAGAGCTATTGTAAAGCAGTCAGAGGCTCAAGCTATAGAAAAGTAGTTACGGGTGACAGGAAGCAGGAAGGAGGCGGCGGGGAATTAAGAGGCGAGGATAGCGAAGAGGGGATGAGGGGAAAGAGGATTTGAAGAGCGAGGGTGGTATAATAGAGAAGATGAAATGAGAAGAGAGCAACACGGCGAGTGAGAGAGCAGTGACCCAGAAAACGGTGACATACACCGAGCGCAGAGCGATACCGTGTCACTCAAATAGAAACAATTAGTCCAGATCTTCTTAATGGGGCTTAATTAAATCTTAACTCTTGAGAAAGACGACACTCATGTTCGATGGGAAAGGTGAGTCTGGAGGGAAAGCGAAAGACAGGTTAAGTAACTAAATAAATTAATCATTGTGTGTGTGTGTGTGTGTGTGTGCATACAGTTGGTACATACCCTTTCACACGCGTCGGAAGCTGATGTGCAAGCTGCTGAATATCACATTCATTAACAATCATTAACTAATCACCTTCAGCTCCCTTCATTTATTTGTTGTGATCACAGCCTGCAGTTGTTGCCAGCGCCGCTTCATTAAAATCATTACCGTATTATTCATTTGGCCTTTAAGTTTAAGGTTTCTTTTGAATATCCTTCCCTGGACAAAGTAGCATTCTCCACTTGACGACCATTTTCTCTGTGACTGCTTCCTCTGTTTAATGACTCAAATGATCTTGTCGTCCCGCCGCCGCCGCCGCTCTGGTTTCTGTCCTCGCTGTTACTTAAAATGACCTCTCTTCTCTTCTCTCCCCCTGCACCACACCTTCTTTACGTCCGATTTCCCTCCCCTTTGCATCCATTCTCCTTTCTGGCCTCTCGTTCTTTTTGCTGTTTCTATCTCTTTACCGTGTTTATTTGATGGCGAGCCAGTGAGGGGAAGCTGGTGGTCCTGGCTCTGGCCATTGGTGTGGCCGAGCAAGATGACTTTGCCAATATCCCTGACCTGCAGGAAACAGCGCAGGCACCACCACCAGCCAATCAGGAGCCCCCTCCTGAGAAGAGGTACCAGATAACGTACGAGAGTGCTCCTTGTGTGTGACGTAATGGTGGGTCGCAAATGAAAGCATGTGCAGGATATGATACCAAAGACCAACGTTGGTAGAGGAGAGTGGTTTTGTTTTGTCGTGTTTTTCGGTGAGTCGACCACACTAGCGTGCATCGTGCCACAGACCTGCATCCTGAAAGAGCTCAGCACTCGGTTACAGAAATAAAAATGAGTGCTGACTATGAAACCAAATGTAGAAAAACTGCCTGAAATGCTGAGACGAGAAAAGCAATCTGGATGCTGGCTGCAAAGCAGCAATGAGCTCATAAATCACAGCAGTGGGATTCTAACTGGTGCGCAAGTTCTTTTAGGAGTAAAACCTCAGCGAATCACATAAAACCAATGTTTTCCCAGGCCGGTGGTCTTGTTTTCCAGACCATGATAATTATCTCCCTCATCGCAATGACATTCTCCTCCACCATTTCATCTCGATCCGTCCATCTTTCCACTCTTGCCTCACAGAGACCCCCCCCCTCTGGTAATTGTTGTATTTCCTTTGTATTTCCATGCTTTTTTTTTTTTTAATCCTTTCTACTCCCGTTTTTGCCTTTTTCCCTCCTGCTCATTAGCTCCCTTCAATCACCCTCTGCTGCTCTGAGAGTCCCGTCTCTGTAGCTCCACGAGGGCCCGGAGAGCCTCCTCATTATTCCACAACATGTTCGTCACTTACATAAACACGCTGCTAAAAATACGCTTTTTCCTTGCCAGCTACCTTACACACAAGAAGCCAAAATATGTCCACTCATCTTTAAGCATGCATCACTCTCGCTAGCACCTCCAAAAATAATTAGTTTAGCATCTGTTTAGGAATTGGTCCAATTTTTGTTTAGGATTTGGTCCAATTTTCTTCAACAGTTTAAGACTAACAAATGAGTCCGGTGGCCGTGTCCTGTGAATCAAACAGCTGAAACCACAGTTGTGTTATTCTCCTCAGGGCCGCGGATGGTGGTTTTGATTATTCGCATTGTAACGCCTCAGTGTCGGAGTGAAATCCTGCGTTTAGTCCAGCCCGAGGCACCGGGCGAAATGCTCGATTTCCACAGCGCTCTAATTAACCGTTTAACCTCACTTTGATCGTGTGACAAATGGGGGACAATTTGAAGATACATTATATGACACACACCTTAAAAAATGATGACAGGGGAGGGTGAAGAAATTGTGATTTACTCGTCACGCCCATTATTCCTCATTCACAATTGTTTCATCAATGTTGTATCGGCTTCATTTTAGTCTCTTACCCTGAAGCGTCCTGTGGCCTTTCCCTTGCAAACGCTGCGCGCTCCATGGAGCTACAAACAAGCGCGAGTCACAACGTGGCGACGGTAACGATGTCGCTTTTGTGGTGTCAAATAGTCTCCATTGTTCCGGATCAGTGTGAAACCCGTAGACATACGGAGGAGTAAAACTTCCTATGTGATGTTGTTTGCGCGTTAAACCCGTCAATCTCTGCGATTTTGCGTTCACCCGGAAACGTGGGATCCACTAATAGACAAAATAGCGAGCAGTGGCCGTGGGCCGTCGCTGGCGGGACTCGCCACGATTTAACAGGGATTGACTGAGTGTTTTTTTTTCTAGATTAGCCTGAGGTCCATTTCATTTATTTCAGTCAAAACCGAATCACTGGCAGCTTATAGTCTGTGAACAATAAGAGAACTAGGAAGTAAAAAGATGTCTCGGCCCTTCACCGAGCTCCTGTGTGGCCCTCTCAGGAGCTGTAAACTAATTCCACTTGAGACACCCATTGTTTTGTTGTTTCATGATTGATTAGAAATTCAAATGTATAACAAATGATTTAGCCACACTCTAATTGGATTCTAAATTTAGAGGCTTGAATAAATGTTCTAAGCCTACAGTGTATACTAGAAATGCAGGGTGTAAGCTTGCTGGGAGTGTATCATTCCCTGTGGTGTTAGTGCTGACTTCACTGATGTCTGACCACGATTTAATCAATCATGCTCGTGGCATATTGCTCATTTTAAACGCTTCCATTCGTTTCACAGCCCTCGTGTACCCATTCCATCAGGTGTGTGCACTCCCATCAAACGCATGTGCTCATCTCTCATTGCAATACTTACATCACTCCATTCATCTAAATAGATCGTCTGACCTAATTATGTCAGTCAAACGTAAAACCTCTGAAGTTACTGTGAATAGTTCATGTGGCTTCTCAAACGTCATCATTATCTATGCAACATAAAAGGGAAATCGCTCCACTGAATATCAAAGAGCTGCTCCACATTGGTGGAACAACAACCAGGGCTGGAAATATTTAACAGCTTTAGTTAATGCATGACGTAGACAGTGGTTTGACATTAAAAAGTATGGATTCGTATATCAAATATAATGCCTAGTCACATGTTTTATTGAATGTCCCCTTGTATAGGGGCGTGACCATTAGGTTATTAATCAATGGAAGAAAGTAATTAAAACGAGACCCACTGATGCATCAGTATTCACAAATAATAATGTCATAAGATATTTCTTCAAAATGATTACTTACTGATACTTGATGATGATTTTCACAATACCTATAAAATGAGATGAGGTTTGATTGTAAGAGTTTTCTAAGGTTGTATCACCAATCGAGTAAGTAGTAGACACTGGCCGCTCACTACAATCAGCAAAATAATCTTCACGTCTGTAAAGTGCTGAAGGCACAAATAACAAAAGAAGGGCGTTTCGTTTACCCTTCAGTCATTTGTCAACGCTCACGTGAAGGCGCTGAAGTGCGCAATATTCATTATGCACCTGCGCTGACCTTGTGTGTGATCGCTGGATGAGTGTTCTGCATAGCTATTTTTTATTGAGTGATGCAGGAGATGACTGACAGCTTGAACTGCACCTGCAACGTTGGCGGTGACCGAGACGTTAAAACTAAGGTGACAACGCTTTCGTTGGGGAGAGAGGCAGTGAAGGTTGCACGCTGAAGAAGCAGAAGGTCTCTTCAAGGATGGTGTGTTGCCCGGATTCGGTTTCCACACATGCTGAGATGTTTATAGGCATCCATGGTGTGTGGATCCTGAAAAGCTTAATTAAGGTTATCAAGCGTCAGTAATGACTAATTGTTCTTTACTAAATAGATGCTGTTGCGATTCAGCGGACCTAGTGTGGGCTGTAGCTTCTTCTCCAGTGTTGCTATAAAGGGAACCCACAATGCCTGGAAGCCGTACATGTAGATCTCCTTCTGAGCCGCCGCCGCCGAATGGCCCAATGAGGATGGAGGTTTAGGACAGGGGAGGCGGGCTACATCCTCACGTGACATTAACATTCAATCCACTTGCCTGAGGTATTTCAATTATTCATCCATTCATGTTACATCATTTTGTGTAAGCCAGTGGTTTTCTCTTGCTTTAGAATGGATCCTGCAGATATGGATAAATATAGATGCATGCTCTCCGTCGCAAAGATGTGCCGCACTCTGGGATGCACTTTTAGCGGCTGCCGAAGGGGGCAATTTAATATTTCTTTTCTGCTTCATGATTTAAGTAGATTCTTTACATTGACATGAAAGGCAAAGACAAGCGTGGTTAATGGTGGTTATGACCTTTAACCTAATTGAATACAAAGGCATGTTTATGTAACGCCATGATTGCATTAGTCTGACTAGGAGGAGTTACGTCTTTTTTTAGTGGTGGAGGACGTGTGCAGGTCATTCTGAGGTCCCACGCATGTACAAGCAAACATATTATTACGGTGGTAATTTCGGGCCTTGCAGTTACAATGCTTGCAGATAATATAATGTGTTTGTACATAAACATGTAAATCGATTAAGCCACGCTCTGCTAGTCTGCTCCTCCTGTGACAGGGGCTTTGCAGGCCTGGTTAATCAGCCAAGTCTTCGGGGGCTCTGCGTCCCTGAGGCTTCGGCTCCCTGTGGCCACCGCGCTCATCGAAACTACGCGGGGCGAATGTTCACACGCATTCGGTCACGTGCAAGAAGCGGGGGTTGGTAGAGAGCACCAAGGCTAAAGGAAAGAAGGCAACACTCACACATCCATCCATCCATCCTACGACGATGAGGGAAAATGTTTACATCGTTGAAATCCATCTTCCCGAGGAGAGAGTACTTTATTGTACTCTATTGCACATCCATGCGTTATGCGCGGCTGAAGGCAGCGCTCCAGCCAGCAGGTATTTATGCTGGTACAGATGCTAATCTCATACATACACATCAGATAGAGGGATGGCTATTTGAAGCATTAACCTTGGACTTTTGTGTCCTGCCTCAGAACACGGGGGCCTACTTGCAGCAGCGTCTAACTCAGAGGCAATCTTTGAATCTAATCAGGATGCAAAACACTTAGTAGGCACTAGAGACTTTGAAAAAACATTCAAGAATGTGAGGTTAGTCGTTACGCTTGGAGACATCATGGATGCTTAATTGCAGACAGTATTGGGAAGCCATGAAGGGAGGTGGGGCAAAACGTTTATAGGTGGAGTAGACACCAGGCTTATTTTGGGATTCAGAGGTATTTGAGTACGTACCAGTCAAAAGGGCAATCGACAGCCACTAGAGTTAAGAGTAGCACATTTTAAATACAGCCTCTAATAAAAGGATAATACGTGCTGGAGCAGATCAACTTTTGGCACCTGCTGAATTGTCTAATTTCTATTTGGAAGAAGCAAAGACACAAAAGGCGAGCATCCAGCGCTTCCCCTGTCGCTTCTTCCTGAAGGGGGATTTCAGGAAATGATGCTATTCAATACTCGTTTCCAGTTCAAACGTGCAGGAAGCAATTAGGTAACAGTGAACGCATCCATATTTATACATCGCAGCAGAATCTTCGTTTGCAGGCTGAGAAGTGAGGCGGCAGGAATGACGGACTCCACGAGTTATGTAAGCAGCGCCATGCTTCACTGCTGTGCTTCTGACTGTGTATGATCCTGGAAAGTATGCTTTGGCCTCCGAACAGCGATAGATCTCGTGGGCGACTGTGAAATTGAGCACATGGGCTTTGAAAAATACATCACTCCACGGTCTCAGGCGAGCGTGTTTGTTTGACTGTGACATGTTTGCAGATGGGTGGAAAAAAAAAAAGAAAGAAAAGAGGGCTGGGTTGGGCTTTCTTTCTCGCGTCTCTCTCCAGCCTAGAAGTGGAGTCTTTCCCCCCCTCCCCCTCTCTTCGAGCCGCTGGCCCTCGGTCAGGTAACAAAACAGGATAGTATCACAGGACGGTGAAACCCAAAGTTGCCCCGCCTGCCTCCATATGTCTGTTCATGTGTTTGTCTGCGAGGTTCTCACCCGTACCTGTCATATATCCTATTTCCAATCTTCTGTGTTCTCCCCGTGTTTGCCTGTTTGCTGCACCCCTTTGAACACACCCTTCGCCTCCGTCCACTCCCAACAACCTCTTGTCGCGCACACCCAAACCCCTCAAATGTATGGTCTCTGTTTCTAGAGCCGTTGCTATGCCAACAGCCCAATTTCTATGCCTTAGCTGTGGGAGAATCTGATATAAACTCGAATCCACTCTGCCTCCCACTGGATACTGTAGACAACTGCAGGCTCTAAAGCGTCGATTTCCATCATCAGTCCCGAGGGGAGGGGGGGCAGAAAAAACATTGGCACCAAGATGTAGCAGTTGTAGTTTTACCATCTGCCACTATTAATATAGCTTTTTTAGAAATGAAACCAACTGAAATCAATCTTCATTCAATTGATGATATACCGTTTGCTCTGGAGGAAGTATATTAATTTGCAGCACATCCGAGGAGGTCCACCTCAGGCGTTGAGGAGCAGGGCTGGTAGAAAGGCCATTCCCCTGGATGCACCAGCTCCTACCTGAGAATGCGCTGAACCCCCTGAATGAAGCATGAAAGAGAATGAATAATTGAGGACGTTCACTCCCCCATCAATAGTTGCAGGGTGGAGGAGGAGGGAGGTGCCTTGCTTTACTTCAAACCCAGAGACTGTCTTCACGATTTAGAGCTCCTTTGAGGCGATCCTTGGATCTTGGTTTAGCTTTTGACCGGCTTTTTTCCCCTCAAACTCGTTGCCTGCAGTTTAGAGTTTTTTGCAAGATAAAATAGTCTCCTGAAAATGCAATTACCTCCGTTGGCAACTAATAAAAAAGACTAACACTAATTGATGAATATCCCCTTCCTTTCTCGCAATGGTTGACGTCCCTCCTCCCCCCCCGTCTCGCTCTGGTTCCTTCGCTGGCTGAAGTGATTGTCCGTTTTGCTCGTCCTGTTTGCTTGCTTCTTTCTGTCTGTCTATTTGTCCGAATGGATTTCCCCCGGTTCTGTCCTTGTCTTCAGCAAAAATGTACACATTATTACATTCAACATCAATTCACATGCAAATTGACCGTTTAGAAAACCAAAAAAGTACATTCTCTCAGTGATTGCTGGCCAGACAGACAGACTTTCTGTGAGCTCCTTGTTTCCTGCCTGTCGGAGGCATTGCCCTCACTCTCTGAGTGACAACTACTGGCATATATTGTATATGCACATGTAGCCAATGCCAGTTTGTGCTTTGGCCCTTGTGTCCCCGGTCCACTTTCAGAGTGTTGCTTAAAGGTGGAAAACTTTCATAATTTGGAGTTATTTCCTCTTTTGTGACACTCTAAATGTGCATTTTCCTTTGTTCTTACTGTTTGTCCCTTTTGTGTTTTCAATGATATAATATTTTGAAATGGTATATCTACGACTTTTTTCTCTTTCATACTGACTCTCATCTATTGTTTATTTTGAGCTCTCCATGAAGCACAATTGTTCTTGCTCTTCTTTTCCTGGTGATCAATTGTATTTATTGTCTTTTTCTTTTCTTCTGTGTGCTCTTTTTCTCCCTTTATCACGTCCGTCTCTATGTCTCCTGTTAGAGATATTATATGTGCATCGTTCTTTATTTTTCTCTCTTATTCTTTGATATTTATCAGACTGACCAAACTAAGCCTCTCTTATCTTTCCAGGCTTTCCTTCCTTCATTCCCTATCTTTTCTTGCAGCTCTGTTTTTCTGGTGTTTGTAATCTTTAGTTTGGTTTTTGTAACCTCACTGGTCATGCTATTAATGCTTTGTATCTCTTTTCAGCTTACTTTTCTATTTCCTACTTTTCTCGTTGAACCCTTTTATCCACAGTCGTTATGATTTCTGTCCACTGTGTGTGTGTGTGTGTGTGTGTGTGTGCATCCTCTTTGACTGCTCATTTCTTTTCTCTTTCTCCGTGTGTCTGTTGTTGTTTTTCTTCTGTATGTACTGTTTGTTTACTGCCCAACAGTGTTTCAGTGTGCAGCCTCTCCATGTGCCTTGACCGGTCATCTATGGGGTGATGTGTGTACAATGTGTCACATTACATCGGCCAGGACTTCTCTCTCTCTCCCTCTACTATATTTCTTTTCATTCATTTCTTGAATCTCATAATATTTATTCTCTGTTCATTTCTGTTCTTTTTCATTTTTCTTTTCCTTACACTTTGTGACACGTTTTGATTCTTCTTGTTTTCATGATGTATGAAGATAGAAGTTTTTCCTCCCAGAATGTTTGTCCCACTTTAACGTTCTGTTTTCAACAATCCTCCTGCGAGGGAACTAAACTTGACATCTATTAACATTCTTACCTAAGTACCACCTGTGCCGTGGGAGATCTTTCTTCTCTCTTTTGTGGTTTCATTTCTACTTTGTGTTGATGATGCATATTCTTAATAACACACACAGACACACAAAGACGCACACACACTTTACAAAACTGTTCCACATCCGTCCTGTTAAACGTCTGGTCTACGTGTTGCTATACGTGTCTGTCTATTGTATTTATAGTGACGTCATGTTGCTATACATGTCATTATACATGTGTGTCCCGTTAACGTCTGTAGAGTAAACAAGATTAATCACGATCTCTTTGGGGATTTGGTTTTTCTATCTATTTTAAATTTCTGAAAATGTCTTTGTTTCCGTGGTGGAGGTAACTTTCTTGTTAGAGATGTGAATGTTTGCACGCTGGACATATCTCTATTCATCTCAGATTCCAAGTTTCATCAAACACTCCATCAAATGCCCTCAGTTCTAGCGCCTGCCGCTAATCTCTGGAATTCTTGGCATACTTTATTTGGCTTTGCTCATGATAGCTAGATAAAGCAAAATGTCCTTTGAAGGGACATCTTTCCAAAGCCAACTTGGACTCAATGGTTGTTTCAGATAGGCGGTCTTCAAGCGCCAAAACAGGTGGAGGTTGGGCTCCCTGTGTGCTCGGACATTCTGTCTTTCTGGAGACGAGTTAGCTCCTCAGCGCGTGTCCTCGCCGTTTCCCCCCCCCCGGGTCAACCTGTGTTTCTGCTTACAGGGGCAGCAAGCCAGCTAACAGTCCCAAGGGCCAACCCCCGGATGCTGACGGCAAATCCTCCGTCACCGACCTGGCCAACTCGCTCACTGGAGACATGGTGATGGTGAGAACTGAGCGACATTGACAATCTATCAGTTTTTGTCTTTTTGTGGAATCTGTTTGAGTACTAAACATATACTGTAGAATTTGGCCAGAATTATTCACGGACTGAAATGTATAGTATAGTGTAGTAAATGTAAATATTTAGGTGTTGTCTTGGATTTTAGAAAGCGCCCTTCAAAACCACTAATGCATTATGATTAATAAACTGACTGGGAGGCAACAATTGCGTTTTGAAGTCAACTAGCCTCAAGGATTTGGTACGAAAAGTGATGCTGAATCATCCTTCATGCTAGAAGAGCGTTTAAAGCTACAGGTGGTAATAAGAGTGCCATAATGTGAGATGAAAAAGCACAGCTCCTGAAGCGGCAATCAAGCAAGAGGAGCCATCCAAGGTGACTCTTACTGTTTTATAAATTATAATATTTCACCCTCGCTCTGGCTGACAGTTCTAAAACCCTTATTGACAAAAGCGGAGTACGTGAGTCTTTTCCACTTTGAAATGTAATGGTCTGAAATCAACAATTCCAGGTAACGCTCCGAGGAAAGCTTCGCTTGCAAACCAAACCGCCCGGCTGGTCTTTCACAAAATATAAATGGGAAAATTACACAACATGGTTCTTTTATGAAGTCCTCACATTCTGCGTTCCAAATCGATGCTCTTTTCGTAGAGAAGGAAAAGAATAAAGCAGAGCCACAGAAGGTGGTGTAACAGGGAGAAAAGAAGTTCTCGCCATGCCCCCAGTGCAAAGCTTTCTCTCTCTCCCCCTCTTTCTGCTCGTCTCTCTGTCCGCTGCCTTCTATCAGCCCTTTTAGTGCACAGCAGTGATAAAGCAGTCTAAGTGGCTGCGAGGGAGAACGGGTGGTCTAAAGCGCCTCTATCTCCAATCTGAGCACCTTAAGAACTTTAGAAGAGAAATTAAACTCTCTCACTCTTCTTAATGTCAGAGCTCTGAGCAGCCGCTTGATGCCTGGATAGAAAGGCAGCTCTAAAATCTCCCCCCATCACAGGTTCTCTGTGTCTCGGCCTGTGTGTGCGTGCTTGTGGCAGAGACAGGTGTGTAGGCCCCTCGGACTGAACTATTCATGTGAGTGCTCGCTGCTGCTAATGTTGCATCTATTCGTATTTATTCGACCGCATTTGTGGCCCCTGCAGCTGTCCCCAGGTTCGGAGGACGATGACGGTGAAGGGCCCGTCAGTGAGAAGCTGGGCCGGATCCAGTTCAGCATAGGCTACAGCTTCCAGAACACAACCCTCACCGTCAAACTCCTCAGGGGCCAGGAGCTCCCGGCCAAGGACTTCTCCGGCACCTCCGATCCCTTCGTCAAAATCTACCTGCTGCCTGACAAAAAAAACAAGCTGGAGACCAAGATCAAGAGGAAGAACCTCAACCCCCACTGGAACGAAACCTTCCTGTTTGAGGGTCTGTGTTGTGGCATTTGTTAATGTTTGTACCATTTTTCATTTCCATCCTTTCATGTGGTAAGACGTTGTCATTTTGAAGACTTCTCCTTACAAATCCATATAGCAATAGTTAAATAGGTAAATGCACATGTACACTTTCTTACTGAGAGTTAGATGATGACCTTTTTCCGTACGCAGAACATGATGCTACAGCAAGAGCTGCTTAGCATAGCATCAGCGAAAGCTCACCAATGTAAAAGTCTCTTCTTCATTTACGCTTTAGAAAAATCAAGGTGTAAAAAAAGTATGGCCACACAAGCAGTGAAGCAGGATTATATTGTTATTGACCTTCTGCTTTAAGAACAGACTCAAGTGTGCTGAAGTCAAGTTTGTAGCATTCCTTCTTCACGCGTTAATGGCAACGACAAAGGTCGTGTCTAATAATTCTCTGTGGGTGTAATCATCCCCCTCCTGCAGTTTTTTAAACATACTTTGGCCTTTGCCAAATTCCTCCCGGTTAACACAGGGCAGATTTTACGTTTTTCATCCCCGGTAACTTCCCTCTGATTCCGTCTCCGTTTTAGGCTTCCCTTACGAGAAGGTGAGAGAGCGCACTCTATACCTTCAGGTGTTGGACTACGACCGCTTCAGCAGGAATGACCCCATTGGAGAGGTGTCAATCCCCCTTAACAAGGTGGAACTGGGCCAGATAAAGACCTTCTGGAAGGAGCTCAAGCCCTGCAGTGATGGCAGCGTAAGAGAAAGGAGGGATGGCCAAAATCCAGTTTTTTCAGTCAAACGTTACAGGTTTATTAGTGCAATGCTATTTGTTCAGTGCTCTCAGCATGTGAGCCACGGTACTCTGCCGTGTCGGCCTGGTCACTGGACCGTCCGTGTTCGTCACATGGGGTTAGAGCAGAGATGTAAGATTACACAAGGCGCTAGAGAGTAAACTGGAGTTTAATTTTCCCTGATGAAATCCGATATTAGACTGGGAAATTCACATGTCGTCATGTGCATGTGCTTGTGTGTGTTCCTCAGGGGAGACGAGGAGACCTGCTGCTGTCTCTCTGCTACAATCCCACAGCCAACATCATCACAGTGAACATCATCAAAGCGCGAAATCTCAAAGCCATGGATATTGGGGGCACCTCAGGTATGTTTGTTTAGCCTGTTTTCCCCCTTCTAACCCTTGTTCGCCCGTCTGAAGCCAGGCGTTCTCCTGACGTTAGAAGCTTCATCTCCGCGTCTAAACATTTGCTCAGCCGTCCAGCAGAAGACTGTTGCCGTCCAGCTCCTAAACTGGGTCGCCCTGTAGATAGCTGCGGATGGATCCTTTTTCCTGAGCATCTGTAGCCTACCAGGAAATGACGTGTTGTCGGGGGGGGGGGATTGTTGATAGCGGCATAGTGTGAGTCTCTCAGGAACCACACGTGTCCGTCTGGTGCTAGTCTTTAAAGCATCAAGTCTAAATGTGAATGGCTTTCTGTGGCATTGATTTATAAAAGTACTGCTTTCTGTAGTAGCGGGAGCAGTGTATGCTTGTGTCATAGAATTGGTAGTACAAATCCCTGACCCTATTTCCATGAATACCTCCTCATTTGTATGTTTCCAAGCTCAGGGGATAAGTTGACCTTGAGCTCAAACTCGGTATCTGCTTCCCTGCTGCCTTCCCTGACTTTAACAATTAAGAGGGTAATTGCTAACCTGACTCTCAAATACACCTTCTGTGAGCATCTTCTCCCTCGCTCTCACGCAAACCGCTGTCTCCTGCGGACGCATTGCAGATCCATACGTGAAGGTGTGGCTGATGCACAAGGACAAGCGCGTAGAGAAGAAGAAGACGGTGACGATGAAGCGCTGTCTGAACCCCGTTTTCAACGAGTCATTCCCCTTCGAAGTGGCCGCCCATGTGCTGAGGGAGACCACCATCATCATCACCGTCATGGACAAGGACAGGCTTAGCCGCAACGACGTCATCGGCAAGGTAACCCTTTGTGTTGCAGCGACATATAAACCATAAGAGGAAAGGTCTGATATCTGAAAGCGTAACTGAGTAAAGAGACTTTCGGAAAAAGTTGAAACGGGATTCCGCGTGTGAACATTGCCACCACAGGGAAGAAAATTGCTACAATAATAATTAACGGAATTAAACGCACACAATTCGGAGTCAGCGGTCAATAGACAACATTTGTTAATTAGCCAACTTTCTGCGCTGATCATGTCGGATGCTAACCATCTCATATATCTTAAAGCATGGCACTATTTTTAGGAAACGCGTCTATTAGCGGCGAGACGTCGATCCGAAGATAGATCCCTCGCTCACGTTTGGCAACCGGGCGTAAAGCTCCAGCCAGCAGAGCGTTAGCAGCTTAGCATGTAGACTGAGGGCAGGAGGAGACAGCTAGCCGGGCTCTGCTTCTGGCTCCGGTAGTTTCCAGGCAACCAGCGGAGACCCCGGGGAGTTACAGCATAGCAGAAATAGGCTTCATTGATTAAGGCCTCAAGAGCAAAATGTATTTTAAAATCCATACGATACGATGCAGCCCGTGAGAGACCTGAGACCACTTCCAACTCACCGCTGCTGCTCGTGTACTAACCTACATGCTAAATATTGCCCAAACAAGGCCGTCAGTGACCCGTCTGAATGACAACCCCCCCCCCCCCCCCCCGACAATGTTTATACTATATCTGAATGGCTTACAGATGATTACATCATCATCCGTTCCCCTCTTCCCGTCTCTCAGATCTACCTATCGTGGAAGAGTGGACCAGCGGAGGTAAAGCACTGGAAAGACATGCTCGCTCGGCCGCGTACTAACGTCGCCCAGTGGCACGCTCTGAAGGCCTGAACGCACCGCCCGGCTTCCTCCGTGACCCCTTCCCCCGTCTCCTGCTCCTCCCCCCTCTCCTCCTTCCACTCCCGTCCTTATGCACAAGACTGACTTGCTGCCAGGCTGCGAAACACGGGTACAATTAGCCATCTGCTCTATTAAACCTTTAAACTATTTGTTTTTTTCAAGATCTCCACTTCTCTCCGACCCTTCTCCCGTTTTCTGTGTCTCACACCGTGCCAATAGTCCCCCTGTTTCCGACTGTCTGTATGTCTGTCTGCACTTTGCCTGTGGCGTCCCGATATTCAGTTCCTTTATCGACCCTTCGGTTCCAAACTGCTCTGCAGCTCCTCGGCCCGTCCAAGGTGCCGGTCCCGTGGAATCACAGAGAAGTCACAATCTATTCTCATATAATCCTCATTCTCATGTAAGTGTACGACTATTCCAGGTACTCAATACTATACAGTATGTACAATATGTACATATATATTAATATAATAGCTAAATAGCAGAACCCCTCCTCCCCCCCCCCCCATACATATGCCAAATATACAGTATCGTATCCAAAGCCTGTCTCTTCATTTGTCTCCTTGTCACCTGTCTCCAGTGTACACTATATCCTCCCCCCCCCCACTTCTTTGATGTTTAGCTGTGGAGAGCAAACAATACTCAGTAATCAGCTGAATTCTCGATGGAAAGTCTCTTTTCCTCTCTGTGCTTTTCTTTATATCCCCTTAATGTTCTCTCTCTCTATTCTTCTGGCACAATGTAAATGTATCCAACCCTATTCTGGACCCCCCCCCCCTCCCCACACCCTTATTGTCTTTGTGCTGTGGGTGCTGTGCTGTAGCTCCAACAAAAATAGAGATTTAAAAAAAAAAAAAAAACTTTCCAAACTTGGACAGCTGGAACCCGATACACTTTGGAAATGGATCACTCCATTTAGATTTTTCCGGAAGAAGCCCTGACAAGGAGAGAGAGAAAAAGATGAACAAACAAATAAATACAAACCCCCCCTACGTCATTGTTCACCAACCGAGTGCGTGTGTGCGTCCACAGGAGCAACACAATCTCTGTTTTTCTCTCTCACCTGGCGCTCCTCTCGCTCTTCTCACTGCCGTTCTCGCCCCCCCTCCTTGACTGCCCCGCCCTCTGAACGAGGGCCCGGGGAAGTTCTATCTGCACTTTTTGAAAACGTAATAACAATAATAACGATAATGACAGTTTTGATGATGATTACAGTACTGAGGAAAATGAAAGTGTGTGTGGGGGGGGGGTGTCTGAAAGGGTGAGCAGCAGTTGGGGAGAGGGGACGTCTGCTCTGTGATTTCAGGGTTTGGAGATGAAGTGGAGGACACAGGGGACGGATGTAGGGCTCTCATCCTCCTCTTTTGGTTTCCTTGGTCAGCGTACTCGTGTGGTTCTATGTGTGTCTGCGATGCTGAGGCCTAAACAACACAGCTTTTTTCTTTAATGCCACGTGTTGATCCACAACATGCGCAGTCAGAGCAAACAGTGTGGGTGCTCCTGCACGGGTTCATGGCGCTGAACGATCACAGCGAGACAGACAAGAATCCAACGCTGAAAGAGAAATACGTTTGTGTTGTTCTCGCTGCTCGATGGTGCAGAAGCAGATTAGACGCGATCTCCTCCCTGAGTGCTTGACAACGCCACACAGTGAACTGGTGGCTGCCCTGCTTGTCAGGCACACTCAGCTCAGCTCCATATTTCTCCAACATAAATAAAACGGTCACGAAGCAGCAACATGAATACTGTCGGCCATTAAGAGCTGCTCACGCAGACATCTAATCTTTCTTAGTGGAAAGTACTTTTGTTTTTTTTACATTCAGCAAGTCCTGTGGAGCGTAATCAGCTTTCAGCTTTTCAGGATTTTTCTTTTCTCTCAGTGGAGCGACTTAGTTTTCGTGTCTAAATGAGCGTCGTCCTTTCAGCCATCTCTCATGTTAGTTGTTTTCTTTAGACAAAGCCTCACTGCCTCTTAATGTGGTTCCCACTAAGTCTAGACCTGCTAAAACTAATCCTGAAATACTGTTTCCCCTCTTAAGCTTTGCCTTTATGATGATAATTATTACCTGATCACAGGTTGTGTAATCGAAGTCCAGTCTGCACCAGGTTAGTCCTCATCTGGTACGTCTATAAACCGGACTGGGCAGTGGACGTGTTCTGTGCAGTGTGTTCCGTGCGAGGCTCGGTGCCGGCTGGTGCACCGATCCAGTCCAGCACCCATCAGAACAATTGGCCAGCCACCGAACAGGGTCCACTGTTTTGACATCCACTGGCAGCAGTGTCACAGCACATTACGCTCCCATTAGGTGGGCAGAAAGGAGCAGTATCTGCTTTCTCGGGCCTAAAGGAAACCCGCTGTTTGCAGAGGTAAAACTTGCTTCATGAGCGAGAGGATGATGGACGGGGATAAAGGCTTGTCGGTGCAAACAAGATAAATAATCATGAGGCGATTGAAAGCCAGACGTGGTTTGAATGTGCGGGCCGATGAGTCAACACAATACCGCTGCCTTTTCCTTTTCACTAAGATGATATGTAGCTCGAGGAGTGATAAATTGGTATGCTGCCAGGGTTTACTAAGCTCAGGCATCAATGACCCTGTAAACGGGAGGATATGGCTTTATTTTTAGCAACATGAGGCACAGTGATGTGGCTGCTCCTCCAAGCTAGCCTGGAGGGCTGCACGCCTTTAAAACTCACAGAGTGCTTTGGAGAACACACTTCTTAAAAGCCAATCCCGACAAAAACATTTTCTAATTTTAAAAAGGTTAAATGGCACAGTCATTACATCATTAGTGACATTTAGGCAAGAGCAGGAGGTTCAACTCTCAGTGGGGTAGAGAAATGCTACACTAAAAGATACATCATTTTATTGTAACGCCAATATTATTATATTAGTTGACTTCACCTATTCATTGTTTGGGTTAAAGGGAGAAGTGGCTAGGTACACCCTTTAAGTGTAACGTTTATTCATCTAAAATAGATTTGATCACTGGTCATTGTTAAGAAATTTGCTCTCTAAAATATAACAAATTACTCAAATGTGAACGTGGTATAGTCTTTAATTCCATTTTTTTGTTTTTTCATCTGCAACACAATGTTTTACAGTCTCATAGGATTCACCACAGTGTATCCAGGAAGTTGTACTATTAAAACGGATGGCGAGCTCAGAGCACAAACAATCCCAGTTATATTACACGGCCAGCCGTCTCACGCCTCTCAACGCGGCCTCTCTGTTGGCAACGACACTGTCAGGACCGACCTTCAACACTCCTGAACTCATGAATACAACATGGCGGCGTTGCAGCTGCTTCACTCCGTGTACTGGCTACTCCTTGTGTTCACGCTACGTTCCCCGGCGAGGCCGGCGAGGCGCCGTGGATCCGTACTGCTTCATTACTGAGGTGTCAATCAAGAGGACAGGCGCCACCAACTTTTCCACCGACTGGCCCACGTAGGAGCAGCCTAGTTGCTCTTTAAACTTAACCCAGTTTCATAGATTCCTCTTTATTTAGGTTTTTATTCCGTTGGGTGTTGAGACCTTTTGGTAATTTCTATTTTCAAGTTTCCACAAATTTCCTGAACTTTAGGCGCTGCCTCTAACACATGCGTCACAACCATGTTAGCATTGCCTCAGTGAACATGTTGACATTAGCAATTAGCTCCAAACTGGAGTGCAGCCTCAGTAGGCTGCCAGCTGTCTGCAGCAGCTGGAAAAGTGAAAAAGAGAATGGGTGTCCACCCCAAATGTGTCATTGTCACCTGCAGCCTTCCCTTTTCTGTTTCCCTTTTAAATAACTAAAAGCTTTATTGGCTAAGGGGGTCACACCTGTGTGCCAAGGGATTAGCAAGATGTGTTCCTGAGCCTGATATTGTTTGTCCTTGTCGTACCCTCAGTCCGTTTCTTATACTGTGATGTGGCTTTCCGAGCGTCAGTGACCCCCTTTTATTGGAAATGTGCCTGCTTAGCGGTAGTTTGTGCAATATTCAATTGAAGCTATACTGTACTTATGTCTTATGTCTTTGCGATCTTTGCGGTGTATGTGTGTGTTGGGGGGGGGGGGGGGGGGGGGGCTGCAGTAATGTCATTTTAGAGGCACAGCAGCTGTTTTATTCTGCTGAATCATATTATTACAGCTGAGTCAGACCCGACGTCTTCTGGGTCGCCCTTGTTTTGGTCCCGGTCTGTTTGTGTGTGAGTCTCGCCCTGCGCAGACAGACCTCGCCTCCCCTAACTCACCCTTTCAATTGTTTTAAGCATCTGGTGAAAGCCAGTGTGACTTCTCCCAATCAGGGTTTAAGTAAGCATCATGTGAAAGGTAACAAAATGAAAAACAATAACAAGTAATAATATACTTTTTCTTTCTGTTCACATTTGACTGTTGGTCAGTGTGTACGTGTGTGTTTTAGGTGTTATTTCTTTATAAAAACGTGGTAAGAAAATCCTTCTGTTTTGGAAACTTTATGTAAATATCTTTGGTGAAAATGAACATTTGTTGTACTCCGAGTTTTGATTTGTCACTTGGTGATGATGAAAACTGATATTGATGAATAACGGTGGTGATGTTGATGCTGAAGCTGATTATACCTGCCCTTCTTGAATAAGGGCTTTTGATGTCCGCTGTATTTTTGTTGGAGATGCTGTGAGGTCGGGGCAAGAGAAACAAAGGGAAGGAGTGGTACCCAAAACATCCCAGGCCCGCTGTAGCAACACTGCCACATACCTTTTACACCCCCCCGTACACATTTTCAGGAAACGGGCCGAGCCACATGTGGCACAAATTGTAGCCTGTGTTATTTATGCCATAAAACAACTTTATATTTTTTAGTAGAAAAAGCGAGCGCCTCGGTGGTTGTGTGAGGAGACGTTCTCCTCCCCGGGGAGTCACCCGGCCTGCTTATAGGCTTGGGGGATTTACTGTAATGCCATTGTGTCAGACAGGATTGGCCCTCTACGGACACTGATGATGCCTTCCTCAGTGAATTTGGAGTCATTATTGCTCTGCTCAAGGCCATACATGGCAGAGGGCATGTATGGGAGTAGATTCCCAACGCAAGGACGTACTTCATCCGTCTGACGCTGCAAAGGACTCGTGATTCAGCCTTTTATTTTGGGGTTCGGCTCGTGATTAAGCACTGCCATTAACCCATTGCATAATATGCTTGTCTCCTGTTTAGAGATGTTTGTAAGAAATCTCAAACTCCACCAAGAGAAACCCAGGAATAGTGACGTAAACAAGGTAATAAAGGTATTTAATGAATAAAAATATGTGAGGGCGATAAAGATCTTTCCAAATGTCCAAAATTCCCCCTGTGCCTTCTTAACAGACGGATATTGAGCCCACTGCTGCATCCGCCAAAAAAAGCACAGTGCTGTAGTCTAGTTATTATCTCTGCAGGTGTCTGTGCACCTACTCTCCTATTTCCCATATGCCACGGCCTGATAGATCTGGCTGTGTGTCCAGTGCAGGGATGGAGCTTATCGGTTTCATTTGACTTTTAGGACTGTCTCCGCCGTGGACACGATACGGTGCAGCTGATACTCCCAGCAGCCGTCTGCAGGAAGGACAGTGGATACAGTCACGCCTTCATTTGTAATCCCATCCTTTAGAGGGAGTCCCACAAGTCTGAAAACACACACACTTAGAGACACACAATCTGGCGTCTCTCAAACAACAATTCTAGACTATTTTCCCCTGAATCTAGATCCCTCAGAATATGTGAGTTTTTCTCTCCTCGCTGGTTGTAAATAGACTTTGTGATCCGGTTAGAGCATCCTCTAACTCCTGCCATAATGTGGACATTTGTAATCAGGTAGGTAATAAGCAATACATTTATTTCACGCCATAGACTGAAAGGTTACTTACCGAGTCTGATTGTGAGTCTTTTGCGTTGCGGGATGTCGGGGGTAACACTCCTGTTTCTTCGCCTCCTTTCTCAACTCGCCATGGCTAAGCTCCCCAACAAAGAGTGCTCCAACTGAAAACACACAATTGTGATGTGTACAATCTAATTTAATGTATTCTTTTCCGTATTTTTGCCAACTTTGTATAGTGTATAAATATCTATAAATATATGAAAAATGACAGTACTGTATAGATTTTAGCTGCCTGGTAAGGTTAATAGTATATACTTGGTAGACTAAAAGAAAAAGCGTAGAGCTGTTCAAAAGCCAGTCATTGAGAAAATGCTTTCTGTAAAACCCGGCGCCTCTGGCTCTTTTTATATCCTAGGTTTCGTTTCTGCTTTCTTTTTTTATTATCGCCAGTGGGCTCCGAAGTGTGTGTTGTTTCTTCTTTTGTCCGTTTGTTTGCTAATCGGTTGGTTTGTTGTTTTTTCTTAACGAGACACAGCAAGGTTCTGGCAGCCAGGAGAGTGCAGTGGAACGCAGACTGGGACCCAGTGTAGTAGTGTGTGCGCGCGTGTGCGTGTGCGCCTGTGTGTATGTATGTGTGTGTGTCCGTCCATGGTAGTGCTAGTGCTCTTTGTGCAGTGCCTCCCTCCTCCCTCCCTCTCTGATGTAGTTTGTCATGTGACGCAGTGTGTGTTACGGTGCAGGATGCCTGTTGGCTGAAGCTGGCAGATGCCCTCTCTCTCTCTCTCTCATGTCCTCTCTGCTTCTACATTACAACGCTTCATCTTAGTCCATCACCAAGCATAGATTTCCACTTCCTCTGCTCAATTTCTCATTTACTTTCCCATTCAGCTGGTGATGCACACACCACCACCACCACCACCACCACCGTGGAGGTCAACAGCGATCCACCCTCCGTCACCCATCTGTGATTCTTTACCGCTCTCACCAGTCAACCACCTTGTTTTTCCTGCACAGCTCTGTAGACCAGAGAATGATTTAGCACAAAACAAGCGCATCCTCACCCCCGTTCATGCCTCCATGCCACTTCCTCTCTTTACCGTGTTGTACTTTCAGACTCCTCTGCATGATTCTGAGGAGAAGGGCAGCTGCCGGTTTAGCACACAGAAACACGGAGCAGCCATATTTAGATAACAAGCACAGACTGGTGACTCAAATGTATGTTGTGGTGGCTTCACTGCCGCCCTGTTTGTAGCAAGAGAAAGAGAATAGCCTTAAGGATTGGACCGACTATACACACAAAAAAGTAGAGGGATATGTACAATTGTTGTGGACTATTATTACCTTTCCCACTCAGTATTCCCATGTGTCGCTTGGTTGCTCTGTACATATCTGTGTAGTACTTCTGTTGATGTCGCTGTGTTAGGATAGTAACGGGTTCTTGCTGGGCGACCTGCGCAGACTTCCTCTCCCTCTTATCTCGTCTCATTTCCTCGAAAAACTTCAAACATTCCATCAGGATTTCAAGTGAGCAGCATTTTAAAGATGATTTGATTGTCACGTAGGCAGGGAGCAGAAGAGCAGAGGGACCAGACCACAGACATTTCCCACTGGAGCCATCATAATAACCAAGACGTCTTGTCTGTGTCGGCGTCCCACTCGCCCCTCTGCCCCTCCTAGTCCCTCCAAACCGTCCATCACCGTGGCACGGTGGGAGGAGAAGGACGTGGCGGGACAGGAGGTGGGCGGTCCGAGAGGCGTGTCCCCCTCCGCCCCCCCCGGTCACGTCCTGGGTCAGGAGTGAGGGGAGAGAGGGCGTCTCGAGGTCGAACCCGGTAGCACTTTGCTTTTGCGTTCCATGTTTTTTTTAGCCTCTCCTGTTATTGGGCCGAGCGGACTGTGATCTTACTGGTTGATTTTCTTGTTCTCCTCCACCCATCAGTGTGACACAGTGTGTTGGGTGGACGGAGCCGTGGAGCTGAGCTCTGATTTTGTTCCATATTAAAGAATCATTTTTACTACATCTGTCTTCAGAGATTCAATTTTTCTCTCTTGTCTTGTTTCTTTCAAGTTTACTGACTTTGGTGACGTAACTTTTTCTCAAGTTTGGCCATTAGGTTGACATTTTTGGATTTGGGTGAAATATCTGGACTACTTGATTTTGCTAGAGATATTTCAGGTCCATCTGTTTACGGCAAGATGTGAACAGAGGTTACTGCATACTTGTGGCCAAGTTGTGTTTTCTAATCAACTCTAATCAACACGTACACTGTAATTTCAATATTCAGGAACTGTAATGACATGTTCCACTCTGCAGATAGAGTTGGCAATTTGTAAAAGGATGTTTTTGTTTTTGAGCGCAATTACAAATGTATCGTGGAAAGCTTTTGCTCTGAGCGACACATTAGCTGGAATGAAGGTAAATGACCCGCAGGCCTACGTGCGGCACTCTGAGGGAATCTTTCATCACGTTTTCAAGGACGATGACACATCTTCCCATTAGTTAACTCTTGAATTCTTCAAACAGTTTGTTTGTCAGTCCAACAGCTGTTTCAGCTTCCATCCGTTTTAATACATACAACTATTCAAAGGTTTATCTTGCAACATCAACATGAAAGTGAAATATGTTTCCCTTAATTGAATCAGCTTCCTGTTGGCAGAATATCTTGTCTTGTGCAGGAAATGTACGCTCTTGCCTGGCTCCTTAGCACTACACCAAAGCTGACTGAAACTAGAAATGCTAACAGGTGACAATGCTATTCACTCCAAACCCTATGTGCCCGATTTGCCTCTTAAGTAGTGAAAAAAGAAGCAGTAAGGAGATAAGAACCAGAACAGCGAGGCGGTGAAGCAGAGACAGCACCTCTGAGACCTGACACACAAAGACGGGTCTTTGGGCCTTAGCTGTCTCTCTAAATATTAATTGATTCATTAATTGTGCGTTTCTATGGCAGACATAGAAACAGGTTATTGAACCGGCAGAGAGACAGTTGAGTCTCCTCCCAGTGCAGCAGAGTATCAGAGCCAGCCGAGCTCCTGCAGACAGGGGCCGAGGCTGCGTCCCTCCCTGTACTCCAACAGACGGCTGCAGGCGAGCCGAGCGCATCGCCTCCACGGGAGACCCGAGTTTGCATCACCTCCATCTATTTTTAGAACCACTGCACCCACCTTTTTTTTCATCTTTGAGGCTCCCTTTGGCTTCTAAGTGTTTTCTTAAACATTTTTGCAAGAGGTGCAGTGTTGTTTCTGAGTTTCCATGTACATTCTATTGAGAATCTGGCCTATGTATGTTA
This sequence comes from Gasterosteus aculeatus, assembly GCF_964276395.1. Taxonomy (NCBI): domain Eukaryota; kingdom Metazoa; phylum Chordata; class Actinopteri; order Perciformes; family Gasterosteidae; genus Gasterosteus; species Gasterosteus aculeatus. The sequence goes on from NC_135698.1 coordinate 18,914,398, forward strand.
TATGTGAATTATGCAGATGCAGAACAAACAAAGAGTACTGTACCGAGGAGATGAACGGTCGGAGAGTCCAGGTCCAGGCCCAGGTTTTTCATTTCAGAGTTCAGCAGTTGCTTGATCACTTCCTCCTCTCTTTCTCTCTGGCTGAAGTTGTTCTAATAAGCAAAATCATCCAGCATAATTACTGGAATGAAAATAGGCGCCTGGTCTATTTCTGCTGTATGGATCCCCGGGGGTTTATAATTAGAATTGCCAATAATGTTCACATTGTGCTTTAGAGAAAAGAAGCAGGAAATGAGACTGTCAGTTTCAATGACGCAGGCGTTTCCCTGTCGTTATTTTTTGGAGAAGATAATGAACAGTTCCAGGCATAAAGCGACAGCACGTCAAGCAAGAAAGACTGTGGAACGGCAACGCAAGCAACCGCCGGGTAACGATAGACTCCTCCGACTGCCAGCGCCGGACAGACGGAGGGAGCAAGAAGTGATGTGACAGAGGTGGAGACGTAGTGGGAGTCCAAGGACATGACATGGCAAGAGAAGCAATAGGAAGTGAGAATTGAAGGAAATGTGTGGAGAAAAGAAGGGTCAGATTTAGCGATCCAAGGGGGTGAGCAGGTCGTCATGGAAAAATCCCGGCTAGAATCGTCGCTGTAAATACCTCTAATAAGGAGTTGCTGAGGAAAATCACATTGTTTGAAATGTTCATGCTGCGTGTTGGAAGACCGCCAGGGTTGTTTGACAGAAAGCGGAGGTTTGCGTATAAACGTCACACTCTTTCTTAATTAGACAAAATATTTATTTTTAATTAGTGAGAATATATCAGCATCTATAAAAATGCTTGTTTTTCCTGATCATACAATTGACAGGGAGGCAGGTATCTACAAGATGAAATTGACATGCTCATGGATGTAGATGTATAGATGGTGTTGCAGACACTTCTCACATGATAAACCTTTGTCCTGGGTGGACATTTTTTCATCAAGATATCATGCAAATCTCAAGCCATCCATCATTTTTTACATAACCTTACGTCTTTTCTGGGCTAGACTGAAGTCAGAGCCTCTGTGGCATCACACTGCCATCCAATGGACACGCGGAGAAACCGTCCAGCCCGATGAAGATGTTCGGTATGAGAGACGAACAGATAGAGTCTTGTACGTCAAACCAAAATGTTTTCTCAAAAGGCCTAATAATAGGAAAAGCATCCAACACCTACTATTAAATGAATAAAGGGAGCACTGAATGTATTGTATAAAAAACCTTGGACTAGATAAATGAATCACGAGGAAATAGTTGCACAGTTGTTACAGTAACGTTGTGTGTGCTGTATATATGTATAATATGAATATAGGTATGAATAATCATAATAAATACAACACACAGAAAATGCGGTTTAGTAAAGTTTTATTTTTCAAGTACGTACAAGACTGTATCTGACTAAACCATGATCAAATTTTACTGTAACCCCTGCTATTTTTTTATCAATACTCATTAATCAAATTTGATATAGAACTCGGAAATAACATCCTTCTCCTCAGTGCAGTAATAAAGATATACAGTTCAAATAATACAGTTTTAAAATCATTAGATAATCAATTAATGAATGTTAATTCCGAGTTACTTTATACGTTGAGTGGAACATTTCTGTGATCTAATCCTATAAAGTCATTAATAATTTGTCACGGTAACAATAATTCATGATGATTCATTAATTAGCTAAGCATTACAAGTGCGTCATTTGTATTGCTATTAAGAAATGTTCCCAATTAAATGATTAACATAATAATGCAGTATGTTGAAGCTACTTTGAATTTTCATAAATAGATATAAAACATATAATTGAGGACAAATAGGTGTGATTCCTAAAAGGCATTTCTGCAGTTATTTAAAATGATGATTAAGGTAGAATCACACGTTTGTGTTAACAACCAAACAAACAAAGATGAAAAATGAGCATTTGCATTGCATATACTTTGTTATTTCTAGGGCTCATGAGGCTGATGGTGAACCCATTAAGCAGACGACCTTTCACTCTGGAATCACTAATCATCGCTGGTGCTGAATCTCCTAGCAACAAGACTTGTTTACCTACAAACCACAAGACAGAAAAGTGAACAGCAAACACTGCAGGTAAGTCTGGGGAATAAGTCGATCTTCATTGAGTTATTTATGTGCGGTGTAAATAGATGAACTGTTCTCCTCGCTAACAAACAGGGTTAGTTAAACGGAACACTTATCCTTTTATTTCCTACAAACTCTTTTTCAGAGCTCTGTTGGATTCTGTCAAACCTAAAATCAAAAGTCGCAAGTTGTTTGCTGCTTTTGTTGTTGTTGTTGGTTACAGCACTGTGCACATGCCCAGAGGATTTTTACCATCCGACACCGGTGTGTCAGTGAGAGTTTCCATTGCAGTGATCACGAGTTGGTGAGTAGGTGGGGGGGGGGAGTAGCAGGGACGCATAGTCCACATGAGTGAAAACTGTCCAATAGGAATTAAGATGAGGTTTCTGATGGCCGATAGTTGAGTGTCTATGTCAGACCCAGGCAGGTTGTTTTACAGGCCCAGTTTGGAGCACAGTGAGATTCTCCTGTCATGCGAGGATGGCGAAAAGCAAACTAAGATGCTTATCAGTTAACTGTTATTCCAAAGGCCCCACGTACCTGTTTTTAACACGTCACACAGACAGTGAGGTGGAAGTTGCTTCAGGATTGTGAATTATCAAACACTTTGTCCAAATAAGTAAGATAAAAGAGTAAAAGGTCAGGCAATAGTGAGTGAAAACACCGGTGTCACTACACTGAGTGTGCGTGTGTGTAACAACATGTCTCGGTAGTATGTCCAACAAAATGAATGATGGCTGAATTCCATTCAGCTCATTGAAGTGGCTTGTTTGGTTCATGGTGGCTCAGTGTGCGTTTTATTCTTATTCTTATATGTCCATATTATTTAGTGTGCCAGAAGAAGATCTAATATGTCCCAATGCATAATGTATTTAAAGGCAGCATGCCAAAAACACAAGGACGTCCGACTGCATCCTGCCGCATTTTGCAGTGTGCAAGTCAGCATGCTTTCCTGGCTAATCCCCCCCCCCCCCCCCTCCCTGCACTCTGGCTGTGTAAGGGTCAAAGGTCATGGTGCAATGTTATGAAGTATTTGCCTGTCTAATGCACATTCTGTGGATAAATCCCAGAGAGGGAAAACTTAATTAAGGCAAAATCTTAATCAACACAAGGTGATCGTCTTAACCAATAATCAGGCCAAACAAACTTAAGCGTTTCCAGACATTTGCATGACATTTGCATGCCTGCATACCAAGGATACAAGGCAGCGTGATTTTTGTAACTTGGGGGGAAAATGTTTTGATTTGAAAGAATTTGAAGAACGACTCCCTGAGCTGATTACGCCGACTGATCACCGAAGCGGCAGTTTCCTCAAACACAGGTTTGTTGTTTTTGTGTGCAGACTCCTGTTATCTGACAGTTGCACGTCTCAAACTAACCGACGCTGCCAACCTCACATCGGGTCTCATTATACGGGCTCTTCATTAACAAGTCCAGACACAGCGGCTTCCCTCACCTTCCAAAAACAAGGACTGTGGAGGAAAAGGTAAGACACAGAATTATAACAACCCCTTGGGCGATGTTGGGACCCGTTACAAGCGCATAAATAAAAAGTAGTACATTTCTCATTATCTGCCTTCATGAATATTTCTCCTCAGACAGAATACCAAAGATTGTTTGTGCTACATCGGCCCACAACAGGTAGAATAACAATAGACCTGTTTATGTGATTTTAACGGGTTAACCTTTCTGTTCTTTTATTCTAGTTGTATTGTATCTATTAAGACAATGAGTATTTCCCATGACTTGTTTGTGGAAGTGCACACTTTAGCACTTCCTCCAGTTCCCCGTGTGGTGAGACACAGTGTCCCTGAGGGAAGAGCCCTTCTGATGGACACTTTTGGGGAGAAGAACAGCTGCAGGGTAAGATTTTTAAACAGTCGTTCTTGTAAATTAAATCCGTAATATTGGTCTATGTTTATCTGTAATGACACTGTAGCTGCGCAATTTAGTTATGTGTAAAAACATTTGGACTGATGTTCAGGTGGGACCTCTCCAGACAGCACACAGCACTCATTCACGCTTTTCAAAGGATATAGTTATATTGTATCCCACAATCTGTAAGAATTACCTGGATGTTATGTGCTTGCGTTTAAGGGCATGAAGGCGAAACCAAGCAGGTACACTAGCCGCTTTTCTCCAGAAACAGCATTCTTTCGAGGTCTGGCCTGGCCAGTGAGTATTGATCCCATTCCAGTCAGCTGCAGCAGATTTGAATGATCTCCCTTTAACTTTAAACATCCTTCCCTCTGCTCATTCAGCCCTCTCTTCTCTTTTCACTACGGCCTGAAAGCAATGCACCAACTGTCGCGTCCGTGGGAAAAAAGGTGATCTACTTCTGTCTGGTGTTTTATGTTGTTGTGATCAATATGACCTGTGTTTGCAGCTGTTATCTGTCGATTCAGCTCCTCGTTGTGTTCTCTAGGAGCCCACAGGGTTTGGTCGCATGACCTCGAGCAACCAGATTTTTCCCGACACACCGTTTGATTGTTCACACTTCAACACCACCTACAAAAGCTCGTGAGTGTGTCTGCTGCCTTCAGATCATGTTAGCAACAAATGTTAGCACAGAATATCATCCATCAGTTGTTGATAATGTCTTTGTTCTTTCTCCCCAGGTTTCGCCCTGATGACGATTCTAAAGATTCTCTATCGGGCCGTATTGGAGCAAGAAGCATCTGTGGAACGAGGGACAGCGGCTACAGTCGTCGAGGCATCGACCACGTGCAACAAACAACAAGCAAGCTGCACACAGGGGCTAAACAGGGGCTTATCTTCATGGATAAAAAAAATAAACTCTAGAGCTTCTTGTTAACACGACTCGTGTGATTTGTGCAGAAATAAAACCTCTGGCTGTGTTTGGACGTATTAAATATATTCATTATGAACAAATCCTGGAAACCTTCAGAATTTCCTGGTCTGTGTTGTTTCACGACAGTCCTGTCAAAAAAAGAGCTCACTTCCATCTCTCTGTTTAGTCCGTTGTGTGCGTGCGGAAAAGCTGCCATGTCAGGCCGCTGCGTGACGTGTGCGGTGTTAAAGCCGACGTCACGTTATGTGTCTTATAACGTGAAAACAATTACACAAATGCCCCCCAGTTTGTCTTTTTCAAGCTGAAGTGTCAAAGATGTCCAGAGTGAGATACTGCTTTATTGCTTTTGATCAAAAGCACTGATCACAGTAGTTTAGTGTCTTTGGTTGTTTGTTAGGATATTTGACAGAAGCTCTGTGAATCTGTGACGAGCCTTTTTATCTTGTTTTATGTCATTTTAAAGACAAATGAATTAACCTGACCAAACAATGTTCGATTCATCTTCTCAAATGTGACAATATAAAGTGAATATATTTTGGGTTTGAGACTGTTGACTAAGCAAAACACTCAATTTGAAAATGTCAACTTGCAATTTTCTCAATTTCAGAATCAGAAATCAATCCCTATTAAAAAATAGTCCAAAAATGAATGAGGTCAATATGAAATCATCAACTACTGCCCCAGACTCACAAATAGCTCTACGTGTATTTAAAAGGTTTTACTCTTCTTCCCTCGACACGGTGGAGACACACTGCCACGTGACCACCAGTATGAATATTTCAGCGCTCAGATAAATATTTCAATCCTCCAATGAGATGTGAGGAGGAGATCCGCGGAGGCAAAGAGGATTGGATTACATACGAGCCCCATGTCAGCCCGTGAGGAAGATAGGAAGCAGGCGCAGGGTTCTCAGGTAGGAAAGGAGATCTTTATTTATGCAGCGAAGGTCCTCCAGACAGAGTCTAAAGCGGGCTATGAAATTATCCTAGGTCACACTTCTTCCGATAAAATAAACCAGGACGAAGTGTGGCTATAAAACTATCAAAAAACAAAATCACTCCGCTCTAGGAGGAAAACAAAAGGCTTTTAAATTTATCAAAGTAACCAACGCACTCTATTGACGGAGGCAACGTCTCAAAACAAAATCACTCCTTATAGGAGGAAAAACAAAGAACTATGAAAGATTAATGTTGCATCTAACCTAGGAATACAAAACTTAAGCAAAACCAAAAAAACAACCTGCGTGGAGGTGAAGGCACTGGGCCGATCGAAGATCCTGAATAACAACAAAAAGGAACCTGTGACGTGGCAGAACGAGGTAGAACACATGGGTAATGACGAACACACTGGCACAGGACAAAGGGAGACGCAGACTATTAATACACATGGAGGGGAATGGGGAACAGGTGGACACAATCAGGAATCAGGGAAGACAATCAGACTGGTGACACATGAGGAAGGGTAAGTGACCTGAAACGAGAGGAGTTATTATTTCAAAATAAAACCGTAAATGACAAGACAAAATGCCCCACAGAGTAAAACAACAGACAATTTCACCGCGGTGTGACAGAACCCCCCCCTCTAGGACCGACACCTGACGGTCCAGGTAGCTCAGGGTGGTCTCTGTAAAAGTCCTGAATAAGTGAAGGGTCATCTATGTGGCGCCGCGGGACCCACTGTCTGTGCTCAGGACCGTATCCCTCCCAGTCCACTAAATACTGTTTACCCCTGCCTCTATTGCGTACGGCCAATAGTCTCTTGACTTTATAGAGTAAGCCTCCGACGGCTGCTTCCAGTGGCGGCGGGGGCTCAGCGATAGGAACCATGGGGCTTTCCTTGGTGGGTTTGACCTGACTGACGTGGAATGTGGGGTACGCCCGAATTGACCTGGGCAAACGGAGACGGACGGCAGCGGGGCCAATTACTTTGGAAATGGGGAAGGGCCCAACGAACCGCGGTGCTAGTTTTTTGGAAGGGACTTTGAGGTGCAGATCCTTGGCTGATAACCAAACCCGTTGTCCCGGTTTGTATTCTGGTGCGGGACGGCGTCTTCGGTCGGCTGCCTTCTTTACTCTGTCCCCCTGTCTGATGAGCACTTGACGGGCGGCGGCCCAGATGCGATGACAGCGACGAACCAGGGCATGGGCGGAGGGAACTACAACTTCCTGCTCAGAGTAAAAAAATACAGGAGCCTCGTAACCGTATACACACTTGAAGGGTGAGAGACCTGTGGCAGAGGTGGGCAGCGTGTTGTGGGCATATTCCGCCCAGGCCAGATAGGAGCTCCACGCCGTCGGTCTTTGTGACACCAGGCATCGGAGGCTTGTCTCCAGCTGTTGGTTGAGCCGTTCGGTCTGGCCGTTGGCCTCCGGGTGGTAACCTGAAGTCAGGCTGGCTGTGGCACCGATGAGCTGACAGAACTCCCTCCAGAACCGTGAGATGAACTGGGGCCCCCGGTCTGACACGATGTCCTTGGGAAATCCGTGAATTCTAAAGATGTGTTGCATCATGATTTGGGCAGTCTCTTTAGCTGAAGGTAGTTTAGGCAAGGCAATGTAATGTGTCATCTTGGAAAAGCGATCCACCACGGTTAAAATCGTGGTGTTACCTTTTGAAGCCGGGAGCCCCGTGATGAAGTCCATCGAAATGTTCGACCACGGCCTGGATGGGATGGGTAGGGGTTGCAGCAGTCCCATGCGTGCCCCGGTGGCCGTTTTGTTCCGAGCACAGACCGGACATGCGTCGACGTATTCCCGGACCCCTGATTCCATGGATGGCCACCAGAACCGCTGAGATATGGCGAACATTGTTCTCCGGACTCCTGGATGACAGGTGAGCAGCGAGGTGTGGGCCCACCGAATCACGTTTGGGCGCAATTCCACTGGAACAAACAAACAATGCTCTGGGCACCCACGAGGTGGAGGCGCCCCCCCATTCGCACGCTTCACCTCTTGTTCTATCGGCCAGGAAACTGTTCCAACCACACAGTTCTGTGGAAGGATGGGTTCTGGTTTTTTGGCCACTGGTTCCGGGTCGTAGATGCGTGACAGGGCATCTGGTTTAACATTCCGGGACCCCGGCCTGTAAGACAAGGTGAAGCAAAAGCGGTTGAAAAACAATGCCCACCTGGCCTGGCGTGAATTTAGTCTCTTCGCTTGTTTGATGTACTCGAGGTTCCTATGGTCTGTCCACACGATAAACGGATGTTGTGCCCCCTCCAGCCAATGTCTCCACTCCTCCAAGGCCACCTTGACCGCTAGCAGCTCCCGGTTGCCAACGTCATAATTCCGCTGTGCAGAGTTTAGTCGCCGGGACAAGAAGGCGCAGGGGTGCATCTTGCCATCGGCCGCTGACCGTTGCGATAAGACGGCCCCGATCCCCTCATTGGAAGCGTCAACCTCTACCACGAACTGGCGCTGTGGGTCTGGCAGAGTAAGGATGGGCGCCGAGGTGAAGCGACACTTGAGGTTCTGAAACGCCTCCTCTGCATCTGGGGACCAGTTGAACCGCACCTGGGGGGATGTCAGGGCGTGAAGGGGACCAGCTATCGCGCTGAAGCCTCTGATAAACCGCCTGTAAAAGTTAGCAAACCCCAGGAATTGCTGAACCTTCTTGCGGCTATCGGGCGTAGGCCACTCAGCCACCGCGCTTACTTTAGCCGGATCCATCTGGACTCTTCCAGGGGCTACAATAAAACCCAGGAAGGAGATGGTGTCGGCATGAAACTCACTCTTCTCTGCTTTCACATACAGGTGATTGCAGAGAAGACGTTCAAGGACTTGGTGTACATGGCGTTTGTGTGTGTCTAGATCTGGTGAGTAGATTAAAATGTCGTCGAGGTAAACATAAACAAAGTGGTCAAGAAAATCTCTGAGGACATCGTTAATCATGGCTTGGAATACGGCAGGAGCATTGGTGAGGCCGAAAGGCATGACTAAGTATTCGTAATGACCGCTCGGTGTATTGAACCCAGTCTTCCACTCGTCTCCCTCTCTTATTCGGACCAGATGGTACGCGTTGCGCAAGTCCAGTTTTGTGAAGACTGTGGCCTGCTGGAGCTGATCAAAAACAGAGGTCATCAAGGGAAGTGGGTAGCGATTCTTTATTGTGATGTTGTTAAGTGGACTATAGTCTATACATGGTCTCAAAGACCCATCTTTTTTTTTAACAAAAAAGAACCCGGCACCCGCAGGTGACGATGACGGCCGGATGAGCCCCGATTTCAGAGATGCATCAATGTACTCAGTCATCGCCTGACGTTCGGGTCCCGACACAGAATACAAGCGACCCTTAGGAATGGTGGAGCCGGGGATGAGCTCGATGACGCAGTCATACGGTCGATGTGGAGGGAGAGACGTGGCCTTTGTTTTATTAAAGACCTCCTTGAGATGATGGTAGCAGGGGGGAACGGAGGTCAGATCTGGGTACTGGGGCTCTGCGACGGGGTGAGCAGAAACAGTGTTTATTAAAGTGGTGATGGGTCGGTGAGGCTTCTCCCGCAAACAATTCCCTTCACAGTCTTTTCCCCATCCCATGATCTTGCCCGTAGGCCAGTCTAAGTGGGGGTTGTGGCGAACAAGCCATGGGAATCCCAGTACTAGGGTGCTTGTCGGTGAGTGAAACAAAAAAAAATTCATCAGTTCTGTGTGATTGTCTATGGAAAGTACAGCAGGCTCAGTGACATGTGTGATGGTGAATAATGCTTCCCCACTTAAAGCACTAGCCCTGATGGGACGTGCGAGAGTCTTTGTCTTTAACCCCAGTCTGTTTGCTAGTCCCCAGTCCATTAAGCTCTCGTCAGCCCCTGAGTCAATTAAAACATCCAACGTCATGACTGTGGTGTTGTGTTGTACCTTAATGGAGGTCAAAACCCGTGTCGATGAGCCTGGAGCCGTGGGTCGGTTGCCTAACCACGGCGTCTTGGCCGTACATGCGGCTACCAGGTGACCGAGCTCCCCGCAGTAGAAACACCGACCTTCCCTCAATCGGCGCTGCCGTTCTTCCGGGGTGAGCCGAGCACCACCCAGCTGCATAGGTTCGTCTCCGCCAACCGGGGAAGAAGACCGGCGCTGATCTGGTGGCGCCCGGCCGGGAGCCCACCCGGAGAGGGCGGGGTAGTGCTGTGAGCGATGTGGAGCGTCCAGGCGTTGTCCCTGGAGAGCCCTAAATTCCAGGAGCCGATTATCCGTTCGGATAGCGAGGGCGATGAGGGAGTCCAGGTCTGGAGGAAGGTCCAGAGGCAGCAATCGCTCTTGGATGGGCGCAGCCAATCCTTTAAGAAAGACGTCATAAAGCGCTGTGGTATTCCAGCCGCTCTGCACCGCCAAAGTCCTGAAGCGAATGGCGTAGTCACAGACGGATTCTCTTGTCTGCTTCAGCCCACTGAGCTCTCTTGCCCGTTCTCGCTCTGTTGTGACCGGATCAAAAGTTTTTCGGAGCCCTTCTTTAAAATCCTGAATGGAGTCGCAGATTGAGGATCCGCTTTCCCATTCTGCGACGGCCCACGCCTTCGCCCTTCCCGACAGGTGGGAGACTACGTAAGCCACCTTGGCTCGATCTGTGGGGAAGTGTTGAGGCGAGAGTTCAAAATGCATGTCGCAGTCTATGAGAAATGCCTTACATTGTCCATGGTCTCCCGTATATCGCTCGGGAGGTGCCAGCCGAACCCCAGTTCCTGCGTAGGGGAAGGTGGGAGGGGGCGAAGGTTCAGGTGCAGGAGGTGCCGGGTCCCTCCTCTCAGAACCTCTGAGAAGCTGCTGAAGCTGACCCGCGAGACCCCCTATCTGGTCAAAAACAGCAGCCTTGAAGTCCTCCTGACTACGGGCCAGGCCTCTGAGTCCCTGGCTCAGTGAAGTCATCTGCTCTTCCTGCTGGAAGAGACGCTCCCCCTGAGAGGCTAGGGCCTGCGCGAGAAGGTCCTCCCCTGCTGCTTCCATACTGGCCAGTGTGTACTGTCAGCCCGTGAGGAAGATAGGAAGCAGGCGCAGGGTTCTCAGGTAGGAAAGGAGATCTTTATTTATGCAGCGAAGGTCCTCCAGACAGAGTCTAAAGCGGGCTATGAAATTATCCTAGGTCACACTTCTTCCGATAAAATAAACCAGGACGAAGTGTGGCTATAAAACTATCAAAAAACAAAATCACTCCGCTCTAGGAGGAAAACAAAAGGCTTTTAAATTTATCAAAGTAACCAACGCACTCTATTGACGGAGGCAACGTCTCAAAACAAAATCACTCCTTATAGGAGGAAAAACAAAGAACTATGAAAGATTAATGTTGCATCTAACCTAGGAATACAAAACTTAAGCAAAACCAAAAAAACAACCTGCGTGGAGGTGAAGGCACTGGGCCGATCGAAGATCCTGAATAACAACAAAAAGGAACCTGTGACGTGGCAGAACGAGGTAGAACACATGGGTAATGACGAACACACTGGCACAGGACAAAGGGAGACGCAGACTATTAATACACATGGAGGGGAATGGGGAACAGGTGGACACAATCAGGAATCAGGGAAGACAATCAGACTGGTGACACATGAGGAAGGGTAAGTGACCTGAAACGAGAGGAGTTATTATTTCAAAATAAAACCGTAAATGACAAGACAAAATGCCCCACAGAGTAAAACAACAGACAATTTCACCGCGGTGTGACACCCCACATGAATAATGAGTGAAGAAATGAGAGGAGAACAAGGGCCGGACCTGCTTGGTGTTAGAGCCACGGTTAGAAAGGGTGCAGTCGCTGACAAAAAGGAGTATACAAAGGTCACGACTGACCCACGTCTGACCTGCTGAACTCCTGCTTGATGCTTTCGTGAGTCTTATTTCGTGTCTGGAGCCGCTCTGCAGACTCACCTTTTATGGTGAGGCACACCAGCTATTCACCCCTCTAATAATCCCGCTAGTCTCACTCCTACTTCTCGGGACTGCTTACACAACACTGACACGGGTTGGAGAGTTGTGTTTAGCACGTCTTAAATACGTTGTATCCAAATCCAGTACACACATTTACATGCGCACACGCTGTCTGGCTTTATAAAAATACGCGGCGCGCTCGCACACACAACTGACACTGACCATGATTTGTGGAAATACGACAGCGTAAACAGTAGCTGGTGCGTTCACTGGGTCCCCGTGACGACATATTATAAATACACCAACTTCACCAGCCGAGTTAACATTTAATAAGGAAAGATGGTGTACACAAAAATAACCCTTATGTTAAAACCCTCGCACACACACACACACACACACACACACACACACACACACACACACACAAACCACCTGAGTCCTGCTCTGATTTGGTCATTTGCAGTTGATTGAGATGTCACAGGTGCCAGTTGTGTGTCAGCTTCTTCTCCGTCATCCACCTCCGCCCGCCTGCAGATCGTCCGAGTCTGGATGTGTGAGGGGCGTCTCATGCCCCTTCATCTTGTCTCCCGGCGTCCTCCAGCCTCTCGTACTCATAGTCCAGCTGAGCCCTCTCGTACTGCAGGTCGTCCCCCTCGTACTCAAACCCTTCTCCCTCGCATATCAGCTCCTCGGTCTCATATTCAACCCCCTCCTCGTCATACTCCAGCTCAGCTCCGTCCATATCCTCCTCCCTCTCATCTGCTGGCCACTCTTCCTCTTTAGGGTCGGCGTCCTCTCCGGTCCCCCCAGATTGTTTTGAGTTGGAGCTGCTGTTTTTCAGGATGCCGTGAATCACCAGCTCCTCGCCCGCCAGAGCCGACTCTTCGGCCTCTTCCTCCGCGGCCTTGCGCAGTCTCTCATTCTTGGCCTCGCGCTGCTCCAGGAACTCTGCAGCGCCTTCCCCAACCACCAGCACCTCGTCGCCCACTCGAGGAGGGCAATCCACTGGGTTGTGGTCGTAGGAGAAGAGCCGGAGGGAGCGGAGACGCTTCAGGCTGGGAAACTCTGATATCTTGTTGCGGTCCAGATCTAAAATCTCCAAACCCTCCATGCGCAGCAACACTTTGGGGAAGGTGTCAAAGCGGTTCCCGTAGAGCCATAATCCCCTCAGAGCTTCCATACGACAGAGGTCAGAGGGCAGCGTCTTCAGCCGGTTGTCTCCAATCTGAAGGGACTTGAGGCAGGGAAGGTCGTAGAGCTCCCGTGGAAAACTCTGGATGTAGTTGCTCTCCACCCACAAACAGCGCAGACTTTGCAGGTTCCTCAGCTCGGGTGGGAGGGTCATGAGCCGGTTGCTGCCCAGGTAGAGGCGTGTGAGCTTAGTGAGCTGGCAGACGGCCGCCGGAACGTCCTCCATCTTGTTGAAGTCCAGGGCCAGGATACGCAGACCTTGCAGCCGGGAGACGCTGTCCGGCAGCGTGCGCAGCCGGTTCCCACAAACGTACAGCTTCTCCAGATGCAACAGCGCGCTGACTCGCGACGGCAAACGCTTAAATTTGCGGTAGCTCAAGTCCAGCACGGGATCCCCGCTGTCGAACATCTCCTCCACCCCCAGCGGGAGCTCTGCTTCGACCTCCACCACCTCGTCCTTCTTCTTCTTCTTCTTCTCTGCAATATCAGCCTCTTCACCATCCTTCGCCCCGTCCTCTTCCTCTTCTCCCTCTCCCTTCCTGGAGGAGTTGCCCATGCCGTGGCCCGCAGCCCCTGACCCCTGACCCCTATGTGAGTCAGGACGGAGTCATTTGATGAAGTAGCGTGTGTGACAAGTTAACCCCCCCCGCCCGAGAGCTGCTGCTGCCTCGTTGTTGATCCCACAAACGGCTGCAAACGGCATGGCGGTCCGGGGCCGGTTAACGCTCCTGCTGCCATGCAAAAAACAGTAGTGTCTCTTCGTCACTTTGGATGCCGCCTGATCGTGAAAACACAAGTTGAAGCAATCTGACAGTGTGGAGTTGGAGTAATGATATCACTGCTGGTGGCAGAGCCAACCAGAAATAGAGTTGAATTTCTGTGCTGAAATGGAATTCTTGCAGTCCTTACCCTCTCTTCTTTTAACTTCCTCCACGCTTTCTCGGAGAAAGATAATGTGCAGCTTTCAGGTCATCCGTCCACGTGATCCCGTCCGTCTATCAGAACAGGGAAGAAGTGCACCATTAGGACTAAAAGGTCAGTTAAATATCCCTCCTCGTGCCGGGTGTCGGTGGATAAGCCCACGGCGGGTGCACATCCCCGGTGACCTGGCCGGCAGCAAAGAAAGGCAGTTGATGGAAGTGTGTCCACTGGTTAATGCGGCTGCTCCCCATCAGAGGGAAAGGTCTCCCGAAGTTTTCGTCCGCGCTGAAGGAAAGTGCACATTTTGGGAAACTGCAGCGGCGACTGAGTGAGCGAGAGTCTTCTCCCGACGTCCGGCCGCCTCTCTCCATCAGTGAGGTGGTTTACATTGAAGCGCTGCCTCCCTCCTCCCTCCTCCCTCCTCCCTCCCTCTGTAACCGGAGCAGGGGGCTCCAACATCACATGAGTGTGTGTGTGTGTGTGTGTGTGTGTGTTTAAAGTAGTAGATTACAGTATTACATTTCAAGGTGGTAACAAAAAAAGTTTCCCCCTTTTTGTAGATTTCAATTCGAAGTAATTGTTTTGTCTCCGTCACAGTAACCATGTAATGTACTTTAATGTCTTTACCTGTTCTCTCTTTATTCTCCAGGAACATTTCTTTCTCCACAACATTTATCTGAATATGTTTTAAGTAATTTACAAAACATAAATGAGATGCACTAATCAACATCGATGGGTTTAAAATTCTTTCTTTCTATCCTTTATTTATGTTTTGCTGATGATTGTACACACTTTTAACCCTGTAACATTTTGAATACAGACCTTTTACTTGGCTACTCTAAAATAAATAATGCTAGTCATCACAGGTCTGTTGGACCTCCAAAGATGGTACATTTAGTGCTGGCTTGTATCAAACACTACAGACATTCGCTTCAGCAAGTTTTTATAGAGCAATTAAAAAGCTGTGACGACAGCCTTGGTGTGACTTTCTGCTTTGACAAAGAACAGATGCAGAAATAACAAAAAATAACCTCTGATAGTGCTGCAAACCCCAACACTGTGTTCAACATGTGTATAGCATGAGAATAATTGAATGCACTAACAGTCAGATAGGAAGCATGATTGAGGAAAGAGATGTCTGTTACCTCACCCCTAGATAGGTGGGGGAGAGATGGAGAGATATCCACAATCTGTCACGGATGTGACTCGACTAAAATGTATTCATACACTGAGGCTCGAAATAGCTCCAAAATTTGATGAGCCCAGAGCCAGTTACAAATAAAAGGACAACAGCAGTTATAGCACAAGCTAACTCAATCCAGGGGCACAATATTTATACCCTCTCTGTGTAAAAGTACAAAACAAAGTACAATTTTGAAAATTTCCATGTTGAGCATCTCTACTTCAATTAAATATCAACTACTTCTGTAGTATTACTTAAGTAGTGTAACTTTCTTTACTAAAACTACTTAAAGTAATCAAAATACATCTTCCAACACCAACAACAATATGAATAATCTTATTATTGTTGCAGGTGGTGCATAGAGTGAAACAGCATTGTGTGTTATATTGTTTATTCTGCAGTGTTGCATAATTTAATAGGGACCTGAATGTAAAATCTTCATCTTAAAAAAGTAACTAAAACCTTAGACGTTTAATGCCAACTGCAGAATATGTCCGTTTGAAAAGATATGTAAACTACCAATACCTCAAACTGTACAATACATACTAATGTACTTGCATTCTTGACGACAGCAGTTATGTTTTCTGATTGATGGCATGTTTTGTTGGTCGTGATACTGGAGGAAAGCCTGGAAACGCTGCTGGGGTCAGATGTGCAGGGCTCCCGTCAGCCTGATGAGCTGTGGCAGAAGAGGCAGACAAACAGGGAGACAGGCCGCGCGCTGCTTGAGGATAATCCCGTCTGATATGCTGAGAACCAAAAGAGCTGATTCGCAAATTTCTGCACCGCATTCAAACGACCCTGAAATGACACGGTGGACTGTAAGCAGCAGACAGAAAGACAGCGACCCCCGGGCCGTGACTGGATGTTACAGCTGAGAAGAATGTGTTGAGGGCACATGAAGAACTGCTTTACACGGCCAACGTGAGAAACCCATGCAAAGACAACACAAAGAAAAAGAAAAAAGTGTTATTTTCTATCATCCAAAATCGAATAATTAATGCAGAAGCATCTATTGTGGGTTGAATCCCACTGTCGAGTGTTTTTCTGATGCAGCACAAAAGACTGTGATGTTACCTGCTGCTGTTGCAGCTTTGGGGTTAAATGAGGACAAGGAAGGTGTCGGATTAAAGGAACACATCTGCAGCATCTGCTGGTGGACGAGGGAACTGCAACACACCATTTCATAACATGTCATTCATTTCATCATGTTACTGTAATACTGAGATAAAAACACATCACACCAAACAAACCTGTGACCTTATTACAGCTGAAGAGAAGAATAGTTTTCCAGTATTTTACTGTTGCCCGACATTGACACAAAGATTGCTTGATTTAGAATATTTTGTAGAGATCTGCTTTCACACCGACGAGGGATCTCTTTAAAATGATACCAAATTAAATAATTAGGTTAACTTGAACCCGAGCTTGTTACGGATGAGGACACAGACTTCCAGATCGATATATGTTGATATTTACATATATAAGTCGATAAATCAATAGATAAATAGATGCATATTACATTACATTACATTACATGTCATTTAGCTGACAATTAGCTTACAATAAGTGCATTCAACCATAAGGACGCAAACTCAGAAGAGCAAGAAACAAGAAAGTGCAATTTCCTCAAATAAGCCAATTTACAATTCGCTATAGATGAGTGGCGTTATAAGTACAATCTAAGTGCTACAATGTGTTAGTCTTTTAGTCGAGGCAGAGGTGTGTCTAAATAGATGGATACATAGAAAGGTATAAAAAGCAATACACAAAAATCTAACAAAAGATACACCTTTATTCTGAGAACATCGACTGAGCTACAGTTGGATGTTGAACAACGATGATCCCAAGGAGCTCCGTTCACGATAATATGGACGTAATGCACACACACACACACACACACACACACACACACACACACACACACACACACACACACACACACACACACACACACACACACACACACACACACTGAGGGATGCTACAGGGGAGACGCATGACATGTCATGTCATGTGAGCTGCGTGTCGAGCCTATTGCACATCAGCAGCGGTCCCCGGTTTGCTGCGCGCCGATTGGTCCAGAAACCCTCGAATGATCGGCTTGGAATTTGCACCGTGAGTGGGTGAATGAGTGCATGAACATTTCAGGGAAGAAGAGGCAGAAGAAGGATGCGGGCTTTTTTTTTTTAATTTGTTGGTGATGTTCACTATTTGAAATGGGTCGAAATGACAGCGTGAGGCAATAAAGTGCGCCGGTGTGTTGTAGTGAGAGAAGCCCGGGGAGATTTCCCACAATCTGGATTCTGTAAGTGTGAAATCTTTTTCCATCTTCGTGTCGCGGGGCCTTCGCAGCCCGCGAGTCTTCTTCACCTGGTCGATACCGAGGCGGCGGACGTTTAATCAACAGATTCTCCGTTGTCTGTTTTACGTCCCGTTTTCACAGATTAATCGCTCATTGCGTTGAAATGCGATTTATTGCGCTTCCCCGGGCGCTGCTGTGAAACGAATAGTCGCTTCAAAAAACGCCCTCACGGGCTAAAAATAGATCGCGTTTCATCAGACGACGGCCATGCGCGTTAACGCGCGCGAGGTGTCCGAGTCAGTGGACGCAGACAGAATGATGCAGAATGTGAGAATCCGCCGATGGCTCCCTGGATTTCACCATCAATCATTAGTGCAGGTTGTTGTGCTCTTTGTCTGACGTCACACGTGTCACCACGAGCTGCGTGGTCAAAGTTAAAGAGAGGAACAGGCGGAAACGCTCCTCATCTGGATGCCGGAGGAGGATAAACACCTCTCCTGAGACGCCTCATCTTTTCTCTTCTCTTCCAGAACACCCAGGTGTCAAAGTCTGCGGCTGACCCGAACCTTTGGTGGAAGCAGGCCAGCGAGGATGGGAGGTGGAGGCCAGCTGACGGAGCCCGCGGAGCAGGTCAACGGGCGGGCAGGTGGCGTGTACACTTGGCAGGAGGTGCAGAGCCACTGCAGCAGGAGCGACCAGTGGCTGGTGATCGATCGGAAGGTGTACAACATTACTCAGTGGGCCAAAAGGCACCCGGGAGGGATCCGGGTCATCAGCCACTACGCCGGAGAGGATGCCACGGTGACCTTTTACCGAGATTGTAAAACTCATTTGGCAAACTTTAAAAAAAAATGTTTTTGTTTACCCCCCGAATTTTTGTTTCTTCCAGGAGGCGTTCACTGCTTTTCATCCCGATCTAAAGTGGGTGCAAAAGTTTCTGAAGCCTCTGCTGATTGGAGAGCTGGCAGCGACAGAGCCCAGCCAGGACCGGAACAAAAGCGTGAGATCAGTCTCAGATTCTTCAAGCAAAAATAAACATCTCATTTCTTGCGTCTCGCGGCAGCGTTGGGACCATGTCCAACGCCTGAGGACAACTCAAACTGCCTACATGCCTTGTTTTTCGTGTCTCTTTGCATCTCCTGCGCTAAAACTGTATAGCTGCACGTCCTCAAATGTTGCGAGAACCTCCCCTTTTAGTCTTGGACCCCCACTGACTGGCGTCTGCTCGTCTTCGCTCTCAGGCGACCATCATACAGGATTTCCACACTTTACGCGCCAAGGTGGAGAGCGAGGGTCTGTTCCGAGCTCGGCCCTCGTTCTTCTGCTTCCACCTGGGTCACATCCTGCTGCTGGAGGCCCTGGCCTGGCTGATCATCTGGGTCTGGGGAACCAGCTGGACGCTCACCCTTCTCAGCGCCTTCCTGCTGGCAACCTCTCAGGTGACCCCGAACATTCCTTCGCCGCACGCCGTTATTGTCAACAAACTTTAAGCTAACGCCGGTTTCTCTTCCTCTCCTGTAGTTGCAGGCCGGGTGGCTGCAGCACGACTTCGGCCATCTGTCCGTCTTCAAGAAGTCCAGCTGGAACCACGTGTTGCACAAGTTCACCATCGGCCATTTGAAGGTGGTTTGGTGTTCTCAGTCGCACCTCTTTATTTCTAAACAAACCGTACACAAATATTAAGGGATTGTTTTCTCAGGGAGCATCTGCCAACTGGTGGAATCACAGGCATTACCAGCATCACGCCAAGCCCAACGTCTTCAGTAAGGACCCCGACGTCAACATGTTGCACCTCTTCGTGATTGGTAAAACTCAACCGGTGGAGGCAAGTGGTGGATGTTTTTTATTCTTAGACATGTTGGTATTCAGTCTTTCTTCATCCTTTCACTTTGAATTCCTCTCTGTTACAGTACGGCATAAAAAAGATCAAATACATGCCCTACCACCACCAACACCAGTACTTCTTCCTCGGTATGTTTCTGAAATTGATTTTAAAAAGAGTGAAACTATGAAAACTGAAAACACAGGAACAATAAGTTTACTTTTTCTCTCCTTCTAGTTGGACCGCCGCTTCTCATTCCAATTTACTTCCACATTCAAATAATGCGCTCCATGATTTCCCGCCACGACTGGGTGGTAAGATGCCCTCTTCCGGGTGCTACAGTGCAGATTATATACAAGTGGTTTCTACATATAGGGTTACGTCTGGTTGGAAGGAATCTTGAATACAAATATGACTCATATAAACCCTGCTGTCTTTGTGAAGGACCTGGCTTGCTCTCTGTCCCACTACCTGCGCTACCTTTGCTGCTCTGTCCCCCTGTATGGCCTGCTTGGCTCAATGCTGCTCATCAGCTTCGTCAGGTAAACACCACCTTTCACAGTGATGTAGACAGATCAAGCTATACTGGAGGGTGAAACTCAAAAGCCATCAAAACCTCTATGAAAAAATATGAAGTTTTTTCTACAACAGCGTGATCATATTGTGTGACGAAACGTTCAGTCACTGGTCTTCTGCTGTCTTACATCAGGATTTTGGAGAGCCACTGTTTTGTGTGGGTGACTCAAATGAATCATCTGCCCATGAACATCGACCACGAGAAGCACCAGGACTGGCTGTCCATGCAGGTACCCGATTTACAGCCGACGGAGCCAGCTTTGCATTCGGCTGATGTATGAACACGTCTTCTAGTCTTGTGTCATCCTCTTTACTTTAGTTACACGCCACCTGTAATGTCAAGCAGTCCCCCTTCAACGACTGGTTCAGTGGACACCTCAACTTTCAAATCGAACACCAGTAAGTCAGTGATGGAGGAGAACATCACTTCAAAGTTTGTAGGAAGAACAGACAAAAGCTCCTGAAATTATAGATAATTATTCAAATTCGAATAAATCTAAGCTCCTCCAGCATGCAGTGACCTTCATTGGGTGTTTTAAATGCTAAATGTTACTTCAAAAAAAAAAAGAACTATGGTGAAAGCACCCGTCCCTTATTTTTAAACGATTACTTTGACGCCCTTATTATTTCATAATGCATTTGTTGAGACATGTTTGAAGCTTCTTCTCTCCCTTCTGTCTCTGAAGTTTGTTTCCCACGATGCCGCGCCATAACTACCACCTGGTGGCCCCCCAGGTCCGCGCGCTGTGTGACAAACATGGCATCCCTTACCAGGTGAAGACAATGTGGCAAGGCTTCGCTGATGTTTTCAGGTAAGTCCAATCCAGACGTTTTCAGGTTCTAGCATTGCAGTGAGCAGTGAAACTGTCAGAATAATGAAGATGTAATGAGAAGAAAGTATTGTAATGACCGAATCTAAACTGTCGGGTGTGAACTGTGTATTTTTGTTCCCTTTTCTTCAGGTCACTGAAAAACTCAGGCGACCTCTGGCTT
The DNA here is from genome assembly GCF_964276395.1 of Gasterosteus aculeatus. Lineage (NCBI taxonomy): Eukaryota > Metazoa > Chordata > Actinopteri > Perciformes > Gasterosteidae > Gasterosteus > Gasterosteus aculeatus. The sequence continues at coordinate 18,935,175 of NC_135698.1, forward strand.
GACGCTTATCTCCATAAATGACAACTTTAATGCTCTGCACCTACAAGGAGTGACCTTTCATCCTCTTCTGAATCATGCATTGATTGTAATTGTTTGGTTTTATAATCCAGTCGATAGTGTGGGAACAATCTTTTCTTAGTGCTGGTGTTACAGTATGTACTTTTTTTCAGATTCTCTGCCAGGTTTTTAGTGCTCATGGGATGTGTTGTGTCTTCAACAACAGTAGTATGGCTTTAGAGATGCAATTGTAAAAACTGATTGTAAGGTATTTAAAGGGATCTTTTTTTAATAACTATAATGTGAAGCAGTACAATAAAATGAGACAATTACATGGACAGATCAAAACTCCTATGTAATTGAGGACGAATTAGTTACTGCATTTCTGTTCTTATCTTACAGTAATCAATAAAGCCAATGTATTGACTGTTTATCCACCTCTGCTATTATTGATCCAATGACAACACAAGAATTCTGAATAAAAAAAAGATTTGCCAAATTCTAACGTTTTTATCATATTTACAACTTTAAATCCTGAATGTTTTGCTTTAATCTTCATTTCGTGACTACACATCACATCATTACACATATGCATGCATCATGCTGCATACAAACACATTCATCATAGCGTCTCACTGTTATTGACGATAAACATGCATGATTAATTTTAGGAAAAGCGACACTATTCATGTTAATACCTGGTGCTGATCTGCAGGTACCAACGGGATGAGACTACTTCTGACATACATAGTGTGTTTGATTATTTGTTATACTCGTAAACAGCAATACGAAAATAATTGGCTATATTGAGGCCTTGCCACAAAGATGTAATAATAATGAATAAGTGTTTGTTCCATCAAACAGGTTTAACTTTCATCTCACTGGTGCTTGATACGTTTTGACCCTGGAGCCCAGCGTGCATGTGTGCAGTGCGTGTCTATGCGGGTGTAGGCTTTTGCTGAGGGTGGGAAAGTGCTGCTGCACAATGAATAGGATCACAACAAGGTCCGAGAGCTTGAAGGCAAGGCTGCACTGATAGCAGCAACGTTCCTTCCACGTTGTTATTTAGCGTTGTATTAAAGTTTGTTTTTTGTTGTTGATATAGGTTTAGTTTTTTATTTTCCCGCTCCACCACTGAGCCACAGTGGACACTCCACTGTTTGCTGCTGTTTTATAGATAGTGACCTTTAAGTGAATCACTTCCTTTAAGGGCTCACCCGTACACAGCTAAAGGATTATTGTTCTCATCAGAGAATCTAATGTTAATACACTGCATGAAAAGCCCACCTGGTTGTAGGGGGCTTCTGGCTCCTCGATCTTCACCACGTCCAGGATGTTAAACGGGACGTAGCCGGCTTGACCGCTGCGGTTACAAAGTTTCCACCACTGTTTGTCATCCTCTATCACCTGTGACACACGTTTCACATCTCACTGCGTAAGCCGCCATTTTTAACTAAAGTCAAGTCTTGTGAAACACACACACACACTTGGTTTAGCACTCGACAGACTGCTCAGTTAAACAGTTTGTTTACAGCAGACACTACATGTCAGGTCCGTCTTAAATGTTTACCTTCCCAAAAGGTAAACAAACAAGAGTTTGCATCGTCCCGGCCAGATACTAAAATCTGCATTTGGTTTAGATTAAAAACCATATTTGCGTTTTTTACCTCGAGGATTTCATCCTGCAGCACCGACAGCTCGTTGGCATTCCGTGCTACAAAGTGGTAGCGAATTTTGGCATATTTGCGAGCGGAGGGCGCCCCATTGTAAGACCTGTTAGGAGAAATGGTGTCCGCTCGTCAAACAGTGAGGTATTTTATGGGTGAAAGCGACGGCAAAGTTGGTAAAGGACTTCCCTACGTACCCATTTGACCCATTTGAGTTAGAGGATTGTGTTCCATAATACTGAAAAAGCAGACAGATTGTTACATGGTTGGCGTTCAGGACCTGTTATGGTTGTGCACTCACAGACAGCAGCTAACAAATAAGTCCCTCACATCTTCAGCTGCATGTTGTCTGTAATCGGGGCTGCTGGGGGGCCCCAGTGGCCCCGCTGCTCCCTCTGTTTCCCACGCGGCTGTCCTGAGGAGCTCCAATGGCGGCTCCCAGCCGTTACGAAACTTAGGGTGATAAGGAGGTGCACATTGATCCCTGGGCCACTCCTCTCTGCCACACGGAGCACAGGAGGGTCAGAATGGGACCGTTAAGGTGCACATCAACGGTCAGCCTCTGCGTTTTGCAGGGTACCACATTGTCGTCAGTGTGTGAGAATGAGAGGAAAATTGTGCCGCGATTTGAGGTTACTGCACATTATCAACAGGCCGAGCCTAATCACAGCTCTGCATTTAAAACCGACCGTATCTAAGCTGGGGCCGAATACTGGAAGGTCAGAAACCCGCACTACGTGAATGGAGCTGAACCAGCTGAGTCAGAGCTGAAAGCCACGTTGCTCCACTCAGGTGACAGTTTATTGGCATTCACAAATAGGTCCATAAATCAGCTGTAATAGCCTTCATCCATATCTGTATCAGGCGAACTCTGAACAGATTTATGGCTCTTACCAGCTCGAGGGGGCCGAAGACGAAATGAACCAGCTCAACCTGCTATTACACTTTTAGTCCATAGATGAACAAACTAAAAACGTTTTTCTCTTCTCATCTGAAGAATACTGAAAGTTGAAGGGAATTTGAATAAAGTTGCTGAAATAAAAGATATTAGAAAAGCTGAAATGAATTTGAAATTGCTGAAAATACAGAAATGGGAGAAGCTGAAAGGAATTTCAATAGATTTGCTGAAAAAGCAGAAATGAAAACAGCTGAAATATTGCAAAACAAAACAGAAGTTGCAGGAGCTTAAATGAATTTAAAAAAGTACAGAAATAACAAAAGCTGAGATGAATAAAAAGAGGTTTAAAATTGTTTGTAGTAATAGTAGTAGTAGTACTAGTTATAGTTGTAATTGTGGTATTAGTAGTACTAGCAGTAGAAGTGGGTTTAGTATCAATAGCAGTAGAAACAGCAGGAATACTGATACTATTGGCTATAGTAGTATTTGTAATAACATTAGTAGTAGTTGTAGTATTAATAGCAGTAGAAATACTAGTAGTATGGTAGTAGAAGTATCAGTTGTAATACTAGAAGTACGAGTTATATTCATAGCGGGAGACAGAATGTTTGTTATTCACACTTAAAAGTTTTCAATTAATAGGCCTCATCACAAACATTACAGTAAAAATTCCCTCCATGGGGCTTTTATTTTGAAATTATTGGATTGGGTGGGGTGGGGGGGGGTGTAGATAGAGGGAGGGAGGGTGAGAGGGTGAGGAAGGGAGGGGTGGTGAGGAAGAGATAGAGGGAGAGAGAGAGGAGGAGAAATAGACAGACTGACTTAGTGAGTGATTAACAGTGAGCAGAGGTCAGGGTGGAGGGGGGAGGGGGGGCGAGTGTCTTTATCATATTGGTCTGTTGACAGAAAGCATAGCTGCGTCATGTGACTCCACTAATCAGGTCATAGGAGCAGCTGTGAGCCACAGACAGAGATCCTGCAGCGTGTGAGTGCTCGTAACCACGGCAACGACGCACCTGTGCTCATTAACGAGCTGCTGCAAAGGGCAGACACAGGACAGCGAGTTACACAGAATCCACACCTCAAACAAATGGCATTCAGCGCAAAACTATAACAGCTATCTAAAAAATATGGCGTTTTTACGAGACCCAAGACTCTACCGAACGCATGGATGTGTGTTTTATGTCTGTCCGGTAATAAATACGGCTCCTATGGCCGTTGACAAAACGTGTACCTTCTGGATTTTTTGACAAATATGTCGGCAGATTTGTATTGGAGCCTATGGGGCTTTTAGCAGAGGTTGTGTCACTCTAACACTCCTTAAGCCAAAACTAAAGAACTCTGGGATTCCATGAACGCATTAATCCAATCAGCACAACCATGCCCTCATTAATCTGAAGAAATGAAGCCTCTAACTCAAATCAGCTGCGGGCCAGATGCAGCCCACTTCAACCGAACGCGGGCCAGACTAGCGTCCGAACGGCATGGTCGACAATAACACAACTTAACACTCACTTTCAAAAGCAGTCATTGAACCCCACCCTGGGGGATCGGTCCGAATGAGACTACAACACTAGTCCTCCTTTAACTCAGCGGGGGAGACCTAAGGTCATGTGACCGTGGAATTCCTTTATAGCCAAACGTGAAGTTACGTGAATCGAAGCTGCGTAGTAATGGACGGAGACGCTCGTCGGTGACGTCAGATGCTTCATGTGTTGTTAGTGTGAGTCGTAAAGGAAAACTTTATTAAACGAGCGATGCTAACGGTTAGTCACATGATCACCTGCGCGAAAGAGGGCAGGAAACTGAATTTCACCCTCCTGCTCTCTGCACCTCGGCCGACACACACGACCCGCCCCCCATGTCAGTCACATGCATGCCACGTTCACTGGACAAGCAAACAGTAGGAAACCAGAACATCATAACATGTCCCACACAGCAGCTGACAGTGGGGTTACAGTATAAAACTTGCGGGCCGCACTAACATTACACTTTCATATTAAGGATGGGGCCACAAAATATCGTCCCGAGGGCCGCAATTGGACCACTTGACACACTTCTGTCCTTACAGCCAAAGTATACACTCTAGAGGCTTCATTTCTTCAGATTAATGAGGGCATGTGTCACGGTGTGGTTCACTTCCTGTTGTATTTTGTAGTTTTCTGCCACTCGTGTCCCCGGGTAACTTCACTTCCTGCCTTGTCCCGTCATCCCCTGTGATTGTCTAATAGTTTCCACCTGTGTCCAATCACCTGCACCTCCCTTGTGTATTTAAGCCATGTGTCTCCTGTGTCACTTGTCGCGTCATTGTCTTGTTCAGGGGAACCCGTCTGGCAATGGGCGGTCCACGGAGTCTCCAGCGGGCTGCCCGTAGTGGGGAAACGGTCCTCCCGGGGGTTCCAGCTGGGTACTTGTACTACTCCGTCTCCCCATCTGGAGCCCTCAGTAGGCATCTGGGTCACCATCCACCGCCCACCACATGGTCCCCAGAAGAGGAGGCCATTTCGTGGTCGTCCGGCGGCGATTCTTCCTGGGAGCGGGTGATGGACCTTGCGGTCCGGCTCCAGGCTACCTACGGTCCCCACGCTCGGCCGCAGCGCACAGTGTCCAGCGCTGGGCCGCGACGACGTTCCGACCCTGCTCGGTCGCAGCGCACAGTTTCCAGCGCTGGGCCGCAGCAACATCCCGACCCTGCTCGGTCGCAGCGCACAATGTCCAGCGCTGGGCCGCAGCAACATCCCGACCCTGCTGGGTCGCAGCGCACAACGTCCAGCGCTGGGCCGCACCCGAGACGTTGGTCAAACCACCCGGGAAACTCTGGCGGGCGGCCAGGCGACCGGGGAGCCTCCGGTGGTCGGCCCGGCGGACAGGCACACTGCCGGGGAGCCTCCGGTGGTCGGCCCGGCGGACGGCCATTTGGCCGGCTCCGGAACGTCTCTGGAATTGGAGGCACGGGGACACGGGAAACCTCCGGAGGGGTCGGCGGCGGCTCGGGGACACGGGAAACCTCCGGGGTAGTCGGCGGCGGCTCGGGGACACGGGAAACCTCCGGGGTAGTCGGCGGCGGCTCGGGGACACGGGAAACCTCCGGGGTAGTCGGCGGCGGCTCGGGGACACGGGAAACCTCCGGGGTAGTCGGCGGCGGCTCGGGGACACGGGAAACCTCCGGGGTAGTCTTCCACTTCACCCCCCTGACAGAATGACGCGACCAAGAAAGGACTCAGCAGAGTTTTTTCCCTTGGACAAGTTCAGGGGAACCCGTCTGGCAATGGGCGGTCCACGGAGTCTCCAGCAGGCTGCCCGTAGTGGGGGAACGGTCCTCCCGGGGGTTCCAGCTGGGTACTTGTACTACTCCGTCTCCCCATCTGGAGCCCTCAGTAGGCATCTGGGTCACCATCCACCGCCCACCACATGGTCCCCAGAAGAGGAGGCCATTTCGTGGTCGTCCGGCGGCGATTCTTCCTGGGAGCGGGTGATGGACCTTGCGGTCCGGCTCCAGGCTACCTACGGTCCCCACGCTCGGCCGCAGCGCACAGTGTCCAGCGCTGGGCCGCGACGACGTTCCGACCCTGCTCGGTCGCAGCGCACAGTTTCCAGCGCTGGGCCGCAGCAACATCCCGACCCTGCTCGGTCGCAGCGCACAATGTCCAGCGCTGGGCCGCAGCAACATCCCGACCCTGCTGGGTCGCAGCGCACAACGTCCAGCGCTGGGCCGCACCCGAGACGTTGGTCAAACCACCCGGGAAACTCTGGCGGGCGGCCAGGCGACCGGGGAGCCTCCGGTGGTCGGCCCGGCGGACAGGCACACTGCCGGGGAGCCTCCGGTGGTCGGCCCGGCGGACGGCCATTTGGCCGGCTCCGGAACGTCTCTGGAATTGGAGGCACGGGGACACGGGAAACCTCCGGAGGGGTCGGCGGCGGCTCGGGGACACGGGAAACCTCCGGGGTAGTCGGCGGCGGCTCGGGGACACGGGAAACCTCCGGGGTAGTCGGCGGCGGCTCGGGGACACGGGAAACCTCCGGGGTAGTCGGCGGCGGCTCGGGGACACGGGAAACCTCCGGGGTAGTCGGCGGCGGCTCGGGGACACGGGAAACCTCCGGGGTAGTCGGCGGCGGCTCGGGGACACGGGAAACCTCCGCAGTCGGCTCCGGCTCGGGGACACGGAACACCTCCGCAGTCGGCTCCGGCTCGGGGACACGGAACACCTCCGCAGTCGGCGGCGGCTCAGCCCCCCCCATAACCCACCCCATGGCCCCCCCCTCAAGGGCTGGATCCCAGACAGCCCTCAAATCACCAACGGGAGGGTGGGTGAGGACCATGGGACGGGAGGGAGGGAGCCTGAGTCTCGGAGCGAGGACTGGGGGCGTCGGGGCCATGAGTCTCGGAGCGGGGACTGGGGGCGTCGGGGCCATGAGTCTCGGAGCGGGGACTGGCCGCGTCGGGGTCGGGGCTGAGAGTCTTGGAGCGGGGCCAGTACTGGTCGGGGACATGGAACGTGGGGCCGGTACTGGTCGGGTCGGGGACATGGAACGTGGGGCCGGTACTGGTCGGGTCGGGGGCATGGATCGAGGCACTGGTACCGGGGGCATGGATCGGGGCACTGGCTCGGGGGTCGGTGGCATGGATCGTGGCGCTGGCTCGGGGGTCGGGGGCATGGATCGTGGCGCTGGCTCGGGGGTCGGGGGCATGGTTCGGGGCGCTGGCTCGGGGGTCGGGGGCATGGATCGGGGCGCTGGCTCGGGTGTCGGGGGCATGGATCGGGGCGTCGGATCGGGGGTCGGGGGCATGGATCGGGAGGCCGGGACACCGGGGCACGGTGTGGTTCACTTCCTCCATCTCTTCCTCACCACCCCTCCCTTCCTCACCCTCCCTCCCTCTATCTACACCCCCCCACCCCACCCAATCCAATAATTTCAAAATGAAAGCCCCATGGAGGGAATTTTTACTGTAATTTTTACCTCATGTGATGAGGCCTATTATTTAAAAACTTCTTAGTTTGAATAACAAACCTTCTGTCTCCCAACCCCCCCCCCCTCACCCAATTCCTTCATTACAAAATGAAAGCCTCAATCATTATCTGTACCTTAACCATGAATCTATCTATTGAAATTCCTTTCAGCTTCTCCCATTTCTGTATTTTCAGCAATTTCAAATTCATTTCAGATTTTCTAATATCTGTAATTTCAGATGTATTCAAATTCCCTTCAACTTTCTGTATTTTCAGCTATTTTTAAATATTCATTTCAGCTTTCAGATTTTTGCATTCCAACGCATTTTCAGCAGGAAATGCCTTTTCTAGTTATTATTTCTAAGCTTTAATTTGATTTTTTTTACCGAAGTAGGACACTACTAGACTCAAGAGTGATGTTTTCTTCTAGCCTCGTGTCACAAACAGACGTTCCCCGTCTCCGGAGTACTAAGGTCCGAAGCTCGGGATCTCAGTCACCCCTCTGTGGCACGTGACAATGGTTTGTGCCACTCAGGATCAGCCCACTGAGCGGGCACGGCCACTCCCACCAACACACCTGTGGCTCGTCTCTCATCAGGAGAGGCTGGGCATTTAAGCTGCCGAAGTCTCAGAAGCCGGTGCGAAGTCTTGTGCATGTTGCCATCACATTCTGAGCGTTCGCTAGATATCCTGTTTCTGCCTACCTGTTATTGATCTCTCCTTTGTCCCAGACCTCGTTCACGCCTGCCTGACCCCCGACGGTACCTCTGCCTACCTCCGCGCTGCCGGCTCTCGACCCCCCCGCCTGACCTCCAGCTACGACCTCGCCTGCTCCCTGACGGTGCCTCAGTCTGTTCCCTGCTTGCCTGGCTTTTCGACCCCTGCCTGTTCACCGGACACTACCAAGCCTGATCCTTGTCTGTACCCCGCTAATAAAACTGCGCTCTGCGCTTGAGTTCAGTCTGGTCTCTTGTGGTGCGTTACACCTCGATTCAAAAATCAGCATTATTGTGTCCATAACTAGTGAGATTGTCAGAGTTACGCCTTTTCTTTTCTTCAGTTGATTCTGTTAATGTCTTGATAAGCGGTGTGTGTGACTTACGGTTTAGAGAATCGTTTTAAGTTGAGCCATTCAGTCACCTGCTGTGGGTTTGAGTCGAAGGTGAGCGGTACATGGTCGCTGGTCGTTCGCTCCACGTGGAACTTCTTGGGCGCCGGCTGGCTTTTGTTTGCAGTGATCTTTATCAATAACTCATTGTTGAGCTTGTCCATTGCAGGGATGAGACTACTTCTGACATACATAGTGTGTTTGATTATTTGTTATACTCGTAAACAGCAATACGAAAATAATTGGCTATATATCAGAAAATGTGTCAAACGTTCTGGCACAGATTTAGATGTGTGAGAGATACGGACTGCTTGTTTATTTAAGCCATTAGGTAAACAGCTGGAATATTGCCGATGAGCAGAAACATTGACCACACAGCTGGTACATATATGTACATTACATGCATGTTGCGCTCACACGTGCTCCCACAAACACAACTGTGCGTAGATTCATATGTCCCCCTGTTCGTACGAAAATTGAATGAGGCAATGAAAACCAAAGCAACATAATTAGATAAGAAAACACTGGAATACATGCAAGTCGTATGATACAAAATAAATATAGACTAAGAATGTGTACCACATCTCAGTATGTCCCCCCTGTGGATTATAATTAGCAGAAGGTTGATTGAAGCAGCTGCTGCAGCCGTCGTGCTGCTCAGCAGGTTCCGTCCGCGTTGTTCGAGTCGATCCTCTCCTGCCGCCGCTTCATGACCTCCTGCAGCTCCGAGTCCCCGCTGGTCTTCTGAAAACAGAAGAACGGTTCATTTCTTTTAATTGTTCTGTTTTCTGGAAGCTACTGTTCACCATTCACTCATTGCTCAGTGTAGGTTAGAACAAATCTATTCATTCATCATTCATTCATTCTTTGTTTTACAGTCTAGTTTGGTTTGTCACAAAGTTTTTATTTACAATACATGTGTAAATACATCGGAATGATTATTGTATTTGGGAATTATGTCATTCTGACCTCGTTTAGTTAATTTATAATCATTTATTAATATATATTTTAAAAGGTACAGTTCATCAAAATGCAATGAAATGCAGCAGCCCTGTTTCTCTTATCCCATATAAATATATTTAATCAGACAAAATTAGGTAAAATAAGAATAGGAAGAAATCTTACTGAAATAAGCTAAATAATATAAGTGCTGATGCCGTATTTGAACTTGCTTGCTGTTGAGCAGTCAGTGGAGGTTGTTTCTAACCACTGGACCTCGCCTGAATATACCTAATGAGTGTGACTTACAGTATGAAAGCTGACAGCAGCCTTCATATGAGTGTATTGACTCGTTGCAACATGCAAAGACAAAGACCGACAGCGGAGAACGGTGGACGTTATTCATATTGGTTTAAGACCAATTAATCCATGCATACATGTTGAAACTGTGTGTGTTTGTTGGTTTTTCAAGAAACAAAAGAAACAAAACAACATAACAGGTGTGCAAGACAACAAGCTCGCCGTGTATGACTGACCTCCAGCTGTGTTTTCTGCAGGGTGACCTGACAATACACACGACTACCCTCTTCTCCGCACACCGCCTTCAGCTCATCTTTGTTGAGAGAAAAGAGCTGAGCTCCAGTCAGGATCCCCAAACAGTCAGCGGTCCTGCAAACAGTCCTTTACTTTACTCGTCATAATATATAAACGTATTTCTACTGCCAGTAGTAAGTACACAGATGTTGCTAAAACAATGTAAATGCAAAGACAACGTCTTAGTTGTATTTTTGACAAATAGCAGTAGGAAAAGATGTAATAATAATGAATAACATTAACAAAGAGCAGATACATCAGGGTTGTGTCTGTACCAGCAACACACCCAAATACTTCTGACAGTAAATTCATGTTTTTTTGAACTTGTATTTATTATTTCTAAGCTTTAATTTGATTTTTTTACCGAAGTAGGACACTACTAGACTCAAGAGTGATGTTTTCTTCTAGCCTCGATTCAAAAATCAGCATTATTGTGTCCATAACTAGTGAGATTGTCAGAGTTACGCCTTTTCTTCAGTTGATTCTGTTAATGTCTTGATAAGCGGCGTGTGTGACTTACGGTTTAGAGAATCGTTTTGAGTTGAGCCATTCAGTCACCTGCTCTGGGTTTGAGTCGAAGGTGAGCGGTACATGGTCGCTGGTCGTTCGCTCCACGTGGAACTTCTTGGGCGCCGGCTGGCTTTTGTTTGCAGTGATCTTTATCAATAACTCATTGTTGAGCTTGTCCATCACTGCAGCACAGACAGACAGCAACAGGACATGGCGTCACATCTTTGTCGTCACCACATCTTGATTCGTCCACTTCTTGGTGTTCACTCACTTTTGTCTTTGGGTCTGGTCTTGTTGAAGCTGTCTCGATGGCTCAGAGGACCAGGCGATGACGGACTGTAGCCTGTCTGCACACACACACACACACACACACACACACACACACACACACACACACACACACACACACACACAGAAACAAAGACATCTCGTGTTTGTTCCCTCAAACAGGTTTAATGTTCAGCCACTGGTGCTTGATACGTTTTGACCCTGGAGCCGAAGGAGAAAATATGTGTGTGAAATAATTTGATTCCACGAAGAGTAGCTGCATACAGTATCTGCTGCCGGCCGTGCACGCAGCGTGCATGTGTGCAGTGCGTGTCTATGCGGGTGTAGGCTTTTGCTGAGGGTGGGAAAGTGCTGCTGCACAATGAATAGGATCACAACAAGGTCCGAGAGCTTGAAGGCAAGGCTGCACTGATAGCAGCAACGTTCCTTCCACGTTGTTATTTAGCATTGTATTAAAGTTTGTTTTTTGTTGTTGTTGATATAGGTTTAGTTTTTTATTTTCCCGCTCCACCACTGAGCCACAGTGGACACTCCACTGTTTGCTGCTGTTTTCTAGATAGTGACCTTTAAGTGAATCACTTCCTTTAAGGGCTCACCCGTACACAGCTAAAGGATTATTGTTCTCATCAGAGAATCTAATGTTAATACACTGCATGAAAAGCCCACCTGGTTGTAGGGGGCTTCTGGCTCCTCGATCTTCACCACGTCCAGGATGTTAAACGGGACGTAGCCGGCTTGACCGCTGCGGTTACGAAGTTTCCACCACTGTTTGTCATCCTCTATCACCTGTGACACACGTTTCACATCTCACTGCGTAAGCCGCCATTTTTAACTAAAGTCAAGTCTTGTGAAACACACACACACACTTGGTTTAGCACTCGACAGACTGCTCAGTTAAACAGTTTGTTTACAGCAGACACTACATGTCAGGTCCGTCTTAAATGTTTACCTTCCCAAAAGGTAAACAAACAAGAGTTTGCATCGTCCCGGCCAGATACTGATATCTGCATTTGGTTTAGATTAAAAACCATATTTGCGTTTTTTACCTCGAGGATTTCATCCTGCAGCACCGACAGCTCGTTGGCATTCCGTGCTACAAAGTGGTAGCGAATTTTGGCATATTTGCGAGCGGAGGGCGCCCCATTGTAAGACCTGTTAGGAGAAATGGTGTCCGCTCGTCAAACAGTGAGGTATTTTATGGGTGAAAGCGACGGCAAAGTTGGTAAAGGACTTCCCTACGTACCCATTTGACCCATTTGAGTTAGAGGATTGTGTTCCATAATACTGAAAAAGCAGACAGATTGTTACATGGTTGGCGTTCAGGACCTGTTATGGTTGTGCACTCACAGACAGCAGCTAACAAATAAGTCCCTCACATCTTCAGCTGCATGTTGCCTGTAATCGGGGCTGCTGGGGGGCCCCAGTGGCCCCGCTGCTCCCTCTGTTTCCCACGCGGCTGTCCTGAGGAGCTCCAATGGCGGCTCCCAGCCGTTACGAAACTTAGGGTGATAAGGAGGCGCACATTGATCCCTGGGCCACTCCGCTCTGCCACACGGAGCACAGGAGGGTCAGAATGGGACCGTTAAGGTGCACATCAACGGTCAGCCTCTGCGTTTTGCAGGGTACCACATTGTCGTCAGTGTGTGAGAATGAGAGGAAAATTGTGCCGCGATTTGAGGTTACTGCACATTATCAACAGGCCGAGCCTAATCACAGCTCTGCATTTAAAACCGACCGTATCTAAGCTGGGGCCGAATACTGGAAGGTCAGAAACCCGCACTACGTGAATGGAGCTGAACCAGCTGAGTCAGAGCTGAAAGCCACGTTGCTCCACTCAGGTGACAGTTTATTGGCATTCACAAATAGGTCCATAAATCAGCTGTAATAGCCTTCATCCGTATCTGTATCAGGCGAACTCTGAACAGATTTATGGCTCTTACCAGCTCGAGGGGGCCGAAGACGAAATGAACCAGCTCAACCTGCTATTACACTTTTAGTCCATAGATGAACAAACTAAAAACGTTTTTCTCTTCTCATCTGAAGAATACTGAAAGTTGAAGGGAATTTGAATAAAGTTGCTGAAATAAAAGATATTAGAAAAGCTGAAATGAATTTGAAATTGCTGAAAATACAGAAATGGGAGAAGCTGAAAGGAATTTCAATAGATTTGCTGAAAAAGCAGAAATGAAAACAGCTGAAATATTGCAAAACAAAACAGAAGTTGCAGGAGCTTAAATGAATTTAAAAAAGTACAGAAATAACAAAAGCTGAGATGAATAAAAAGAGGTTTAAAATTGTTTGTAGTAATAGTAGTAGTAGTACTAGTTATAGTTGTAATTGTGGTATTAGTAGTACTAGCAGTAGAAGTGGGTTTAGTATCAATAGCAGTAGAAACAGCAGGAATACTGATACTATTGGCTATAGTAGTATTTGTAATAACATTAGTAGTAGTTGTAGTATTAATAGCAGTAGAAATACTAGTAGTATGGTAGTAGAAGTATCAGTTGTAATACTAGAAGTACGAGTTATATTCATAGCGGGAGACAGAATGTTTGTTATTCACACTTAAAAGTTTTCAATTAATAGGCCTCATCACAAACATTACAGTAAAAATTCCCTCCATGGGGCTTTTATTTTGAAATTATTGGATTGGGTGGGGTGGGGGGGGGTGTAGATAGAGGGAGGGAGGGTGAGAGGGTGAGGAAGGGAGGGGTGGTGAGGAAGAGATAGAGGGAGAGAGAGAGGAGGAGAAATAGACAGACTGACTTAGTGAGTGATTAACAGAGAGTAGAGGTCAGGGTGGAGGGGGGAGGGGGGGCGAGTGTCTTTATCATATTGGTCTGTTGACAGAAAGCATAGCTGCGTCATGTGACTCCACTAATCAGGTCATAGGAGCAGCTGTGAGCCACAGACAGAGATCCTGCAGCGTGTGAGTGCTCGTAACCACGGCAACGACGCACCTGTGCTCATTAACGAGCTGCTGCAAAGGGCAGACACAGGACAGCGAGTTACACAGAATCCACACCTCAAACAAATGGCATTCAGCGCAAAACTATAACAGCTATCTAAAAAATATGGCGTTTTTACGAGACCCAAGACTCTACCGAACGCATGGATGTGTGTTTTATGTCTGTCCGGTAATAAATACGGCTCCTATGGCCGTTGACAAAACGTGTACCTTCTGGATTTTTTGACAAATATGTCGGCAGATTTGTATTGGAGCCTATGGGGCTTTTAGCAGAGGTTGTGTCACTCTAACACTCCTTAAGCCAAAACTAAAGAACTCTGGGATTCCATGAACGCATTAATCCAATCAGCACAACCATGCCCTCATTAATCTGAAGAAATGAAGCCTCTAACTCAAATCAGCTGCGGGCCAGATGCAGCCCACTTCAACCGAACGCGGGCCAGACTAGCGTCCGAACGGCATGGTCGACAATAACACAACTTAACACTCACTTTCAAAAGCAGTCATTGAACCCCACCCTGGGGGATCGGTCCGAATGAGACTACAACACTAGTCCTCCTTTAACTCAGCGGGGGAGACCTAAGGTCATGTGACCGTGGAATTCCTTTATAGCCAAACGTGAAGTTACGTGAATCGAAGCTGCGTAGTAATGGACGGAGACGCTCGTCGGTGACGTCAGATGCTTCATGTGTTGTTAGTGTGAGTCGTAAAGGAAAACTTTATTAAACGAGCGATGCTAACGGTTAGTCACATGATCACCTGCGCGAAAGAGGGCAGGAAACTGAATTTCACCCTCCTGCTCTCTGCACCTCGGCCGACACACACGACCCGCCCCCCATGTCAGTCACATGCATGCCACGTTCACTGGACAAGCAAACAGTAGGAAACCAGAACATCATAACATGTCCCACACAGCAGCTGACAGTGGGGTTACAGTATAAAACTTGCGGGCCGCACTAACATTACACTTTCATATTAAGGATGGGGCCACAAAATATCGTCCCGAGGGCCGCAATTGGACCACTTGACACACTTCTGTCCTTACAGCCAAAGTATACACTCTAGAGGCTTCATTTCTTCAGATTAATGAGGGCATGTGTCACGGTAACTTCACTTCCTGCCTTGTCCCGTCATCCCCTGTGATTGTCTAATAGTTTCCACCTGTGTCCAATCACCTGCACCTCCCTTGTGTATTTAAGCCATGTGTCTCCTGTGTCACTTGTCGCGTCATTGTCTTTTGCCACACATGTCCTTGTCCTGTCTTTTGTCTTGAATGCTCATAGTTTCATGCCTGAGTGTTTTTGCCCCTTGTATTTTGGACCTTTTGACTATTAAAGTCTTTTTGTATTGGAAAAGTCTGCGTTTGAGTCCTGCCTTCCACTTCACCCCCCTGACAGAATGACGCGACCAAGAAAGGACTCAGCAGAGTTTTTTCCCTTGGACGATGTTACGCACGTACAGCACCCCGTGAGGGGAGGGGAACATACACCGCGCTGCCAAGAACCCCAGATGGCCAGAGACCGGGTGTGGGCGCAAGTAGTCACACCAACACCGAGGAGTTTGGTTTAAACAGGCTAGCACGTGCCAGTTTATTAATAATAATAATAATAAATAATAGAGGGAAATGGGAGGACGGCTGAGCTGATCCAAAACAAAGAAATTAGCAAAACCCCCACCCCTTACCTATCCCAACGTCCTACACAAAACACTTATTTACTCTGGCGCTCGAGCAAGGCGCCCTAACCAAAAATACAGGGGGTGGATCGCTCAGATCTAACCTGGTGTGTATAACAGGAGATATCCCTACGGGTGATGTATGCCCAGGGCGTCTTTCCTAACACTCCCAAGTGCTTTCCGTTCTCCCTGGGAAGGACACACGAAATACAAATGATTAACACTTTCAATACTCCAAAACACTCCACCATGTACCACCAATTTCACAAGAGCACCCCAAACACAACCTTACACCCTGCCTGAGAGATCTGGACTGAACAACCAGAAACACATAAATACAGCTGATGGGACGATGCGATTGGAGGATGGGAAAACAGGAACCAGCTGTAGGAGATCACGGGAGGGCGGATGAGTAATGAAGACAATTAGCTCCACCTGAGGAGGGTTATCACACACACAGAACACAGACAAGACCGGGGGTCGTAACAGACGAGTTCAGGGGAACCCGTCTGGCAATGGGCGGTCCACGGAGTCTCCAGCGGGCTGCCCGTAGTGGGGGAACGGTCCTCCCGGGGGTTCCAGCTGGGTACTTGTACTACTCCGTCTCCCCATCTGGAGCCCTCAGTAGGCATCTGGGTCACCATCCACCGCCCACCACATGGTCCCCAGAAGAGGAGGCCATTTCGTGGTCGTCCGGCGGCGATTCTTCCTGGGAGCGGGTGATGGACTTTGCGGTCCGGCTCCAGGCTACCTACGGTCCCCACGCTCGGCCGCAGCGCACAGTGTCCAGCGCTGGGCCGCGACGACGTTCCGACCCTGCTCGGTCGCAGCGCACAGTTTCCAGCGCTGGGCCGCAGCAACATCCCGACCCTGCTCGGTCGCAGCGCACAATGTCCAGCGCTGGGCCGCAGCAACATCCCGACCCTGCTGGGTCGCAGCGCACAACGTCCAGCGCTGGGCCGCACCCGAGACGTTGGTCAAACCACCCGGGAAACTCTGGCGGGCGGCCAGGCGACCGGGGAGCCTCCGGTGGTCGGCCCGGCGGACAGGCACACTGCCGGGGAGCCTCCGGTGGTCGGCCCGGCGGACGGCCATTTGGCCGGCTCCGGAACGTCTCTGGAATTGGAGGCACGGGGACACGGGAAACCTCCGGAGGGGTCGGCGGCGGCTCGGGGACACGGGAAACCTCCGGGGTAGTCGGCGGCGGCTCGGGGACACGGGAAACCTCCGGGGTAGTCGGCGGCGGCTCGGGGACACGGGAAACCTCCGGGGTAGTCGGCGGCGGCTCGGGGACACGGGAAACCTCCGGGGTAGTCGGCGGCGGCTCGGGGACACGGAACACCTCCGCAGTCGGCTCCGGCTCGGGGACACGGAACACCTCCGCAGTCGGCGGCGGCTCAGCCCCCCCCATAACCCACCCCATGGCCCCCCCCTCAAGGGCTGGATCCCAGACAGCCCTCAAATCACCAACGGGAGGGTGGGTGAGGACCATGGGACGGGAGGGAGGGAGCCTGAGTCTCGGAGCGAGGACTGGGGGCGTCGGGGCCATGAGTCTCGGAGCGGGGACGGGGGGCGTCGGGGCCATGAGTCTCGGAGCGGGGACTGGCCGCGTCGGGGTCGGGGCTGAGAGTCTCGGAGCGGGGCCAGTACTGGTCGGGGACATGGAACGTGGGGCCGGTACTGGTCGGGTCGGGGGCATGGATCGAGGCACTGGTACCGGGGGCATGGATCGGGGCACTGGCTCGGGGGTCGGTGGCATGGATCGTGGCGCTGGCTCGGGGGTCGGGGGCATGGATCGTGGCGCTGGCTCGGGGGTCGGGGGCATGGTTCGGGGCGCTGGCTCGGGGGTCGGGGGCATGGTTCGGGGCGCTGGCTCGGGTGTCGGGGGCATGGATCGGGGCGTCGGATCGGGGGTCGGGGGCATGGATCGGGAGGCCGGGACACCGGGGCACGGTGTGGTTCACTTCCTCCATCTCTTCCTCACCACCCCTCCCTTCCTCACCCTCCCTCCCTCTATCTACACCCCCCCACCCCACCCAATCCAATAATTTCAAAATGAAAGCCCCATGGAGGGAATTTTTACTGTAATGTTTGTGATGAGGCCTATTATTTAAAAACTTCTTAGTTTGAATAACAAACCTTCTGTCTCCCAACCCCCCCCCCTCACCCAATTCCTTCATTACAAAATGAAAGCCTCAATCATTATCTGTACCTTAACCATGAATCTATCTATTGAAATTCCTTTCAGCTTCTCCCATTTCTGTATTTTCAGCAATTTCAAATTCATTTCAGATTTTCTAATATCTGTAATTTCAGATGTATTCAAATTCCCTTCAACTTTCTGTATTTTCAGCTATTTTTAAATATTCATTTCAGCTTTCAGATTTTTGCATTCCAACGCATTTTCAGCAGGAAATGCCTTTTCTAGTTATTATTTCTAAGCTTTAATTTGATTTTTTTACCGAAGTAGGACACTACTAGACTCAAGAGTGATGTTTTCTTCTAGCCTCGTGTCACAAACAGACGTTCCCCGTCTCCGGAGTACTAAGGTCCGAAGCTCGGGATCTCAGTCACCCCTCTGTGGCACGTGACAATGGTTTGTGCCACTCAGGATCAGCCCACTGAGCGGGCACGGCCACTCCCACCAACACACCTGTGGCTCGTCTCTCATCGGGAGAGGCTGGGCATTTAAGCTGCCGAAGTCTCAGAAGCCGGTGCGAAGTCTTGTGCATGTTGCCATCACATTCTGAGCGTTCTCTAGATATCCTGTTTCTGCCTACCTGTTATTGATCTCTCCTTTGTCCCAGACCTCGTTCACGCCTGCCTGACCCCCGACGGTACCTCTGCCTACCTCCGCGCTGCCGGCTCTCGACCCCCCCGCCTGACCTCCAGCTACGACCTCGCCTGCTCCCTGACGGTGCCTCAGTCTGTTCCCTGCTTGCCTGGCTTTTCGACCCCTGCCTGTTCACCGGACACTACCAAGCCTGATCCTTGTCTGTACCCCGCTAATAAAACTGCGCTCTGCGCTTGAGTTCAGTCTGGTCTCTTGTGGTGCGTTACACCTCGATTCAAAAATCAGCATTATTGTGTCCATAACTAGTGAGATTGTCAGAGTTACGCCTTTTCTTTTCTTCAGTTGATTCTGTTAATGTCTTGATAAGCGGTGTGTGTGACTTACGGTTTAGAGAATCGTTTTAAGTTGAGCCATTCAGTCCCCTGCTGTGGGTTTGAGTCGAAGGTGAGCGGTACATGGTCGCTGGTCGTTCGCTCCACGTGGAACTTCTTGGGCGCCGGCTGGCTTTTGTTTGCAGTGATCTTTATCAATAACTCATTGTTGAGCTTGTCCATCACTGCAGCACAGACCGACAGCAACAGGACATGGCGTCACATCTTGATTCGTCCACTTCTTGGTGTTCACTCACTTTTGTCTTTGGGTCTGGTCTTGATGATCTGTTGATCTCATCTGGATGCCAGAGGAGGATAAACACCTCTCCTGAGACGCCTCATCTTTTCTCTTCTCTTCCAGAACACCCAGGTGTCAAAGTCTGCGGCTGACCCGAACCTTTGGTGGAAGCTGGCCAGCGAGGATGGGAGGTGGAGGCCAGCTGACGGAGCCCGCGGAGCTGGCCAAGGGGTGGGCAGGTGGCGTGTACACTTGGCAGGAGGTGCAGAGCCACTGCAGCAGGAGCGACCAGTGGCTGGTGATCGATCGGAAGGTGTACAACATTACTCAGTGGGCCAAAAGGCACCCGGGAGGGATCCGGGTCATCAGCCACTACGCCGGAGAGGATGCCACGGTGACCTTTTACCGAGATTGTAAAACTCATTTGGCAAACTTTAAAAAAAAAATGTTTTTATTTACCCCCTGAATTTTTGTTTCTTCCAGGAGGCGTTCACTGCTTTTCATCCCGATCTAAAGTGGGTGCAAAAGTTTCTGAAGCCTCTGCTGATTGGAGAGCTGGCAGCGACAGAGCCCAGCCAGGACCGGAACAAAAGCGTGAGATCAGTCTCAGATTCTTCAAGCAAAAATAAACATCTCATTTCTTGCGTCTCGCGGCAGCGTTGGGACCATGTCCAACGCCTGAGGACAACTCAAACTGCCTACATGCCTTGTTTTTCGTGTCTCTTTGCATCTCCTGCGCTAAAACTGTATAGCTGCACGTCCTCAAATGTTGCGAGAACCTCCCCTTTTAGTCTTGGACCCCCACTGACTGGCGTCTGCTCGTCTCCGCTCTCAGGCGACCATCATACAGGATTTCCACACTTTACGCGCCAAGGTGGAGAGCGAGGGTCTGTTCCTAGCTCGGCCCTCGTTCTTCTGCTTCCACCTGGGTCACATCCTGCTGCTGGAGGCCCTGGCCTGGCTGATCATCTGGGTCTGGGGAACCAGCTGGACGCTCACCCTTCTCAGCGCCTTCCTGCTGGCAACCTCTCAGGTGACCCCGAACATTCCTTCGCCGCACGCCGTTATTGTCAACAAACTTTAAGCTAACGCCGGTTTCTCTTCCTCTCCTGTAGTTGCAGGCCGGGTGGCTGCAGCACGACTTCGGCCATCTGTCCGTCTTCAAGAAGTCCAGCTGGAACCACGTGTTGCACAAGTTCACCATCGGCCATTTGAAGGTGGTTTGGTGTTCTCAGTCGCACCTCTTTATTTCTAAACAAACCGTACACAAATATTAAGGGATTGTTTTCTCAGGGAGCATCTGCCAACTGGTGGAATCACAGGCATTACCAGCATCACGCCAAGCCCAACGTCTTCAGTAAGGACCCCGACGTCAACATGTTGCACCTCTTCGTGATTGGTAAAACTCAACCGGTGGAGGCAAGTGGTGGATGTTTTTTATTCTTAGACATGTTGGTATTCAGTCTTTCTTCATCCTTTCACTTTGAATTCCTCTCTGTTACAGTACGGCATAAAAAAGATCAAATACATGCCCTACCACCACCAACACCAGTACTTCTTCCTCGGTATGTTTCTGAAATTGATTTTAAAAAGAGTGAAACTATGAAAACTGAAAACACAGGAACAATAAGTTTACTTTTTCTCTCCTTCTAGTTGGACCGCCGCTTCTCATTCCAATTTACTTCCACATTCAAATAATGCGCTCCATGATTTCCCGCCACGACTGGGTGGTAAGATGCCCTCTTCCGGGTGCTACAGTGCAGATTATATACAAGTGGTTTCTACATATAGGGTTACGTCTGGTTGGAAGGAATCTTGAATACAAATATGACTCATATAAACCCTGCTGTCTTTGTGAAGGACCTGGCTTGCTCTCTGTCCCACTACCTGCGCTACCTTTGCTGCTCTGTCCCCCTGTATGGCCTGCTTGGCTCAATGCTGCTCATCAGCTTCGTCAGGTAAACACCACCTTTCACAGTGATGTAGACAGATCAAGCTATACTGGAGGGTGAAACTCAAAAGCCATCAAAACCTCTATGAAAAAATATGAAGTTTTTTCTACAACAGCGTGATCATATTGTGTGACGAAACGTTCAGTCACTGGTCTTCTGCTGTCTTACATCAGGATTTTGGAGAGCCACTGTTTTGTGTGGGTGACTCAAATGAATCATCTGCCCATGAACATCGACCACGAGAAGCACCAGGACTGGCTGTCCATGCAGGTACCCGATTTACAGCCGACGGAGCCAGCTTTGCATTCGGCTGATGTATGAACACGTCTTCTAGTCTTGTGTCATCCTCTTTACTTTAGTTACACGCCACCTGTAATGTCAAGCAGTCCCCCTTCAACGACTGGTTCAGTGGACACCTCAACTTTCAAATCGAACACCAGTAAGTCAGTGATGGAGGAGAACATCACTTCAAAGTTTGTAGGAAGAACAGACAAAAGCTCCTGAAATTATAGATAATTATTCAAATTCGAATAAATCTAAGCTCCTCCAGCATGCAGTGACCTTCATTGGGTGTTTTAAATGCTAAATGTTACTTCAAAAAAAAAAAGAACTATGGTGAAAGCACCCGTCCCTTATTTTTAAACGATTACTTTGACGCCCTTATTATTTCATAATGCATTTGTTGAGACATGTTTGAAGCTTCTTCTCTCCCTTCTGTCTCTGAAGTTTGTTTCCCACGATGCCGCGCCATAACTACCACCTGGTGGCCCCCCAGGTCCGCGCGCTGTGTGACAAACATGGCATCCCTTACCAGGTGAAGACAATGTGGCAAGGCTTCGCTGATGTTTTCAGGTAAGTCCAATCCAGACGTTTTCAGGTTCTAGCATTGCAGTGAGCAGTGAAACTGTCAGAATAATGAAGATGTAATGAGAAGAAAGTATTGTAATGACCGAATCTAAACTGTCGGGTGTGAACTGTGTATTTTTGTTCCCTTTTCTTCAGGTCACTGAAAAACTCAGGCGACCTCTGGCTTGACGCTTATCTCCATAAATGACAACTTTAATGCTCTGCACCTACAAGGAGTGACCTTTCATCCTCTTCTGAATCATGCATTGATTGTAATTGTTTGGTTTTATAATCCAGTCGATAGTGTGGGAACAATCTTTTCTTAGTGCTGGTGTTACAGTATGTACTTTTTTTCAGATTCTCTGCCAGGTTTTTAGTGCTCATGGGATGTGTTGTGTCTTCAACAACAGTAGTATGGCTTTAGAGATGCAATTGTAAAAACTGATTGTAAGGTATTTAAAGGGATCTTTTTTTAATAACTATAATGTGAAGCAGTACAATAAAATGAGACAATTACATGGACAGATCAAAACTCCTATGTAATTGAGGACGAATTAGTTACTGCATTTCTGTTCTTATCTTACAGTAATCAATAAAGCCAATGTATTGACTGTTTATCCACCTCTGCTATTATTGATCCAATGACAACACAAGAATTCTGAATAAAAAAAAGATTTGCCAAATTCTAACGTTTTTATCATATTTACAACTTTAAATCCTGAATGTTTTGCTTTAATCTTCATTTCGTGACTACACATCACATCATTACACATATGCATGCATCATGCTGCATACAAACACATTCATCATAGCGTCTCACTGTTATTGACGATAAACATGCATGATTAATTTTATGAAAAGCGACACTATTCATGTTAATACCTGGTGCTGATCTGCAGGTACCAACGGGATGAGACTACTTCTGACATACATAGTGTGTTTGATTATTTGTTATACTCGTAAACAGCAATACGAAAATAATTGGCTATATTGAGGCCTTGCCACAAAGATGTAATAATAATGAATAAGTGTTTGTTCCATCAAACAGGTTTAACTTTCATCTCACTGGTGCTTGATACGTTTTGACCCTGGAGCCCAGCGTGCATGTGTGCAGTGCGTGTCTATGCAGGTGTAAGCTTTTGCTGAGGGTGGGAAAGTGCTGCTGCACAATGAATAGGATCACAACAAGGTCCGAGAGCTTGAAGGCAAAGCTGCACTGATAGCAGCAACGTTCCTTCCACGTTGTTATTTAGCGTTGTATTAAAGTTTGTTTTTTGTTGTTGTTGATATAGGTTTAGTTTTTTATTTTCCCGCTCCACCACTGAGCCACAGTGGACACTCCACTGTTTGCTGCTGTTTTCTAGATAGTGACCTTTAAGTGAATCACTTCCTTTAAGGGCTCACCCGTACACAGCTAAAGGATTATTGTTCTCATCAGAGAATCTAATGTTAATACACTGCATGAAAAGCCCACCTGGTTGTAGGGGGCTTCTGGCTCCTCGATCTTCACCACGTCCAGGATGTTAAACGGGACGTAGCCGGCTTGACCGCTGCGGTTACGAAGTTTCCACCACTGTTTGTCATCCTCTATCACCTGTGACACACGTTTCACATCTCACTGCGTAAGCCGCCATTTTTAACTAAAGTCAAGTCTTGTGAAACACACACACACACTTGGTTTAGCACTCGACAGACTGCTCAGTTAAACAGTTTATTTACAGCAGACACTACATGTCAGGTCCGTCTTAAATGTTTACCTTCCCAAAAGGTAAACAAACAAGAGTTTGCATCGTCCCGGCCAGATACTGAAATCTGCATTTGGTTTAGATTAAAAACCATATTTGCGTTTTTTACCTCGAGGATTTCATCCTGCAGCACCGACAGCTCGTTGGCATTCCGTGCTACAAAGTGGTAGCGAATTTTGGCATATTTGCGAGCGGAGGGCGCCCCATTGTCAGACCTGTTAGGAGAAATGGTGTCCGCTCGTCAAACAGTGAGGTATTTTATGGGTGAAAGCGACGGCAAAGTTGGTAAAGGACTTCCCTACGTACCCATTTGACCCATTTGAGTTAGAGGATTGTGTTCCATAATACTGAAAAAGCAGACAGATTGTTACATGGTTGGCGTTCAGGACCTGTTATGGTTGTGCACTCACAGACAGCAGCTAACAAATAAGTCCCTCACATCTTCAGCTGCATGTTGTCTGTAATCGGGGCTGCTGGGGGGCCCCAGTGGCCCCGCTGCTCCCTCTGTTTCCCACGCGGCTGTCCTGAGGAGCTCCAATGGCGGCTCCCAGCCGTTACGAATCTTAGGGTGATAAGGAGGCGCACATTGATCCCTGGGCCACTCCGCTCTGCCACACGGAGCACAGGAGGGTCAGAATGGGACCGTTAAGGTGCACATCAACGGTCAGCCTCTGCGTTTTGCAGGGTACCACATTGTCGTCAGTGTGTGAGAATGAGAGGAAAATTGTGCCGCGATTTGAGGTTACTGCACATTATCAACAGGCCGAGCCTAATCACAGCTCTGCATTTAAAACCGACCGTATCTAAGCTGGGGCCGAATACTGGAAGGTCAGAAACCCGCACTACGTGAATGGAGCTGAACCAGCTGAGTCAGAGCTGAAAGCCACGTTGCTCCACTCAGGTGACAGTTTATTGGCATTCACAAATAGGTCCATAAATCAGCTGTAATAGCCTTCATCCGTATCTGTATCAGGCGAACTCTGAACAGATTTATGGCTCTTACCAGCTCGAGGGGGCCGAAGACGAAATGAACCAGCTCAACCTGCTATTACACTTTTAGTCCATAGATGAACAAACTAAAAACGTTTTTCTCTTCTCATCTGAAGAAGACTGAAAGTTGAAGGGAGTTTGAATAAAGTTGCTGAAATAAAAGATATTAGAAAAGCTGAAATGAATTTGAAATTGCTGAAAATACAGAAATGGGAGAAGCTGAAAGGAATTTCAATAGATTTGCTGAAAAAGCAGAAATGAAAACAGCTGAAATATTGCAAAACAAAACAGAAGTTGCAGGAGCTTAAATGAATTTAAAAAAGTACAGAAATAACAAAAGCTGAGATGAATAAAAAAAGGTTTAAAATTGTTTGTAGTAATAGTAGTAGTAGTACTAGTTATAGTTGTAATTGTGGTATTAGTAGTACTAGCAGTAGAAGTGGGTTTAGTATCAATAGCAGTAGAAACAGCAGGAATACTGATACTATTGGCTATAGTAGTATTTGTAATAACATTAGTAGTAGTTGTAGTATTAATAGCAGTAGAAATACTAGTAGTATGGTAGTAGAAGTATCAGTTGTAATACTAGAAGTACGAGTAATATTCATAGCGGGAGACAGAATGTTTGTTATTCACACTTAAAAGTTTTCAATTAATAGGCCTCATCACAAACATTACAGTAAAAATTCCCTCCATGGGGCTTTTATTTTGAAATTATTGGATTGGGTGGGGTGGGGGGGGGTGTAGATAGAGGGAGGGAGGGTGAGAGGGTGAGGAAGGGAGGGGTGGTGAGGAAGAGATAGAGGGAAAGAGAGAGGAGGAGAAATAGACAGACTGACTTAGTGAGTGATTAACAGTAAGTAGAGGTCAGGGTGGAGGGGGGAGGGGGGGCGAGTGTCTTTATCGTATTGGTCTGTTGACAGAAAGCATAGCTGCGTCATGTGACTCCACTAATCAGGTCATAGGAGCAGCTGTGAGTCACAGACAGATCCTGCAGCATGTGAGTGCTCGTAACCACGGCAACGACGCACCTGTGCTCATTAACGAGCTGCTGCAAAGGGCAGACACAGGACAGCGAGTTACACAGAATCCACACCTCAAACAAATGGCATTCAGCGCAAAACTATAACAGCTATCTAAAAAATATGGCGTTTTTACGAGACCCAAGACTCTACCGAACGCATGGATGTGTGTTTTATGTCTGTCCGGTAATAAATACGGCTCCTATGGCCGTTGACAAAACGTGTACCTTCTGGATTTTTTGACAAATATGTCGGCAGATTTGTATTGGAGCCTATGGGGCTTTTAGCAGAGGTTGTGTCACTCTAACACTCCTTAAGCCAAAACTAAAGAACTCTGGGATTCCATGAACGCATTAATCCAATCAGCACAACCATGCCCTCATTAATCTGAAGAAATGAAGCCTCTAACTCAAATCAGCTGCGGGCCAGATGCAGCCCACTTCAACCGAACGCGGGCCAGACTAGCGTCCGAACGGCATGGTCGACAATAACACAACTTAACACTCACTTTCAAAAGCAGTCATTGAACCCCACCCTGGGGGATCGGTCCGAATGAGACTACAACACTAGTCCTCCTTTAACTCAGCGGGGGAGACCTAAGGTCATGTGACCGTGGAATTCCTTTATAGCCAAACGTGAAGTTACGTGAATCGAAGCTGCGTAGTAATGGACGGAGACGCTCGTCGGTGACGTCAGATGCTTCATGTGTTGTTAGTGTGAGTCGTAAAGGAAAACTTTATTAAACGAGCGCTGCTAACGGTTAGTCACATGATCACCTGCGCGAAAGAGGGCAGGAAACTGAATTTCACCCTCCTGCTCTCTGCACCTCGGCCGACACACACGACCCGCCCCCCATGTCAGTCACATGCATGCCACGTTCACTGGACAAGCAAACAGTAGGAAACCAGAACATCATAACATGTCCCACACAGCAGCTGACAGTGGGGTTACAGTATAAAACTTGCGGGCCGCACTAACATTACACTTTCATATTAAGGATGGGGCCACAAAATATCATCCCGAGGGCCGCAATTGGACCACTTGACACACTTCTGTCCTTACAGCCAAAGTATACACTCTAGAGGCTTTATTTCTTCAGATTAATGAGGGCATGTGTCACGGTGTGGTTCACTTCCTGTTGTATTTTGTAGTTTTCTGCCACTCGTGTCCCCGGGTAACTTCACTTCCTGCCTTGTCCCGTCATCCCCTGTGATTGTCTAATAGTTTCCACCTGTGTCCAATCACCTGCACCTCCCTTGTGTATTTAAGCCATGTGTCTCCTGTGTCACTTGTCGCGTCATTGTCTTTTGCCACGCATGTCCTTGTCCTGTCTTTTGTCTTGGATGCTCATAGTTTCATGCCTGAGTGTTTTTGCCCCTTGTATTTTGGACCTTTTGACTATTAAAGTCTTTTTGTATTGGAAAAGTCTGCGTTTGAGTCCTGCCTTCCACTTCACCCCCCTGACAGAATGACGCGACCAAGAAAGGACTCAGCAGAGTTTTTTCCCTTGGACGAGTTCAGGGGAACCCGTCTGGCAATGGGCGGTCCACGGAGTCTCCAGCGGGCTGCCCGTAGTGGGGGAACGGTCCTCCCGGGGGTTCCAGCTGGGTACTTGTACTACTCCGTCTCCCCATCTGGAGCCCTCAGTAGGCATCTGGGTCACCATCCACCGCCCACCACATGGTCCCCAGAAGAGGAGGCCATTTCGTGGTCGTCCGGCGGCGATTCTTCCTGGGAGCGGGTGATGGACCTTGCGGTCCGGCTCCAGGCTACCTACGGTCCCCACGCTCGGCCGCAGCGCACAGTGTCCAGCGCTGGGCCGCGACGACGTTCCGACCCTGCTCGGTCGCAGCGCACAGTTTCCAGCGCTGGGCCGCAGCAACATCCCGACCCTGCTCGGTCGCAGCGCACAATGTCCAGCGCTGGGCCGCAGCAACATCCCGACCCTGCTGGGTCGCAGCGCACAACGTCCAGCGCTGGGCCGCACCCGAGACGTTGGTCAAACCACCCGGGAAACTCTGGCGGGCGGCCAGGCGACCGGGGAGCCTCCGGTGGTCGGCCCGGCGGACAGGCACACTGCCGGGGAGCCTCCGGTGGTCGGCCCGGCGGACGGCCATTTGGCCGGCTCCGGAACGTCTCTGGAATTGGAGGCACGGGGACACGGGAAACCTCCGGAGGGGTCGGCGGCGGCTCGGGGACACGGGAAACCTCCGGGGTAGTCGGCGGCGGCTCGGGGACACGGGAAACCTCCGGGGTAGTCGGCGGCGGCTCGGGGACACGGGAAACCTCCGGGGTAGTCGGCGGCGGCTCGGGGACACGGGAAACCTCCGGGGTAGTCGGCGGCGGCTCGGGGACACGGGAAACCTCCGGGGTAGTCGGCGGCGGCTCGGGGACACGGAACACCTCCGCAGTCGGCTCCGGCTCGGGGACACGGAACACCTCCGCAGTCGGCGGCGGCTCAGCCCCCCCCATAACCCACCCCATGGCCCCCCCCTCAAGGGCTGGATCCCAGACAGCCCTCAAATCACCAACGGGAGGGTGGGTGAGGACCATGGGACGGGAGGGAGGGAGCCTGAGTCTCGGAGCGAGGACTGGGGGCGTCGGGGCCATGAGTCTCGGAGCGGGGACGGGGGGCGTCGGGGCCATGAGTCTCGGAGCGGGGACTGGCCGCGTCGGGGTCGGGGCTGAGAGTCTCGGAGCGGGGCCAGTACTGGTCGGGGACATGGAACGTGGGGCCGGTACTGGTCGGGTCGGGGGCATGGATCGAGGCACTGGTACCGGGGGCATGGATCGGGGCACTGGCTCGGGGGTCGGTGGCATGGATCGTGGCGCTGGCTCGGGGGTCGGGGGCATGGATCGTGGCGCTGGCTCGGGGGTCGGGGGCATGGTTCGGGGCGCTGGCTCGGGGGTCGGGGGCATGGTTCGGGGCGCTGGCTCGGGGGTCGGGGGCATGGTTCGGGGCGCTGGCTCGGGTGTCGGGGGCATGGATCGGGGCGTCGGATCGGGGGTCGGGGGCATGGATCGGGAGGCCGGGACACCGGGGCACGGTGTGGTTCACTTCCTCCATCTCTTCCTCACCACCCCTCCCTTCCTCACCCTCCCTCCCTCTATCTACACCCCCCCACCCCACCCAATCCAATAATTTCAAAATGAAAGCCCCATGGAGGGAATTTTTACTGTAATGTTTGTGATGAGGCCTATTATTTAAAAACTTCTTAGTTTGAATAACAAACCTTCTGTCTCCCAACCCCCCCCCCTCACCCAATTCCTTCATTACAAAATGAAAGCCTCAATCATTATCTGTACCTTAACCATGAATCTATCTATTGAAATTCCTTTCAGCTTCTCCCATTTCTGTATTTTCAGCAATTTCAAATTCATTTCAGATTTTCTAATATCTGTAATTTCAGATGTATTCAAATTCCCTTCAACTTTCTGTATTTTCAGCTATTTTTAAATATTCATTTCAGCTTTCAGATTTTTGCATTCCAACGCATTTTCAGCAGGAAATGCCTTTTCTAGTTATTATTTCTAAGCTTTAATTTGATTTTTTTACCGAAGTAGGACACTACTAGACTCAAGAGTGATGTTTTCTTCTAGCCTCGTGTCACAAACAGACGTTCCCCGTCTCCGGAGTACTAAGGTCCGAAGCTCGGGATCTCAGTCACCCCTCTGTGGCACGTGACAATGGTTTGTGCCACTCAGGATCAGCCCACTGAGCGGGCACGGCCACTCCCACCAACACACCTGTGGCTCGTCTCTCATCGGGAGAGGCTGGGCATTTAAGCTGCCGAAGTCTCAGAAGCCGGTGCGAAGTCTTGTGCATGTTGCCATCACATTCTGAGCGTTCTCTAGATATCCTGTTTCTGCCTACCTGTTATTGATCTCTCCTTTGTCCCAGACCTCGTTCACGCCTGCCTGACCCCCGACGGTACCTCTGCCTACCTCCGCGCTGCCGGCTCTCGACCCCCCCGCCTGACCTCCAGCTACGACCTCGCCTGCTCCCTGACGGTGCCTCAGTCTGTTCCCTGCTTGCCTGGCTTTTCGACCCCTGCCTGTTCACCGGACACTACCAAGCCTGATCCTTGTCTGTACCCCGCTAATAAAACTGCGCTCTGCGCTTGAGTTCAGTCTGGTCTCTTGTGGTGCGTTACACCTCGATTCAAAAATCAGCATTATTGTGTCCATAACTAGTGAGATTGTCAGAGTTACGCCTTTTCTTTTCTTCAGTTGATTCTGTTAATGTCTTGATAAGCGGTGTGTGTGACTTACGGTTTAGAGAATCGTTTTAAGTTGAGCCATTCAGTCCCCTGCTGTGGGTTTGAGTCGAAGGTGAGCGGTACATGGTCGCTGGTCGTTCGCTCCACGTGGAACTTCTTGGGCGCCGGCTGGCTTTTGTTTGCAGTGATCTTTATCAATAACTCATTGTTGAGCTTGTCCATCACTGCAGCACAGACCGACAGCAACAGGACATGGCGTCACATCTTGATTCGTCCACTTCTTGGTGTTCACTCACTTTTGTCTTTGGGTCTGGTCTTGATGATCTGTTGATCTCATCTGGATGCCAGAGGAGGATAAACACCTCTCCTGAGACGCCTCATCTTTTCTCTTCTCTTCCAGAACACCCAGGTGTCAAAGTCTGCGGCTGACCCGAACCTTTGGTGGAAGCTGGCCAGCGAGGATGGGAGGTGGAGGCCAGCTGACGGAGCCCGCGGAGCTGGCCAAGGGGTGGGCAGGTGGCGTGTACACTTGGCAGGAGGTGCAGAGCCACTGCAGCAGGAGCGACCAGTGGCTGGTGATCGATCGGAAGGTGTACAACATTACTCAGTGGGCCAAAAGGCACCCGGGAGGGATCCGGGTCATCAGCCACTACGCCGGAGAGGATGCCACGGTGACCTTTTACCGAGATTGTAAAACTCATTTGGCAAACTTTAAAAAAAAAATGTTTTTATTTACCCCCTGAATTTTTGTTTCTTCCAGGAGGCGTTCACTGCTTTTCATCCCGATCTAAAGTGGGTGCAAAAGTTTCTGAAGCCTCTGCTGATTGGAGAGCTGGCAGCGACAGAGCCCAGCCAGGACCGGAACAAAAGCGTGAGATCAGTCTCAGATTCTTCAAGCAAAAATAAACATCTCATTTCTTGCGTCTCGCGGCAGCGTTGGGACCATGTCCAACGCCTGAGGACAACTCAAACTGCCTACATGCCTTGTTTTTCGTGTCTCTTTGCATCTCCTGCGCTAAAACTGTATAGCTGCACGTCCTCAAATGTTGCGAGAACCTCCCCTTTTAGTCTTGGACCCCCACTGACTGGCGTCTGCTCGTCTCCGCTCTCAGGCGACCATCATACAGGATTTCCACACTTTACGCGCCAAGGTGGAGAGCGAGGGTCTGTTCCTAGCTCGGCCCTCGTTCTTCTGCTTCCACCTGGGTCACATCCTGCTGCTGGAGGCCCTGGCCTGGCTGATCATCTGGGTCTGGGGAACCAGCTGGACGCTCACCCTTCTCAGCGCCTTCCTGCTGGCAACCTCTCAGGTGACCCCGAACATTCCTTCGCCGCACGCCGTTATTGTCAACAAACTTTAAGCTAACGCCGGTTTCTCTTCCTCTCCTGTAGTTGCAGGCCGGGTGGCTGCAGCACGACTTCGGCCATCTGTCCGTCTTCAAGAAGTCCAGCTGGAACCACGTGTTGCACAAGTTCACCATCGGCCATTTGAAGGTGGTTTGGTGTTCTCAGTCGCACCTCTTTATTTCTAAACAAACCGTACACAAATATTAAGGGATTGTTTTCTCAGGGAGCATCTGCCAACTGGTGGAATCACAGGCATTACCAGCATCACGCCAAGCCCAACGTCTTCAGTAAGGACCCCGACGTCAACATGTTGCACCTCTTCGTGATTGGTAAAACTCAACCGGTGGAGGCAAGTGGTGGATGTTTTTTATTCTTAGACATGTTGGTATTCAGTCTTTCTTCATCCTTTCACTTTGAATTCCTCTCTGTTACAGTACGGCATAAAAAAGATCAAATACATGCCCTACCACCACCAACACCAGTACTTCTTCCTCGGTATGTTTCTGAAATTGATTTTAAAAAGAGTGAAACTATGAAAACTGAAAACACAGGAACAATAAGTTTACTTTTTCTCTCCTTCTAGTTGGACCGCCGCTTCTCATTCCAATTTACTTCCACATTCAAATAATGCGCTCCATGATTTCCCGCCACGACTGGGTGGTAAGATGCCCTCTTCCGGGTGCTACAGTGCAGATTATATACAAGTGGTTTCTACATATAGGGTTACGTCTGGTTGGAAGGAATCTTGAATACAAATATGACTCATATAAACCCTGCTGTCTTTGTGAAGGACCTGGCTTGCTCTCTGTCCCACTACCTGCGCTACCTTTGCTGCTCTGTCCCCCTGTATGGCCTGCTTGGCTCAATGCTGCTCATCAGCTTCGTCAGGTAAACACCACCTTTCACAGTGATGTAGACAGATCAAGCTATACTGGAGGGTGAAACTCAAAAGCCATCAAAACCTCTATGAAAAAATATGAAGTTTTTTCTACAACAGCGTGATCATATTGTGTGACGAAACGTTCAGTCACTGGTCTTCTGCTGTCTTACATCAGGATTTTGGAGAGCCACTGTTTTGTGTGGGTGACTCAAATGAATCATCTGCCCATGAACATCGACCACGAGAAGCACCAGGACTGGCTGTCCATGCAGGTACCCGATTTACAGCCGACGGAGCCAGCTTTGCATTCGGCTGATGTATGAACACGTCTTCTAGTCTTGTGTCATCCTCTTTACTTTAGTTACACGCCACCTGTAATGTCAAGCAGTCCCCCTTCAACGACTGGTTCAGTGGACACCTCAACTTTCAAATCGAACACCAGTAAGTCAGTGATGGAGGAGAACATCACTTCGAAGTTTGTAGGAAGAACAGACAAACGCTCCTGAAATTATAGATAATTATTACAATAATTATTCAAATTCGAATAAATCTAAGCTCCTCCAGCATGCAGTGACCTTCATTGGGTGTTTTAAATGCTAAATGTTACTTCAAAAAAAAAAAACTATGGTGAAAGCACCCGTCCCTTATTTTTAAACGATTACTTTGACGCCCTTATTATTTCATAATGCATTTGTTGAGACATGTTTGAAGCTTCTTCTCTCCCTTCTGTCTCTGAAGTTTGTTTCCCACGATGCCGCGCCATAACTACCACCTGGTGGCCCCCCAGGTCCGCGCGCTGTGTGACAAACATGGCATCCCTTACCAGGTGAAGACAATGTGGCAAGGCTTCGCTGATGTTTTCAGGTAAGTCCAATCCAGGTTAATCATCTACTCGCAGAAGGAGACGTTTTCGGGTTCTAGCATTGCAGTGAGCAGTGAAACTGTCAGAATAATGAAGATGTAATGAGAAGAAAGTATTGTAATGACCGAATCTAAACTGTCGGGTGTGAACTGTGTATTTTTGTTCCCTTTTCGTCAGGTCACTGAAAAACTCAGGCGACCTCTGGCTTGACGCTTATCTCCATAAATGACAACTTTAATCCTCTGCACCTACAAGGAGTGACCTTTTATCCTCTTCTGAATCATGCATTGATTGTAATTGTTTGGTTTTATAATCCAGTCGATAGTGTGGGAACAATCTTTTCTTAGTGCTGGTGTTACAGTATGTACTTTTTTCAGATTCTCTGCCAGGTTTTTAGTGCTCATGGGATGTGTTGTGTCTTCAACAACAGTAGTATGGCTTTAGAGATGCAATTGTAAAAACTGATTGTAAGGTATTTAAAGGGATCTTTTTTTAATAACTATAATGTGAAGCAGAACAATAAAATGAGACAATTACATGGACAGATCAAAACTCCTATGTAATTGAGGACGAATTAGTTACTGCATTTCTGTTCTTACTCTTGTTCTTATCTTAATCAATAAAGCCAATGTATTGACTGTTTATCCACCTCTGATATTATTAATCCAATGACAACACAATAATTCTGAATAAAAAAAAGATTTGCCAAATTCTAACGTTTTTATCATATTTACAACTTTAAATCCTGAATGTTTTGCTTTAATCTTCATTTCGTGACTACACATCACATCATTACACATATGCATGCATCATGCTGCATACAAACACATTCATCATAGCGTCTCACTGTTATTGACGATAAACATGCATGATTAATTTTATGAAAAGCGACACTATTCATGTTAATACCTGGTGCTGATCTGCAGGTACCAACGGGATGAGACTACTTCTGACATACATAGTGTGTTTGATTATTTGTTATACTCGTAAACAGCAATACGAAAATAATTGGCTATATATCAGAAAATGTGTCAAACGTTCTGGCACAGATTTAGATGTGTGAGAGATACGGACTGCTTGTTTATTTAAGCCATTAGGTAAACAGCTGGAATATTGCCGATGAGCAGAAACATTGACCACACAGCTGGTACATATATGTACATTACATGCATGTTGCGCTCACACGTGCTCCCACAAACACAACTGTGCGTAGATTCATATGTCCCCCTGTTCGTACGAAAATTGAATGAGGCAATGAAAACCAAAGCAACATAATTAGATAAGAAAACACTGGAATACATGCAAGTCGTATGATACAAAATAAATATAGACTAAGAATGTGTACCACATCTCAGTATGTCCCCCCTGTGGATTATAATTAGCAGAAGGTTGATTGAAGCAGCTGCTGCAGCCGTCGTGCTGCTCAGCAGGTTCCGTCCGCGTTGTTCGAGTCGATCCTCTCCTGCCGCCGCTTCATGACCTCCTGCAGCTCCGAGTCCCCGCTGGTCTTCTGAAAACAGAAGAACGGTTCATTTCTTTTAATTGTTCTGTTTTCTGGAAGCTACTGTTCACCATTCACTCATTGCTCAGTGTAGGTTAGAACAAATCTATTCATTCATCATTCATTCATTCTTTGTTTTACAGTCTAGTTTGGTTTGTCACAAAGTTTTTATTTACAATACATGTGTAAATACATCGGAATGATTATTGTATTTGGGAATTATGTCATTCTGACCTTGTTTAGTTAATTTATAATCATTTATTAATATATATTTTAAAAGGTACAGTTCATCAAAATGCAATGAAATGCAGCAGCCCTGTTTCTCTTATCCCATATAAATATATTTAATCAGACAAAATTAGGTAAAATAAGAATAGGAAGAAATCTTACTGAAATAAGCTAAATAATATAAGTGCTGATGCCGTATTTGAACTTGCTTGCTGTTGAGCAGTCAGTGGAGGTTGTTTCTAACCACTGGACCTCGCCTGAATATACCTAATGAGTGTGACTTACAGTATGAAAGCTGACAGCAGCCTTCATATGAGTGTATTGACTCGTTGCAACATGCAAAGACAAAGACCGACAGCGGAGAACGGTGGACGTTATTCATATTGGTTTAAGACCAATTAATCCATGCATACATGTTGAAACTGTGTGTGTTTGTTGGTTTTTCAAGAAACAAAAGAAACAAAACAACATAACAGGTGTGCACACAGCTCGCCGTGTATGACTGACCTCCAGCTGTGTTTTCTGCAGGGTGACCTGACAATACACACGACTACCCTCTTCTCCGCACACCGCCTTCAGCTCATCTTTGTTGAGAGAAAAGAGCTGAGCTCCAGTCAGGATCCCCAAACAGTCAGCGGTCCTGCAAACAGTCCTTTACTTTACTCGTCATAATATATAAACGTATTTCTACTGCCAGTAGTAAGTACACAGATGTTGCTAAAACAATGTAAATGCAAAGACAACGTCTTAGTTGTATTTTTGACAAATAGCAGTAGGAAAAGATGTAATAATAATGAATAACATTAACAAAGAGCAGATACATCAGGGTTGTGTCTGTACCAGCAACACACCCAAATACTTCTGACAGTAAATTCATGTTTTTTTGAACTTGTATTTATTATTTCTAAGCTTTAATTTGATTTTTTTACCGAAGTAGGACACTACTAGACTCAAGAGTGATGTTTTCTTCTAGCCTCGATTCAAAAATCAGCATTATTGTGTCCATAACTAGTGAGATTGTCAGAGTTACGCCTTTTCTTCAGTTGATTCTGTTAATGTCTTGATAAGCGGCGTGTGTGACTTACGGTTTAGAGAATCGTTTTGAGTTGAGCCATTCAGTCACCTGCTGTGGGTTTGAGTCGAAGGTGAGCGGTACATGGTCGCTGGTCGTTCGCTCCACGTGGAACTTCTTGGGCGCCGGCTGGCTTTTGTTTGCAGTGATCTTTATCAATAACTCATTGTTGAGCTTGTCCATCACTGCAGCACAGACAGACAGCAACAGGACATGGCGTCACATCTTTGTCGTCACCACATCTTGATTCGTCCACTTCTTGGTGTTCACTCACTTTTGTCTTTGGGTCTGGTCTTGTTGAAGCTGTCTCGATGGCTCAGAGGACCAGGCGATGACGGACTGTAGCCTGTCTGCACACACACACACACACACACACACACACACACACACACACACACACACACACACAGAAACAAAGACATCTCGTGTTTGTTCCCTCAAACAGGTTTAATGTTCAGCCACTGGTGCTTGATACGTTTTGACCCTGGAGCCGAAGGAGAAAATATGTGTGTGAAATAATTTGATTCCACGAAGAGTAGCTGCATACAGTATCTGCTGCCGGCCGTGCACGCAGCGTGCATGTGTGCAGTGCGTGTCTATGCGGGTGTAGGCTTTTGCTGAGGGTGGGAAAGTGCTGCTGCACAATGAATAGGATCACAACAAGGTCCGAGAGCTTGAAGGCAAGGCTGCACTGATAGCAGCAACGTTCCTTCCACGTTGTTATTTAGCATTGTATTAAAGTTTGTTTTTTGTTGTTGTTGATATAGGTTTAGTTTTATTTTCCCGCTCCACCACTGAGCCACAGTGGACACTCCACTGTTTGCTGCTGTTTTCTAGATAGTGACCTTTAAGTGAATCACTTCCTTTAAGGGCTCACCCGTACACAGCTAAAGGATTATTGTTCTCATCAGAGAATCTAATGTTAATACACTGCATGAAAAGCCCACCTGGTTGTAGGGGGCTTCTGGCTCCTCAATCTTCACCACGTCCAGGATGTTAAACGGGACGTAGCCGGCTTGACCGCTGCGGTTACGAAGTTTCCACCACTGTTTGTCATCCTCTATCACCTGTGACACACGTTTCACATCTCACTGCGTAAGCCGCCATTTTTAAGTCAAGTCTTGTGAAACACACACACACACTTGGTTTAGCACTCGACAGACTGCTCAGTTAAACAGTTTGTTTACAGCAGACACTACATGTCAGGTCCGTCTTAAATGTTTACCTTCCCAAAAGGTAAACAAACAAGAGTTTGCATCGTCCCGGCCAGATACTGATATCTGCATTTGGTTTAGATTAAAAACCATATTTGCGTTTTTTACCTCGAGGATTTCATCCTGCAGCACCGACAGCTCGTTGGCATTCCGTGCTACAAAGTGGTAGCGAATTTTGGCATATTTGCGAGCGGAGGGCGCCCCATTGTAAGACCTGTTAGGAGAAATGGTGTCCGCTCGTCAAACAGTGAGGTATTTTATGGGTGAAAGCGACGGCAAAGTTGGTAAAGGACTTCCCTACGTACCCATTTGACCCATTTGAGTTAGAGGATTGTGTTCCATAATACTGAAAAAGCAGACAGATTGTTACATGGTTGGCGTTCAGGACCTGTTATGGTTGTGCACTCACAGACAGCAGCTAACAAATAAGTCCCTCACATCTTCAGCTGCATGTTGTCTGTAATCGGGGCTGCTGGGGGGCCCCAGTGGCCCCGCTGCTCCCTCTGTTTCCCACGCGGCTGTCCTGAGGAGCTCCAATGGCGGCTCCCAGCCGTTACGAAACTTAGGGTGATAAGGAGGCGCACATTGATCCCTGGGCCACTCCGCTCTGCCACAGGAGGGTCAGAATGGGACCGTTAAGGTGCACATCACGTAAGAGATGTCAGGCAACGGTCAGCCTCTGCGTTTTGCAGGGTACCACATTGTCGTCAGTGTGTGAGAATGAGAGGAAAATTGTGCCGCGATTTGTTAAACGTGCTGTTGGAATGCAGCTGTTTTTAGAACCTGGGTTTGGTCCATCCATCCCCCAGCAGCTCAAAGATGGTCATCTCTTTGGGGGTGAGGTGTCCCCGCAGGAAGTCCACCGTGTCCATGGAGAGATGCGGGGAGATCACCGAACGCAGAAGTTCAGGGCTCCCACAGCTCTGCAGCACCTGTGGACGCAGTTAGAAGTATATTTTAAGCCTTATGCAAAAAAGGATTTTATACACATATTTATTAGATTTATAAGATTAAAACAAGGTGTTTTCATTTTGCATTTTAGGCAAGATTTCCGTTTTGATATCCTGCCCTGGTCTTCTCTGAAGAAGTTCTCAATTTCTTAAGAGAAGATGCTTTGTTGTTTTCAGAAGGCGTGGGTGTAACAATACAAAGCAATATAAAGTATCCTGGATTAAATATTGATTAACTGGATCAGAAATCCTTTAAAGCTGCTGCCTGTTGAGACTAACTATTGAGTACAGCTAGAGGTCATGGGGCCACGCTTATAATATTACTGCTCTTGCTTTATCTCGACCATATCAAGCAAATCCAACGTGTCCAGAGGTTACTGCACATTATCAACAGGCCGAGCCTAATCACAGCTCTGCATTTATAACCGACCGTATCTAAGCTGGGGCCGAATACTGGAAGGTCAGAAACCCGCACTACGTGAGTGGAGCTGAACCAGCTGAGTCAGAGCTGAAAGCCACGTTGCTCCACTCAGGTGACAGTTTATCCTCGCAGCGACGGGTGGGGTAGCAGAAAAAATGCAAACAAAAAATGTCTGACGGCAACAATGCAAACTCTTAGTTGCTTTGATTGCTTGGTCAATATTGAGGGTATCAAGTAACATGGAGAACCTATTCACAGTGGATTCATATCATTGGCATTCACAAATACGTCCATAAATCAGCTGTAATAGCCTTCATCCATATCTGCATCAGGCACACTCTGAACAGATTTATGGCTCTTACCAGCTCGAGGGGGCCGAAGAGGAAATGAACCAGCTCAGACGCACTTGGATTGTGTATGTGTTTCCTCAGTTTGGCCTGCAGGGGGCACCATGACAGATACACAGTGAGAAGGGGACACAGGGAGGACACGGTGGTGACTGCACAGAGGAGCTGTGGTCGCTCACCAAGAGGTTGAGGGCCAGCTTGAGTTTCTGCAGGCTATCGATGAACTCAGCTTCGGTGGGGGGCTTCGCCCGCAGGGTCAGCATGCCCTCTGTGAACAAGCAGAGCTACAATGACCACACGCAGACTGCAGAGTTACCAGGCCTCCACGCGGACACAGATTGACTTTCAGGGTTCACTTGCCCCGCTTGAAAGAAGTTTTTTTATTGGTGAAATAAAGACTAAAGAGCAGCTATGCATTAAAAAAAAAAAAAACCTTGACCGAAGAGAAAAGCTTAAGAAAGAATGTGATGCATCAGATCACATGTCCCAAAATTGTCACTGTAGTAACCCATGTACTGCGATGGAGGATTCAGAACTCCCTTAAAATTGTATTTTCAGGGTATGGATGTTCTAAATCAAATGAAGTTTATGATTTTTCAGACCTAATGATTCAACTATGTATGAGTATATTTATATCATACATATTTCAAATGTTTTGAGTTAATAAACTGATTCTTTAGAATACATACATATTTTCAGCTCATTTGTGTGTGTAGCACATTTTGTGGTACTTATTACCAAACAATTTGTGTAAAAGCAACACATAGAGTGTGTGTGTGTGCGTGCAGTCACATAGAAAACAGGTCACGTGTTTGTATGTAAAGAATGTCTTTTGGTGTGAAATAAAAACACAGCATCACACCACTGCCAGTGTTGGGTTACGTCGCAATTATTACTTTGCACCTTTACTATGTTCCAACTGGCTGCTATTACACTTTTAGTCCATAGATGAACAAACTAAAAACGTTTTTCTCTTCTCATCTGCTCCTAAAGCAGCCTTTATGCACAGTTCAACTGAATATTGCCTCCTTTAGCCAATATTGCTGACTGTCAGGCAAAAACATAATGACACCACACTAGCAATCATTTTAACATGTTGACAGAAATGACAGAAATACATCGGTTTAACTTTCACAGGGAGTCGATCAGAAGTAATAATATGACATCAGCCATGAGCGTTGAGTATTGTGTTACTTAAAACTGGCCACTGCCACCACACATGCATCACTGGATGACAGTCAAACACAAGGCAACGTGAGCAATATGAGCATATTGTCACTGCATCCGTGCCACCACAGCAGAAGAAAGGGAGACAGACCTGCTGGTCCTTTCTTCTTATTCTTCTTACTCTTGTTGCGCTGGTTGAGCTGAGTAAAGGCATCCAGTGCCTTGTGCAGCCGCGCCACAAAGATCTCAATGTCATCCAGGGAACAGTTGAGGATTTGCTGAGGGAGACAAATCCCGGGGGTTTAGCGTGAGGTTTGTAGTGTCATGAGCCGGTGAAAGGAGCTGTGTAATGTAATGACGTGCATCCGCGTGGATTAGAAAACACTCACCACGTCCATCTCAATGTTCTGAGTTAGCTTTTCATGTGCCTCTGCGTCACTTTGTCTGGAGGTTTGTGGATCTACGCGCAAACACAAAAAAAGCTTAATCTCAACGAGCTGTGCAATTGAAAAGGACTTTCTTTTGAGTGCACGTGCAGCATGTGAAGTACGAGCACCCTCACCCTGTGTGCTCATGGCCGCCACGCGTCCCTTCGCAGCAGGCGAGGGGCTCTTAGGGGCCAAGGGGGGAAGGATAGTTTCTCTGTGACGCTTCATTTTCTCCTGGTTCACCCTGGAGGAAGAGGAGAAGACCTTTAGACAAGTTAGCTAACTACCAAACGGAAGTCTCTGTCGCCGCCTTCAATGTGTATTTGACTCCAAGAAGGTGTGTGTGTGTGTGTGTGTTTTTTCTGCTGCAGCACTCACTTCAGAGTCTGAAGCCTCATTTTCTTGCCATGCTTGTTGTCTCCGATGGCACTGTCTATATCTGCATGGACCATCTCAGCCTGGAGAAAGTGAGGCAAGGCGCTCAGTGTCAAACGTCACACACTCTACGGTTGTAGAGTTACCGATCTAGGTTCTAGATTCATTGCAAAGTATTCATTAAATTTGTATTTTCAGTAGTATAAGTTCCAAATTAAATAAAGGTTATTATATATGAGACATACCGATTTAACTATGTATAATGATATTTATATAATACATATCTTAAATCTTCTGACCATATACTGTATATATTATATGTTAAAAAAAATCATTGTCCGATTTTTTCTCCACATTGAATAAGAACATCTTCGTTCAATGAAGACAAAAGTAAGCAATATATGCAAACAACTTATGTGTAACCTGCGTAACAGGATATACATAAACCCACTGCCACCAACAGCACGGAAATCTGACCCGGCGCGCCGACAACAGCAGCTTGGATTTACGAATAGCATTAAACACAAAGCCAGCCAATCGTGCACGGACAATAAAGGACGCAAACCGAGCCAAGCCTGCATCATTTAAACCGACTCACCCCCACT
The DNA here is from genome assembly GCF_964276395.1 of Gasterosteus aculeatus. Taxonomy (NCBI): domain Eukaryota; kingdom Metazoa; phylum Chordata; class Actinopteri; order Perciformes; family Gasterosteidae; genus Gasterosteus; species Gasterosteus aculeatus. The sequence continues at coordinate 18,976,342 of NC_135698.1, forward strand.
TCGTCACAGTGGAAGAAGTGGATGTCGGGTCTGTGCTGCTCCTTGTCCTGACAAACCAGCAGGAGGACGGAGGGGTAACGTGTCTGATTCAGGACCGTCTGACTCATCTGGATTGTGGGAAGAGGGAAGTTCTCCAACTCTTCCTGCAGGGGCGAAACAGAGGAAAGGTTAGAGGGGAGACGGTGGAGGAAGAGCAGGAGCAAGATGCTATCTGAGTGAGCCAGAGTAAGGTGGAACAATGCTACAAATAGTATTTTAAAATGGAACAGAGAGAGTGAATAACAATGTATAGCAAATATGACCAACACCCCTAGCAGCTTATAGTACAATAATGAGAATTGGGAAAAACAGCCCCCAAATCACAAAGACAAATAATTGCCTTTAAATGTGAAGTACTTTGCATAGTAACGTAATCTGATGATGTGTGGACGGATGCGAGGCCGTACCTGTGTGTCACAGTCCAGCAGCCTCACGGCCTTGTCTGTGACCTGCAGGAGCATCTCCTGGGTCCAGATTTTGTCTTTTGAGTCCAAAAGCATCAGTTTCTTGACGGCATCGTCCACTGTGACAATGGACTCGGTCTTGTCCATAATGAACGTGGAGAGATGCTGAGTGGAAAACAGTGAGTTTGTAGATGACGGATTAGATCTTTGGTTGTGAGGGGACGAGCTGTACGGCTGTATGCAAAATATGACAGGTATGTTTATGGCCTCAACTGAAATAGAGACTATATGTAGAATAGAAGTTTGAAATAAAACATGTCCTGCCAGTCTGTGATAACGAGGAGGCATAAATCTCATCCGCACGACACAGGACATAGTTCAACACGATCCTTGACTCCCTGTCATCCACTGCAATCAGAGGCCTGATTGCTACATTGTGAAATAGTTTTACAATATATGAACTGACTGAAAGAGAAGTCAACCTTTAGAGTAAGTGCATTTTTTATGTTGCTTTTCACATAAAGTTTATTGACCTTTTTGTAAATCATTAGCTTCTATCTTTGCTTTTTTAACCCTTGGATGGTTTTTGTGTAAGTGGACCAGGAAACAAAGAGAACAAAGATCCTTAGCTGGATTACGTTTGGAGACAAAATGCTTATGGTGTTTAAAACCCCTGGAATAGCTGGAACAACATTCACCCTTTAACATTTCCCATTTTTATATCCGCTTTAAAATTTGCCCTCTTTTCTATTTTATTGAGTAAAGAAAATCAAACAATTACCCTTTCATTTCACTTTAATTCTGTACTTACCTTAATAATATCAATAATACGGTAACGTGTGTTAAAGTGCTTCTTACAATGATCTGTCTACCTTCCAGCCTCTGGGAGACCTCTGGTTGAGTTTCACAAATGATTAAAGCTTTCCACCTTTACATATTTTGCTTCTCTCTGTTAAATCTTTCAAAATACAGGAACGAATACAGTTGTAATATACTTTTTTCCTTGGTAAACACAAATGGAGTAGATCTTACCTCAACATGATACTGCGATGTCTCTTGCATGATATAATTGGAGTTGGAGTATTTCTTCCTCTGTTCTGTGGATAAGAAAAAACAAACACACCAAAATGTAAAAACAGAGAATCCAAGTTACGCCTATTTTACAGTAAATATTTTCTGTAAACAGCCAGCGGTGACACTGACCTAAGCTCCACATGTTGCCTGTTTCAGCAGAAAGAACTCATGTGCGAGGTGAAAAGATCAACAGAGCAACAAGGAAGTGAGAAGAACATGAACAGTGAGGGGCGTTTCTTTCGTGTCGGTTATCTGCAGACTTCACTGTCACCTTTACTGTTCAATAGCCACTTAAATGTTGTATGAATAGTAAATTCACTAACGATATTTAAACAGTATTTAACTTTTCTCTGCGCGAAGTGCACCTGTGGTCAAACTTTACTTGTGAAATTACTCTTATATAGTTTAGTGACCTGAAGTGCCCACGGCAACAACAAAAAAACCTATCTGAGAAGTTAATTATTAATCTCATATCAAAGATCCGTGTAAGCTACTTTGACCCCTCTAACAATATAGTTTGTTGCCAGGCAGACATTAAACCTTCCTACATCCACGGAACCAATAACAAGCGTCAATGTGAATTTAGCGGAAATGTTTAGACTTTTAGTAGAGTGCTAATAAACCAATTTCACCACACAAATGCACACAATCACATTCACTCCAGGCATATTTTAAAACAAGCAATTCTCTGCTCTGACTAATAAATTGTCTCTGCTGTCTAAACTACTTGTACGCGTCGACTCCCCCCTGAATTTACACTGGCAGCTACGGAGCAGCTGTGTCATTAGTTTGGAGTTTTGCTTCTGGCCACCGGGTGAATGTAAGTGCAGTATTTACTGTCATTGGGTTTTGTTTTCGGTCTCCGAACTCATGATGCAAATCCTCTAGGGACCCCATCAACCAAGACTAAGCCACGAGTACATCAACGTCGAGGGACCAAGGCTTTGAGGGGTTGAGACCTTTAAAAAGCAGTCCAGTGCAGTTGTGTGCTTCTAGGTATCAACGTTTCTTGGTTTAAACTGATAAACTGCTTTTAGGCTTAAAGAATCTGTGGTGTCAAGACTGATGTCAGAACATTAAGCCTTAATATAATTTAAACTGCTGGGTAATATACACGTGGTCATGCTGTACAGATGTCATGGACGGGGAACAAATGGAGACCAAAAACCGTTTTTTGAGACTGTAAACATGTGTAAATCTGCTGTAAAGTCGAGCATCTTATCGTGGGGGTCTGTGGAGATTGACCCGCTTTTGACGTCAACCTCAAGTGGACACATGATGAGCAGCACGTTTTGGCTCAAAAAGCTAGAATTTTAAAATAGTGACCTGTCAAAGATGTCCAAGTCATTTGTATATGCTTGTGTTAACTGTATAACTGTACCGTTGGCTAGAAGCATTCTCTTCAAACAAGCCCATATTAAATGCCAGTCTGCTCAGTGACTTATTTACCAGCTGAATAGTCCGCAGGTAACACTTACTGCTAAACGACAGCAGGTTCAAATCATCTCCACGGCCAGATTCATATCAGGTCCCCCACCCAGAGTCAATATTTTAACAGGTTTTCTCTCCATAAGGACGTTCCGCCACATTTCATTTGGAGTACTTTTTGGTGTTGTTGTTTGGTGACACAAAAGCTCTACTGTTTGTATAACCCTTCTCGAATGTGTGTCGAGCCTCTAAATACGACAATATCTGTTCATTGATGATTTAATGTAAGGCAAACATGCTTCATAGAGCTCCACCTTTTTCGATGTTCCCAGCAGCCTTTTTGTGTGCGACCGCTGCAACTGAGCCAATGACGCAAGCATGTTTCTGTTTGTTCCTCTCTGCTGATTCCTCCCTGCTTGGCTCCCCACAGGTGAAACACAAGCGTCAAGTGTCGTACTGAAAGTCGAGCTCCCCTCATGTCTTATTAATGGACCGCCATTCACGCCCATTCACAGCGTTGCAACAGCTTGCAATGAGAGCCAATTAGTAGGCAGATCGGCAGATCCTCAGCGCTCTCAATGACCAGAGATAAACATGGCTGCTTGGCCGATTATCCGACCAATACGTGGCCCAAATCTGTCATACGATCTGACACCCTAAGACCCGAGACCTGATATTTTCGTGACAAACACAAAAAGGATATATCTTAGAAGAAATGCAGTAAAACGTAGCGAAACAATTCTGATGAAACTGACATTTTTTGCAAATGTAATCTTAAATGTGAAACTCAAGATTGCTGCCTGACGGTCTGAAGTCAAGGGGTGATGAATCTGATGAGTCACGCCTCTGACCTACCCCCCCAAAGCTGCTGATAACAGATCCGCTGGGAGGACAAGTGCATCATTTGCATCTGCTTTGTTCTGCCCTTTACCGTGAGAATGAATGCTGTGTATGTTCCTGTTTACTCTGCAGCAGACCTTTAACCCACCCAAATATCTCCAACTGTTACCGACTGTGCACAACATTGTGCACTCCCCCCGCCTCCGTGGATCGTCCCCCCTGCAGTGAGACGTGAGTGTGACCGTCTGCCTCATCGAGATGAGACGAGCCGATGAAAAACAGCCCAGCCTCGCCACACACACGCGCCGCGGGGAATATTTCACGGGGATCGCCCGAGTGGGTGAGTCCTACGGACTCACAGAACAACAACATTTAACAGACAACGAGGTGCGGGATTCGGGAATGTCATGCAAGAGCTTTCATTTGAGGCCATTCTTCATTTGGAGCCGAGAACGGTTTGTCCAGGGACACCTCAGTGGTAGTTTCTGTCTACCCGCTGCACAATGTTCCTCTGTGTTGGCAGTGTGTGGAGGGAGGGGCTGGCAGCAGCCAGTGAGCTAATGTCTGAGGAAGTGCAAAGAGGACCAGAGGGTGAGTCCGCCTCTCGCTTTCCCCTTTTCAATGCATCTTTTATTCACCTGCAAAACACGGGCATCCCCACCCTGTTCCAGCCACACATTGAAAACAGGCACACCCTGCACTCCTTCGGCACATCTCAGTGACACACATGCAACGGCTTGTGTAATGCCATGACTGTATTACTGGGTTTCACTGAAGACACGAAGATTCCTATAACAACGGAGCCAAATAAGCATATTCTTCAATTGAGAGTACACACAAAATACTAAAAGACAACAACAAATCCCAGCATGCCGAGCAGGCCTGTCACACAGCTGGTGACTCAAATCCCCCCTCAGGAGCCCTTCCTCCCTGCCATGTCCCTCAGTGTGTGACAGAGGTGTCAACAGCCTGCGCATGACGGGGGCCCCTCAGAGGGACCTTGGCCTCCTCTTATCACCGCGTTTGTGTTCGGAGAGAGGACGTGCGTGCTGGGATTCAACTCCAATCTGCGGCGAGGGAGCTGGATTTCCTGACACAATCATTTGCGTAGCAATTTGAATGTTGTCGTGATTTGAGTCAGTCACAGTGCTGGTCCACAGAGCTTGTCTATGACGGTTTATATCATATCATAATAATAAGCTCTGTAAACCCTCCTCGGTGACTCATGCCATAGAAATAAGGGCATGAATAATTACAGGTGAAGGGCCTGTACAGGCAAAGTGTTGAGGACAGGCCAACTATGAAATGCTCCTTCTAACAAGGCAGCAACTCCCCCCTTCGCACTTCCATGCGGTCACTTACCGTAGAGGGCCTTGGCGCTGATCTTGCTGTCGGATCGGGCCACTGCACTGCAATGACATGAAGAGGAGACGGGGTTACGCCGCATGTTCTTCATCCTCCCCCCCTGCGCCTCTCCAAAAGCCCTCTGAATCACCCACACCGTCCCTCCTCATAAACACAAGCGCCACGAAATAGGAGTGATATATATGCGGAGAGCGGACTAGCCGGCAGTGGATGAGATTATCCTGAGATCCTGAGCATATGGACCAGCCAGGGGAGAGACAGGGAGAGTGGAAAAGGGAGAGAGGGGGAGGGAAAGAGGAGGTGTATCGGGCATGGAGGGAGGCCGGAGCCAGGGAAACTCAAGCAAAGGCAAACAATTCTCAACAGAGCCGCTCTGTGCCTGAGGTCCCTGACCCACACCACCTCCCTGCACACTGGGTTAGTGATTCTCTCGCGCTTGTGTGACAGTAACTGAGCGTAACGCGCCGATGGGTGAATATGTGGGGGGGGCAGGAATGTGCGCGACACTCACTTGGCCTGCCTCGGCGTAGGTCCCAGGACACTCATGGTTCAAGGCATCCACCTGGAGAAAGAAAGAGGATGGTAAAAGCAGAAAGAAAGAGGGTGGAGGTGGTGGAGGGGGGGTGGCTGCAGGTGACGCGCAAACGTTTCTCACCAACACAAATGGATTATTTATTGCTTTTAAGACCTTGTAAATGCCTGTTGCATCATTTTGCTGAGCTCACGTTCCGTGGTGTTAAAGCTCACAGAGCTTTGGGTAGCACACAGTACAATGCGGCACGCAAAGTTGAGCCATAGTCTAGAAAACAGGCTGTTCTTCCCCACAGTGCGGAGCCAGGTGTTGGGCCCGTGCTGCTGGTAGTCGGGGGATTGGTCGGGGACAAAGGCAGACAGCAGGCTTATGCGCACTGGGTAATTAGATCCACTCTGTTGACGACTATATCTGCAGAGCTGCAATTCATTAGTTCATTTGAAAGGGTTTTACATGCAAGCCACGCTGACTATTTAGTAAGTAAGATGAAATGCCCACACATCTTGCCTTTCCGGGCGTTGAGACTCTGTCCTGTCCAAGCATGTGCTGAAGAGGTTACGGCTAAACACCCGTGGACCCTAATGAGCAGTTACACAAGAGGTTGGCCTCCTCTTGGCTTACTTTGAGATACTTTATACCGCATAACCACTGATAAGGGCTCCTCCGTTAATGGCTGTAGTGGATTGTATTTAACCCTGGAGATAGTAATCACATTTTACCGTATGTGACTTTTAGAGTCCACGGAGCCTTGTATCCCTTTAGCCAATGCGTTTAATTTGTATTATTAATTGGGACGAGAGGGTCGGTTTTCTTTTACAAGCAGCCCCGTGAAGTGCTCTGAAAGAACAATCCAACATGTCATTTTAAAGACCTTAAGTGTAGGTTTGTGACGCAGGTTGTGCATCCCAGAATATGTAAAAATATTTTAATTTTCTAACCAGAAAATTTCCACTAGCATTATGTGACAGACAGACATTTCCTCATTACATACCTCCTCTCTTAAGTGATGAACTGTTTTGCTCAATGTCCCGTGGGTAAACTGCAAAAGGCTGATATTGTATAAGACGTGGTCACTTAAGCTTATTTTGCATCAGACAATAAACATAATCGCACTGATCAGATAATCTGATCATATCTGCTGAGACAAAGTAAAGCCAAATCACGACAACAGCCTTCACAGATACCAACCGAAGTCTCTGTGTTCCTGCACGCATCATTTTAGCTCCATGCAACCGGCTTACAGGATCCTCCACAACAAAATCTTGCTGAGAAATGCAAATGAGCGGAAAAAAAAACCCTAATCCTGTTTGCTGTAGTGAGCCTGCACAAAAGTTATACTTCCTCCTCCTGTCCTTATCTGGCCGTCATCATCCCTCCGAGCTTTTGTTCCTCGCTCTGGCCCGCCGCCCGGTTTCAGGGGACAGGCTGGGTGTCATGTGTTGTCAACCTCATGGAGCCCCGGCGCACACCTCTCGTCTGCTCAGCATCAGGTGCTTATTGCTATATACTCATAACCTTTTATTCAGAGGTAATTACAATAATCACACAAATGCAGAGTGAATAGGACTCTCATCTATCTCAGAAAGTTTGCTTTGTCTCATATTTAATTCAAACTTTTCTCAAATCAACTGGTAATATATTTGATTTTGCATTTTTTACTGCAACGTGGCTTATTGTCCATGTGGTTTATTGTGAATCAGAGTGATGAGAGGAACAAGCAAAGTCAACCAAATATTATTTTTCCCATGTTAAATCTAATTTTGGTTAGAAAGTACTTCTGCCATGAAAATTTGGTTAAAAGTTTATAAAACACACATAAGTCCTTCAACGTAATCATCGTAAATCAATAACTACCTTATATGACAGTGGCATGCACGTCTTACATAATGTCTTATCTTTGGTAATGTACTTTAACTTTTCAAGTTTATCAACTCAGACCAAACTAACGTTGAATGTAACATCCACATTTCTAACTAGGCGTGACATTCTGCTCTCTGTTTATGCACACAGGATGTCACGAGCTGCTTCGCACGACAACAACCTGACGTTATGTACCAAGTGTAAACAAAAACAAAACCACTGATTTTAGCAACGCCAAAACACAATGTCTCTTTTAATGCAAAGCAATATAAATAGACATTTACCCCCCAGCAGAAGATTGACAGCGATAGTTTATATAGTTTATGTACTGTGTCTGAAAAAAGCCCCCAAGTTGTTAGTGATGACGGCTGCAAGTCTCTGAATCAGCACAACGGCACTAGATGTCAGATTTACAGACACCATTGCTTTTTATTCACATTCGTATCACATAATGTGAACATCAATGTCCACGGACGTGTATATATTTATTCACGAGCATGTTCAACCCAAATGAAAGCACAGAGATGAATGAAACGGCTCATGATAGCAACACCAGCAGAAAGAAGAAGAATTACTCCACTTAATACCGCATCAAACTAAAATGTTCTACGGCGGCTCCACCGGCGGGAGATGCGACCGAGGAAGAAGAAATGAAAGAACGAAGTGAATGCACACGTAAAGAGAAGAGAAGAAGAGAGCGCTCTATATTTCACGTTGAACTCACAGCCGTGTTTTGCTGACGGGATGCTCGAGGTGACGAACGGGGGAGCGAGGGGCGCGCGACGCGTCAGCCCGCCATCACACCGGGAACCGTCGATGTTCTTCCGACCCGCTTGTTTTTCAGTAGAACCGTTGAAATCCAACAACGCAGAATAGTCCGTCGTCATTCAACGGAGCGCAGGTGTTTGTTGTCGCTAGGTAGGCGACTCTGCAGGTAACTCAATCTGAAAGGGGAGGAGCTCCACGCTCACTTTAAGTGGGGGGGCGCTATACTGTAATATATATATATATATATAATATTATGTATAGTAGTACATGTGGTCTGAAGTGCAGAGGATATATGTGTGCTACAATAAAAATCTAAAAAACTATAAGGATGTGTGTGTGTGTGTGTGTGTGTGTGTGTGTGTGTGTGTGTGTGTGTGTGTGTGTGTGTGTGTGTGTGTGTGTGTGCGTGCGTGTGTGCGCATGTGAGAGAGAGGAATAAAGAAAAGGAGACTGGGGTTGCCTGTCCACCCACTATAAACTGGTTCCTTACCCCCTTTCTCTAGTTAACCTAAGTTATTGGCTAATTAAAATAAACAAAAAATGGAGTAATGGAACAATAACAACAAAACTTTCCTTTTTTTGTCCTAAATCAATGTTGCCAGACAGACTAACTTTGAATGAAAACAATACCACCATCTACTGGAGAAAGGATGAACATACATATGAAACTTGGTAAATGTGGTACGTTTACCATCCATCCATCTTCACACCGCTTATCCTTCACACAGGGTCGTCTATCCCAGCTAACTTCAGGCAATAGATGGGGTTCACCCTGGATTGATTGCCAGCCAATCACAGGGCTACACAAAGACATACAACCATTCACACACCTACGGGCAATTTAGAGTCCCCAATTAACCTGATTCCCAGTGCTTGTCTTTGGACTGTGGGAGGAAGCCGGAGAACCCACATGGAGAACGTGCAGACTCCACACAGAAAGGCCACCGGGCGGAGTCAAACTCAGGAGCCACTCCCGTTTACCATATATTTACTAAATATAATTAATAATAATCAATTGTGAAACAAATATATATTTTTTTGTTATTTTTTATTAACAATTAACTTGAAAAATGTAGCACATGGATACATACAATACAAGGAAATGCAAAAAAAACCCTGAGAAATCCTCACAGCACATATTAACCGGAACCGTAAACTGTTTCACATTACAAACAATGAAACTGTCTTGAAGACAAAGATCTGATTTTTCCTTTCAGATGGGCTGTGAGTTAAACTGTAACATTTTTATCAACAATTAACTTGAAAAATGTAATACAAGGATACATACAATACACGGAAATGCAAAAAACCCAACTGTCAATAAAAGTATGTTTTTGTGCTCTCATCTCAAATATCAAATACTCTGCCATTCATTGTAGCTGGTGAGGTAAAATGAGGTTTCTCCTGAGAAAGAAACTGATCTGGCCAGTCGGCATAAAAAGAAGAAAGTCAGGACTCCATCTAAGGAATAGAAAAAGAGTAAGACACCGCTGAGGACCACGTCCAGAGGTATCACGTAGGTCTGATAGAACAGGAAGTAGAGTGTCGGCAAGATAGTTATCCCAGTCACAATGAGGTGACTAAGAGTAGGACCCGTAGTCTCCATCAGGTGGACCCTCACTCCTGCAGACAGGGGTCAAAGTCGGTGAAAGAGGGATGTCAGTTACCATTTAGTCTGTTGTTTTCTGTATATGCGCATGTAAGCAAACACCCTTTTTATAACCATTCTTCTTTCTTTCTGCTTAGTATGTATTTTTTTATTGGCAGACGAATATGTTCCCATGTTTCCCCATGGGATGGTGGAAATATAAATAATAATACACCTCAATTTCTTGAGGTGTATTATGTATATTTATATATGTGTTTGGATATACGTACTTTGTAATTACTGGGTGCCTCAAAGGTAGCAATAATATATAACAATGAAAGAACTATAGATGTATTTTATGCAGAAACTGGCATGGTCCAGGGCTCCACGCTGATGGGGCTGCACGTTCATATTTGAGGCACGCTTAGGAATCATCATTCCCAATATATGACTCTCACCAGAGTACAGATGAAGGACCTGCAGAATAACCAGGAGGATCAGCACTCCGACATCCCAGACCAGAGCACCAGTGCGATAAGCCAACAGCAACCCTGAGAGCAACAGACTCATTCGGCGTTCTCTACAGAAACAGAAAAGCCCCCAAAAAACGACTCAAAAAAGATGTGTACTCACTCTTTCTGGAGATCAAAAAAAGAGTTAAGATGAAATAGAAGACAGAGTAAACTGCTGTCTCAATCAGCACTAGCTTGGAAAAAACAGAAAACAGCTGGGTGTGGAGTTAAGGAATAGTCGGTTATCATCAGTTCGTCAGTGACAGAGAGAGAATGTCCTTCTTTTGACGTTACACAGAGAAGGATACTGCCATGTAGATAGAGAGCGATGGGGGGGGGACTACTTTAAAAAGTTATTTTCCTTCGCAGTTTATAATTAATAAAACCAGAGCAGATAAATAAATATACGAATCACTTATTTAGCGGTTTGATGTCATGCTAAGTGGTTAGCTTCAATGCGCGCCTACAGCAACCATAGCAACGCATCTGCCTACCAGCTCCGAGCCCCGCCATTTTGTTTTTGCTTTCGCGGGTTGACTTCCCTTTAAACAAAAGAGGTGAAACTACGGTGGCCCTGAAGTGCAAAACACAACAGCAAATAGGAAAACACAACGTATATTAAATATACTGTTCATATATATTGTTTATATAAAAGTGCTATATATATATTTTTTTTTTTTGAAGAGCTCTTCATTGGAGCAATTGATGCCAACATTGGAAACAGAGGGAGAGCCAGAGGAGTGAGAGTAAGAGTGAGAGTAAGAGTGAGAGTAAGAGTGAGCGTAAGAGTGAGCGTAAGAGGACGAGTAAGAGGACGAGTAAGAGTGAGAGTAAGAGAAAGAGAAAGAGTAAGAGTGAGAGTGAGAGTGAAAGTAAGAGTAAGAGGACGATGACGAGTAAGAGGACGAGGAAGGCCAAGGACCGTAATCTCTGATGAGATCCGAGCCACTTTGGTTGATCATCTGGTCAACCATGTAAATCCATGTAAAGTATTTAGGAAATGTATACCTACTTTGTATTTACAGTATTTTACTATTTGTTTGGCAGAACTGAAAGATTACCAACACAAGATGGTCGGGAACGTTTTCTGTCTCCTGAACAGGAAACTGAAATCATAAAAATGGTCCTAGAAAACAACGGCATAACATTACAGCGAATACAAAGAAACATAATAGAAAACAATGACATATTTCAAAATGTTGATAGGGTTGATGCTGTCTTTCGGGGGGAGGTGCTATTATCCCAATATACATGGCAGTGAATAAATCGAATCATTGGCCGAAAGCATATTGTCATATCCGATACGATAGGTGGCGCTGTTTTCATTACAACTAGTTGTGATACAGCCATTTCTGCTTGACCGCTTCACCACTACCAACAACAACAACAACAACAACATCAACATTAGGAGAAAGATGGCGAGCGGAGAGCAATATGAAGCTACATCCCTCTACTATTTGTGCATGATGCTAATAGGAGCACAGCGAATGCGAATGGCGCTATTGGCTGATTTGATAACGGAGAGAAGACGCCGGGATCTCAAGCATGCGCAAAGACACAAAGTCCAGTTCCTCATCCGATTCACCGTTACATGCCGCAATAGTCCAACTATCAACTGGATCGAGTTATCCAGGGGTGTTAATCGGATCGTAGTCGGACCGCACGTAGTCGGACAAAGGTGTTTACATGAAAGGGATCATTCCATTTCAGTCCGACTAAGCCAGTTATTGGAATCCATGTAACCACGCTGCGTGTCTTGCGCAGAAATCATCTCAGGATGAAGCAGGTCTACAGGGTGCCATTTGAACGCAATTCAGAAAGAGTCAAAGAATTGCGATATAACTGTGTGCAAGTGAGTCCCACAATTGATGCTCTCAACATGCAGCATAGTTGTTGTTTTTGCTGTAACTGTGTACAGTAATTCTTCTGTTGTTTTGTATATGTGCGACTTTGTGTTGTTTAAGAATGGGATGTACACCGTGGACATTGTTTTTGTGGGAAAAATAAAATATATTTGTTACCGTGTATTTGTGTGTTCTGAGTATAAAAACCATATTCTCATATATTTTACAACACACTTCTGTATGTACTGTCTGTAGGAAGTTTAACACTGAACAAAAAAAAGGCCTAAGTCATTATGATGAATGGAGAAGAAGTGTTTTCCATTCATCATCGTGTTTTACGAGCACATCAGTGTTACTGGTTCTTATAAATCTCTATTCATATGATGGTTTGTGTTAGTCATTTGAAAACAAAATACCATTTTGAGAAGAAACAACATTCTTTTTAATGTAAAGTTTCATTTTGCAGGAGAATTGAGGGCTTTTGCCCATTGTGTGTGTGTGTGTGTGTTTTTTGATTTGTGTGTAGAGTTCTGAGAATATGAGGCATTCTTTCAGAAAACGAGAAAAACTGTAATCCATTAAACATTAAAATGCATTAAAAATCAATCAATAAACACACAATACATTAAAACATCAGAGAAGAACAATTAAATGTAAGAATTAAATAATAATAATAGTATACAGTGAGTATATGTTCAGTGAAGTAAGGGTGAAATAGAAGCACCGTATGTACAGTGGAGTGGAATAGTTCTTGAATTAAATTAAATCAAAACAGTAGTGCAATGGTTATTGATAATTGATAATTAAACGAGGATTTAGCCAGAGGTGATTTCTTGTGCATGTCTCACCTCTGAATGCTGCTCCCCCAGGAGACAATGGCAAGTACAGGCGTAAACATTTAATCTTGACCTGTTCATTTCACAAATAGAAGGTAAGTCCCCTTAAGGTGACTTTGTTCACATTTATGTCCACACGCCACACAAGAGGACAAGTGGACTCACACTCACAATTCCACAAACACGTTCAGTTAGCTCTATGAGATAAGAAATATAGAATGACAAAATGAACTGTTTTATCATAGCCAGCTGTTTCATTGTCCCCTGCAGCCTCTATCCGTTTCTCTTTCTTGCTTGTCCTCTGAAACAATCTGCATAGTGTGGCTGAAAGAACGGAGGCGTTGTCCGGGCTGAATGGGGGGAAAGCAGAGGGGTGGAGGGGCTGTAGAGAGAGATGCTCCAGCTGTGGGGGAACAAGACAACACAACAGCATCTCACATGTGGGTGAGAGGGAGGGGGGTGGGCGTCAAGGCTGTGGGGGCTGCACACAGTGGCATTGTTATAAGGGGGGGGGGATGCAGCTGATAACGTTGAGAGAAATGGATCATTCCTCCCTTTGGGAAGCCCGGGCACAAAACATTCCTCTTACTGTATGTTTGTTTAAGATGGAATTTAAAAGGGCTGCAGGAAAGTTTTTAAATCACTAAAACATACTTTGGGATCAAACGTTTGTGTTAGATTAGGGAGGGAGAAAATATTTGTTTTTAGGGTCATGAATCAGGTTAAAAGTGAATGTGGTTGAAGGTTTTTTTTTTTAAGTACCTGACCTAAATGCATGCGGTTAGTGTTCAGCTCACGTGTTTTCTCAGGTCTCATTCATTTCTTTTTTAGAACAGTGCTTTATTAGAATTTCATTTTAAACACTCCTTGTGCAAAAACTTAAGAGAAAAGAGCAACAGAGGAGAGATTAAAAAAAAACAGGACATAAAGACGAGAAATGTAAACTATGAAAGTAGTACAATTACAATAGGCAATGAGTTTGTATTTGGATTTGAGCTCATTTAAAAAAAAAACTTTGTGTCCCTGCTTTCATGTTTTTTTCATATGTCTCATGCGTCTAACCCTTGAAAGAATGGAACCACATTATCCCAATTATTGATTATTGTATCTGACTAATCACTGCATCTTTTTTTGTGTGAGTGAAATATTACTGCATCAAAGCATCACCTCCACATCCTCCACCTGCCCGGCTGCTCTCCTCCTCCTCCGAGCTGCACCCACCCTGAGAGAGGGAGAGAGAGAGAGGGAGAGGGAGAGAGGGAGAGGGAGAGAAAGGGAGAGAGAGAGAGAGAGAGGGAGAGGCGAAGTAGGAAGGGAAGAAGAAACAAACACACTTGACTTCTGGTCAAGTTAAGACAACTTTTACCCAACTTTTTTTTTCTTTCCGAAAGACTTCTTCAGACTCTCTTTTTCTTTGCATGAGTTTATTATGAGTCTCGTTGTAGCTGAAATGAAGGTGCGCCCGAATGCGATTTTTTTAACGCTGTTCTTGTATGAACTTTTGTTGGCACCTTAATTAAAAAAACGCACACCTTAGGCTGTGTCTTGCAGCGTCATCGGAGGCGTTCGGCTCAGTTCGGCTGAGTTCGGCTGAGAGACGTCGATCCGGCGCCAACCTGCTGAACAGGAGAAAGACGTTCTCCGCGTGAAGGGTCGGATTTATGTAACTAAAAAACAGAAATCCTCACTAAGAGTTTAATCTGGACTCCGCCATGTGTGTCTGAAAGTTTCCCCGATCCGAATTGTCTTGGTTCGGACAGGGGGAGACTTGAATGGATGGATTTTTTATGTGGGACCTGCTATGATGGACGTGGTAGATGAAACAGAAGCGTTACAGAGGTTTTTTGAAGGTAGGGATGTCTTATTTGTGTTGTGCGCTGTGTGATTTGATGTTACTCTTACCACCACTTTGATTTCCTCATATATATTTTAGAGATAAAATGTGCTCAAGAGTCAGCTCTTTTGGTATATTAACTTTTTTTTCTCCATATATACCACACATGGCAGGTGGTTAACATGTGTGGCTTTTAGGTGAAAGTGTCTTAAAAGTAATGCGCACTGAAACTTTTCTACTTGGCTTTCTGTCTCAGAAAACAAACAAAAAGTGAAAGAAGGTTGGAGGTTTAACTGGCGAGGGGGGGGGGGGGGGGGGGCAAAAGTGCTGCTGATGGGTAACAGATCGACTTAAACGGGGAATCTTGAGAAAAAACGAGGTGGAGGAGGGTGGGGATGAGGGTTGGAAGGGTGTAGGAATTCCAGTCAAGATAAATGGTGTGTTTTGCAAGGGTGCTGTGGCACAGTGTGTGCGTTAGAGACGGACATGAGCAATGGGATCAACCAGGGATGTTGCTCATCACAGAAAAGCACAAATCTGTGTTCATCCCCATAATATCATTGAAGTAATTGAAATAATTGAAGTAATGTGTAGTTCAAAACCCACCTCTTCAGAACTGCATTTAATGTATAACTGTATTCTGTGTCTGTTCACTATCTGCTTGTTTATTTATTTATTTAGCTTTTAGGATATTTCAAAATGTTTTATGTCTTATGTAACTATATAAATGAAATGTATTATTATTAATATTATTAGTTACCCAATTTCTTTTTCACCAAAGAGTGTGTTAGTTGCTCATATATTACATTGCTAATTCACCAATCCTTTTTTATTACTATGTCATAGTGTGACTTAAAGATTTTCTCTGGGTTGCGTAAGAATATTCACGAGATTGTGAACGCCGGATCCGTCGAATCCCCGCCGTAACTTTCCTCGGCCTCGGGCGCGACGATCGAATTTTCTTTGAAGGGGTTTTTCACTCTTCTCTGTGATTTACAGCCGGCCACAGAATTCACTTCTTACTAATTAGTTTTTCTTGAAGAAACTTAATGTCAAATGTTCCAGAAGTCAAGTGCCCATAAAACACATACTGAGGCTTATGTATAATACGTTATCTGTAGAGAGACTTAACACTTGCTTGTAGTATACACAAAGTGTTGACTTAAATACACACAGCCGTCTATGACTGTCAGATGTTCTTTGCCACTCTGACTGGAATTTAGTGTGTTTACATTCTTGCTTCGGGAGTAAGAGCGATGTTCTGACTTTGGCTTTATTTCAGCCACCTTTGCTTGGACTGAAATGTCAACTTGTCCATGAGAAGTATACAGTGCGTGCCGCCTCGGTCGCTTACTTTCTTATTGACTTGCTCTTCCTCCTAACTAACGAGTAATGTCAAACTCAATGTTGTACCTCTCCTACATCTTGGACTCTGGGCATTTGGTTAAATTTGTGACAAAATGCAACACATTTTTGGCTGATAACTTTCCGCGTTCATCCCTTCCTTTATCTTGACGACACACACACTCACGCAGAAGCACACACGCACTGCACCATAATGGATTTTGGCACTGCTACAATGTGTTTTTATAGGATTAGGGAAATATGTATACATTCAGACTAATGCACAGTGTACATTCCTGGCATAGCCCTGGTGGCTGTTTAAACACAATGAGGTGAGACTGGTGTTTCTCCTCAAGTATTTAGCCATCCCCAGGCGCTCTGATTCCATTAGAGTGACAGTGAGCAGACAGGGTGAGGAGGTGAGATAATGCAGACTCAGGGTGGAGCGAGACTGACCTGTTGAGAGAAACGCAGTTAAACCACAATCCTCCCCCTCCAAAAAACTTGACCTTCTCCTCTCTGACTCACTTGGACGACAAACAGTCGCTCACACGCGTGGAGAGGCACGTTTGCACGTAAATGAACAACGGCATCCGATGAAAAAAATAAGCGGATTGAACGGTGCCCGCTGATCGATCTGCAGCCTTTAGTGCAACCGGAACGCGGTTTGGGCTCTGCCGTCACCACGTCAGATTCATGCTGGACAAAGAAAAAAGGCCACCGCATGCGGTCAGACCTAGAACAGGTGCACGTTTGCATTGGATAATCGGTATAATGGACTGATGTGTTTTAACAAGTTGTCAAAATATCTCCCTCTTGACCAGCAGTGGTGATCATTTCAATCCTGCTAACGTGGAGGAGAATCCTTCAACGTGCAATGATCTCAGTACAATTAAACCGGATGCGGCAGAAATACAACTTTGAGCATGTGCGCCTCCTTAACCATTTCAGTCAAAAGGTGATTTAATCACGTTCTTACTCGATACAGCCCTTGAAAGAGGAACGACTCCTCACATATGCCACTATATCAAAATTCCTCTTAAGTCTTGCTGCACTCCCACCGAAGTTGTGAATCATGGACGGGAAGGCGGTCGTCCATCTTGGAAAAGCTGTGTGAAATGGAGCAAAGTTTGGACGGATCCTCTGATTTACAGTGTTAGCAGTGAAGTGCAGCCGGAGGAATGTATTGTTTTTGAGCAGCCAAGCTCACGGTGCTTACGAGCAGGTTTTATTATTCATTGTTGTGCCTCACTCCCGTCAGTTCTTAGTAATCCTCAGCCGGTGCATGTTGTTTGTGGTTGATCCGGACTTCAATAGATTAATTCAATGTTTTATGTGTGTGTGTGTGTGTGTGTGTGTGTGTGTGTGTGTGTGTGTGTGTGTGTGTGTGTGTGTGTGTGTGTGTGTGTGTGTGTGTGTGTGTGTGTGCATTAACTTCAAAAAGAGGCTGTCAAGGGAAAGAAATGCTCTTGAATTCTTCGTCATTGGCACAGACGTATGTAACACGAAGCACAATCATGATTCCTGCAGTTGTCCATCAGAGCTGCTCTGTCGGAAATTCAAGAAATTCACCTTTTGTATTTATCTACATGAGATGATTATTCACCAATGTTTCCTCCTCTTCTACATCTTCTTATTCCTACACCACATTGGGCCTCTTCTTCTTCTTCTTCTTCTTCTTCTTCCTTGATGTCTTCTCTTCATCTCCTTGCATCGTCTCCCGCCGTGCTCTGTAACTCTGTGAAGTGCTTAAACTCAACCTCCCATTAGCAGCATTCGCTTTGTTTTTTTCCAGCTCTATTCGTGTCCCGGTCTCAGCCTTGTCACTCCTGTAATCTCCTGAACCAGGTCCGCCGGTGCGCCCAGTGCTTGTGTGCGACAAGGGCTGTGTGTGGTAGCCTGGTACAGCCTTTTCTCATGACTGGGGAATAATCCCCATTATAACACTCTCCGAGCCTTTCTCACACACTCACACACATTGGCCTTTACACACACACACACACACACACACACATACTTACACACGTTGGTTAGCCTGATCTGTGGCTCTCAGGTCTACTGAAGAAAGTCCTCCAGCCCGAGTAGGGAAACATGTGAAGAATTAGAGAGGAATTGTTCTTCTCATCTTCTGTTTCAGGTGCTTTCATCTCAAGGACATCATCATGCTTTGGCTACGCGCAGGTACTCTGCCGCTCTGCTTCTCTTTAGCTTCATTCCCTACCTGATCGGGGGGGGGGCTTTTTATTCCTAGTGACTTCTTGAATTATGCCTGCGTCGTAGTGATGCTCTTGTTTTACCAGTAGCTCTGTCTCGTAAACAAATGGAAAAGGTCGTAAGTCTGAGCCCTCTAACACTTTAGAGTTTAGTTTAGAGGTGGCACGTTTCCTTTCCTTTCCTTTTTGTCTGTATGTGTGATGAATTGTGCATTGCAGACCCAGTCTGCATATTGTGTGCGTCGTGAAGATGCTTGTAGAACAGATGAGCTTGTTAACATTGATTATGTTGTGAAGATACATCAGATTATTATATGATTTTTGTGAAAATTATCTGAGAAAGTATATTGATACAGAGGACCAGTAAATATCTACTTCTTATGCAATATCTGATTCGGCAAACATCGGTTTTCATGTGCTTGCAAAACTTTTTTTCATTGTTGTTCTATATTGACGTTAATTTAGAAAGTTATTTCCCTTTCTGTACTTTATGTGCTGTGGGTGTGCAGCCAAGTACGTTCAGCTCCGACTGTTTGACAATCAGATGGACTTTGTTCCTTCTCTGACTGTGTTTAATTATTAACACACATGTGGGTGTTTTAAAAATGTCATTTGGAGGCAAAAAATCGAGTAAAATTGAGTTATTTTACATTTTTGTAGTCCCTGAAAAATGTTGTCTTACACGTCTTTGGCCTTAGTTTAATAGTTTAAACTAAAAGTAGTTTAATACTAGTTTACACAACTTTACATGAGGATTATTACATTATACACTTTGTAAAATAAGGAAAATGGAAGCTGTACATCTGATTGAGGATATAAGTCAAATCATCACACAATTGGTCCTCTGTGTGTGTTCATTTTAGATTATTACTCGGCTGACAACCCAGCCATTGAAACGGTGGCATAACACACCCACACTCACACACACAAACAAACAAACAAACACACATATGCTACCAGGCATACATACACACACGCACACACTCCACTCTCAGCCCCTAATCTCTCAAAAGGCCAGTTTGTATCGAAGTTGGACTGACAATCATTTCACTGTTCCTTGTTGAACACAGCTGGACAGAGAAAAACAAAGAGGACGGGGAAATTCACACATCCACATCACAGCAATTTAAACCCATCTGATTCAGTGATGTTGAGGTCAAGATGACTTGATTTATGTTTCTATTATTCTTTGCCCGTATCGAATATTAATGATTACAGACCTGTCACACGATGAAGACGGTTACTTAAGTGGTGAAAGTGGAGGTGCACTGACCCGACTTGAGTCCCGATACTGATACCTGGAAGCTTGGAAGGGCCAATCCAATATCGGGGGAAAAAGCTGTGTGCCTCACTGAATGGAAGTGGCTGGGCTCCGGCCTGACTTAAACATTAAAGATTGCTTTCCTCCCTCTGTAACAGGAAATACATCTACATTTAACTAGCATGAATATACGCATCAATAGGACCTTCTCAATGGGGTGAATGCAGGTGGTTAAATGAGATTAAATGAAGCATGAGTGCTCACCTGTTTGCAGAAAGTGTTAAAGTTCAGTGTAAATGTTACCGTTCCACTCAAATAAATGCACATACATTTCCAGCCATATCATTTCAATGTTATGAGATGATAGTACATCTCCATCTGAAGCTTTTTAACTGAATGTTCCTTGCAGTACAGATATGTCTTACTATGCCAGATTAAAAAAAGTTGAAAATGTACAACTGGGTCTGGAGAGAGGACATGATTTTCTCTCCTCAGTCAGTCCTATAGTTTTTTTCTCATCATTCCACGCTTGAACATCCAACTTGTATTATGTCCGTCTTGCTCCAGCTCTCCTCAACCTCCAGCTATGTACCCTCCCCTCTCCCTCCATCTCTCTATATTTTTCGTTATCAGGCCTGCCAGTTTAAATTTACTGCCTATTTGGGTGGGGTGCACATCTGGATCTTATTTAAGGGGAACCATCCTGCTTTTTTCCCTTTGCACTGGCACGTATTAAGAGACCATCTGCTTCTTTACAGAGAAGAGAGACATTCGGTATAAACATGCAAGTATCCTCCAAAAAGATGTTAATGTGGGAATGTACAATGTCAAACAACAGACTTTGGGGTGTTCTTGGTTTAATTTGTTAGGAGTAAAGGGTTTGGTTTGTGCATTTAATGATTGAAAGTTGTAAAATGTTTCTGGTTAGGCTGTCCACTCCGTGCTTGTGGGACAAAGCACATATTAGTCCACAGATGATACGGTCTTTTAGTCATTTGTGGTGAACAATAATACGTTGGAGGGATAGAAGAGAAACAATGACAATTCAGTTGTGCGTTTGATGAAGAGTGAAGCATAAATGGCATACAACATTTTCTTTCCATTGCTAACACAAAAATTCCTTGCATTCCCAACTGAGTTGCTGCTTAATCTATCAGAGAAAGTGTGTGTGTGTGTGTGTGTGTGTGTGTGTGTGTGTGTGTGTGTGTGTGTGTGTGTGTGTGTGTGTGTGTGTGTGTGTGTGTGTGTGTGTGTGTGTGTGCGTGAGTGTGTGTGCACGTGAGAGAGAGGAATAAAGAAAAGGAGACTGGGGTTGCCTGCCCACCCACTATATACTAGTTCCTTACCCCCCCATCCTCCCCCATCCCCCCTCCCCCCTCCTCCCTCACTCCCTCGGCTTCAGCATTTTCTTTACAGATGCAACTAGTGGCATCTATAAAGAAAATGCATCTTTCGCCGATGTAACATTTAAGTTGAACACGAGGAAAACAGGAAAGTCAGTTTATATAAAGATATTTACTCTAGATTTTGGCATAAGGGAGTCCTTGTTCTACATGTTGGTTATTTAAAGATTAAGTGGGGTCATGTGTTTTGGATTTGTGAGGCTTTGGTTATCAAAGGGTGAAAATGACCCTGGGGTGAAGTAAGGGGGAATTAGGGAACAATAATGAAATAACTAATATATAATTATAACAAAATATTCCAAATGTGGTGAGGGAATCTTTTAGATTTAGTTTGTCTTTATGATAAATGTCAATTATACAAAGCAAATTGAGAGAAAATTTGAGTGTCTTTGTTAGTAATTTATGATTCTTGTTCATCGTGTTAATTGTGGTTCTTTTTATGGGGAAAGGCAACTTGAGTCACAAAATAGTAACATTTGACCCGATCCATTCCAACCTTTAAGGCTCTAAGCAACGAAACTAATTCGTCAGTGTGATCTGTAACGTTGACTAACGGCTGTTTAAATTGGGCACTCTTAACCGCAACCTTAATCTTTAAATTCTCAGATATCAAATTCAGCTCTTTTTTTGTTTCACATCATCTTAATTATGTCTTTGGTAAAATGTTGGGATTTTTTCTGATACAAATACATTGATAGAATGTAATAAGGTTATTTTTAAGTAAGCACAAAAGGCCATAAAAGACAAAAAAAAACAAGTTAATACTATGTTATTTGATAGATAGATGTCTTACAAGCTTGTGTTGAAACTCCAGCTATTGTTGCTGAGAGATTCCCATTGCTAATTCCCAGATGCTCTCCATCTCCTGTCCGTGTTCCCAACCCTCCCTTCACCACAGGTCATGATATTATCAGTTCTCTGGAGCCAGCCAACATTGACACCAGTATCCTGGAAGAGTACATCAGCAAGGAGGACGATAGCACTGACATGTCAGTAGGGACTCCAAACCAACCCAACAACGTCAAAACAACATGCACCAACCGAATCAGATCATGTCGTTACAAAGGAATTTGTTTTCTCAGATAAGGCTAATCCCTTTTTTCTTCTTCTTTCTCCCAGCTGTTTCTCGGAGGTCCACAGCACCCCGGGACCAAATTACTCATCTCCCCAGGCAGGAGTGTCCTCCTCTGGGGGGTTGGTGTGTGGTGTGAGCCCTCCTATTCCACTGCGCCAAGGAGCCCTTCCGCCTGGGCCTCCAAACTGTCAGAACGCGTACCCCCCGGGTCCACCGCTCGGCCTCCGCCACAACTACCTCTGCCTGGGACAGCAGCAGCAGCAGCAGCAGCAGCAGCAGCAGCAGCACCACCAGCCGCAGCAACAGCAGGCCCACCTCAAGCCTGAGCACAGGGGCCACTACGCTCCAGGGTAGGCACAGTACCACAGAGGTAGAGGGATAGAGGTGCAAAAAGGATGAAGCATGTGATTCTCACATTTTAAACACGACACCGGAAGCCGGGCAGAAGTTGAAGCAACGGACGCGGTATTTATTTTTAAACGTGCAATGGAAGCACACACACCCTGCTACGGCCCATTATGCAATCAATACTTGATTTAGCTTCATTTGTACAAGTAAAACACTGGCTGGTCAAGAGGGGGAGGGAGACGGATACTGATAACAGACATAGTGCAGGAGTCAAATTACATCCTGCAAGAAAATCCGGACTGGCACAATCTTGTGTAAAGAACCGCACTCACAAAAGAGAGTTTCTCTATTTAATGGCGGTTTAGAAAACAAGAAGGAAACACGTCTTCGCGACTTTAAGCATGGTATTTCTTTAAGGACTGTTTTTGTGAATATAACATCTACTGCCTTATGTTTAGTACACTACCTGAGTCCCCTCCAGACTCCAGCTCAGAGCCGTATTCTCCTCAGCAGGTGAATGGTAAGTGACATGTTTTCTTCTCATTTCCTTCAATATAGAATGTATATAGACCAACAGCACACACAATAGAAAAAATGTAACAGAAAATGTGCTTTAATCTGTGAACTGCACCCATACACGCAGTCAGAGAAAGCCACTGATTCATTCAAGGGGAATGGAGGTCGCAGACAAATCAATATCTGTATCTATCCATTGTAGTATTTGAAACCAATCAACATACTGAATGCAGCGTGAGTCTGTCATTTATGGATCGGAGGTATACATCATTTGTTTGAGAAATCTATTTGATCAACTAAATACAATTTTCTAAACTCAGCTTCATACGCTTTGATTTCAAGCGTTTCTACAGAGTTTCCCGCGGCTTATTCCCGCCTTGTTTGAACATTGAAGTTGATTACCAAAGTCATGATGTACTTCTTGCCACTCACACACCCATTAGGAAAAAGGTGTGGAAGACTGTTATCTGATGGGCATCCCCCAAGTTCTCCAGTTTAAAACAATGAAAAACATTTAACTACGTTTAGAGGGAAGTAGAATAAACTGCAGATACAAAGATCATTTTGAGGAGAAAGAAAAAGAAAGACACATTTGAAAAATATAAACCTTTAGATATTTTCCTCCTTCCTCGTTGTGTCTTTTAGATACTCACATGATCAGGACCATGACGCCAGAGAACATGTGTCACATGACTCCTACGCCACCCCTTCCACCACACGGGCACTATCCCAGCATGCACCGGGACATGTACCTGAAGCCTGAGCCCATGATTTCCCAGTACTCAATGGGTCCAGCTACAAGCGGAAGTGGAGACATGCAGCAGACCCAGATGCTCCACCAGCTACTGCAGCATCCTCATGGGCAGGAGTGAGTTGTACCGGAGGAAGGGAAGGAATGCTGGGAAGGAGCACAAATATGTGCAACCTTTGACGGTGTTTCCGTTTCCTCCCACAGCAGCATCCCCGCTCATCAGGCCAAGAAGAGGAAGCACTCGGACTCTCCCAACAGCACCATCAATTCCCAAATCATCACAGGTATCATCAAACAAGAACCAGGTAGGCAGGCATCTTTCTTCTCTTCCTCACTTTCTCTACCTGATGCTCAGCTGCTCCTACCTCCCCTTTAACTTTTGCACAGATAAACACTTTGACAGAACAATTGCAGAAGTTCTAAACATTACACTGACTCGTTTTAATTGCTGATCTGCTTGTCACAGGTTTAATGCAGGATGCAGACAACTCCTACCTGGACCCAAACTATCAGTGCATCAAGTGGCAGCCTCACCAGCAGAACAAGTGGACACCGCTATATGACGCAAACTGCAAAGAGCTGTGGGTGGAATTTATTTTGGCGTACCTGTACATCTTGAGGTCTTTCTTTTGGGAAAAAAAAGGGTTGAAAGCTCTCTGCAGAGAGTTATAATTGGTGAAATAATAATTCAACAAAGTATAAAGCGGGAGTGGCAAAGGAATAACAGGGTTGCAAAGGTCTACAAATTCCTCAGAGGTGAGCTGTGCGGGGGAGTGGATGAGTGCAGGGTTTCGGCTTAGAAAGACAACGTTAGGAGGGGTAACGGGAGAAATTAGTGTACACCTACTCTTGCTTTTGCTATGCCGAAATAATAAAAAAAAAAAGTATAGATAGGGAGGAAGGTTCAAATGAACTCACAAGAGCTTTCAGATATGATATCAGAACCAGCTGTATGCCCATTGCAACTTTTATCATAATACACTTAGGTAAAGGCCCAGCAGCTTTTCGGCAGTGATTTATTAAGTCTTTCAGATGATCTCAGTCCTCAATGATTTAAAAAAAAGGCAAAACTGAGACGCAGGTCTCCAACAATGAGGAAACGTTTAAGAGTGACTGATGGGTGTATAGTTATTACCTTCCCCACACTAGCTCCACCACATGGACTGTAATTTATTGTCCATTTCTTTACCAAATCACATGCGTTAAATATACAATCATATTTGTCTCCGGGGTCTTAGACCTACAATCTTATGGAAGCCCCCTCTAAAATAGCCAAGAGTCTCCCTCTAGTGATGGTTTAGAACTCTGCGTTATGCAGCAGTTTTTCCACTTTTTTTTAACAACAAATATGATTCATTCACATTATTCATTGGTCACAATCTCTTTCCCTGTCTTCAGTCCAATGCCAACCTACCGTGTTGATGCTGACAAGGGCTTCAACTTCTCCTTGGCTGACGATGCTTTTGTTTGCCAGAAGAAGAATCATTTCCAGGTCACAGTATATGTAGGCATGCTAGGAGACCCCAAGTACATAAAGACAAGTGACGGCCTGCAGCCCATCGACTGCTTCTACCTCAAACTCAACGGAGTAAAGGTGCGCCGAGGCAAAATAGTGAGCATGACATTCACTTGGCAGATTATAAGCTCTACGGTATTTTGTTTGTATTTCATATCTCTCGTCGTTCCCAGGTGGAGGCAGTAAATCAGTCTATCAGCGTGGAGCAGTCACAGTCCGACCGCAGCAAGAGACCCTTTAAGCCAGTGCTGTGAGTCAGAACACTTTAAGAGATTGGCTCTCAAATCACTATATAGCCAAGGGACATTGTTTTCAGAATTGCTTTTTATTTCTCTCCCAGGGTCACCCTGCCCTCAGAGCAGGTCACAAAGGTCACAGTGGGGCGGCTCCACTTCAGCGAGACCACGGCAAATAACATGAGAAAGAAGGGCAAGCCAAACCCCGACCAGAGGTGAATGACGCGCCGTCCCATCCAATCACGATCTCACTGATGCTGTCAAAGCACCGCCGCTCACATCTACTCCTGCGTTTCTTTTTGTCCTCACAGGTATTTCATGCTGGTGGTGGCACTACAAGCTCAGTCCCACAGTCAGAGCTACACTGTGGCTGCTCAAGCGTCTGAGAGGATCATCGTCAGGGTAACGTCTGGCCATGTCTGTCTACCTCCTACAACAATCATATCCCTTGTGAATGTGACCCCTTAGGTCTACTTTACATAACTCTCTGCACTTCCGAATCACTCTGTATCTCACCAACTTCTCCATTGACTGTCTTTCCTCCTTTTATATATGCATAATATCCAGCACACCTACTGTAACTGTATGCTCCAATATACAAAGTAAGCTATATAGTGAAAACCATGTATCTTCCCAACTTCAACCTTTTGTGAAAAAAGGACAACTCAGTTTTTTGTTTTTATTTAACATAAATGTCACCATTTGATGCACTTTACTAGATAATAGCTTGCATCTGGCACGTCAAAACAAGGATAACACAATAGCAAACATTAACACAAAGCCACACAGTAGCATATCACCAATGCATGTTTGACCCTTACAATTCAGTAGTAGAGACCATATTCATTTTGCTCAATGAGTAAAGTGCTGAGCAGCTTTTAAAGTCCTCATAGAGCTGCAGCTCTTCTCAACATCAGACAGGATGTCCCACTGGTTGGTGGCTTCTACAGAAAAAGATGATCGCTTTAGTTTTGATTTCAAGTTTATCAGGATCATTTTCTTAACCCACCAATCTGATTCGACCTGATAGTCGATTGAAAGAAAGAAAGATGGGGATAAATGTTTTTCACCAGACAGCATTAGCATTGTTCTTTCTCAACATGTAAAGTATGGAATTCAAGAGTAAAGTTAACTACTTGAGCCAAATAAGATACCTGAAAGTTACGCAATGATTTAATTTAAGCCAAAGGGCTGACATGACATTTTAGGCTTGTGTTCACAAAATTGTTATCACAAATAATGATATTATTTATACATTGTATTCATTTCAATCTTTTCAATCTTTTTTTTAGCATAACTTTCAGAAACATCTGAAGTACTGCCTGTGCACCTTCTCCTTTGTCTCTATTTTACAGGCCTCCAACCCTGGCCAGTTTGAAAGTGACACCGAGGTGCTGTGGCAGCGCGGCCAGCTGCCAGACTCCGTCTACCACCACGGGAGAGTCGGCATCAACACCGACAGGCCGGACGAAGCCCTTGTTGTCCATGGCAACCTGAAGGTTATGGGCTCGCTGGTACACCCGTCTGACATCAGGGCCAAAGAAAATGTCCAGGAGGTCAGGATGACACTCAGTGTGTATGTATATGTGTGTGTTTGGGCATGTAGTTTGTGTGTGTGCGTGTGTGTGCGTGTGCTTCCAACTGTCAGTGTGTCATTTTGTGCCTGACCTGCTTGTCATCACGTGTCATCATCCAAAGGCCAATGCTCAGCACAGCTGACTGTGCAGTTCAACTCTAAGTTTTGTCTTTCCATTGTACTTGATCCGAGCACTTTCATCTGCAACACAAGCATTTTGTTATCACATCATCTGCATGGTCATCATTGTCATTCTGTCCGTGTGTAGGTCGACACTACAGACAATTTGAAACGGATTTCTCAGATGAGGCTCGTCCATTATCAATTCAAACCTGAGTTTGCCGCCTGCGTGGGCATAGAGAGCACAGCAGAAACTGGTAACAACTTCATAAATAACACGATTGAATGTTTGCCGCCATCGCCTCCATGTGTTTGCAAATCATGGTACCAATGCAATGTTACATGTTACATGTTTTAAAGATCTCTGATTTGGTTTGTATTACTGAAAATGAAAGGCTTGGCCACAGGCTCAGTTATGTTACCTCATTCGAAGTCAGACTGGGACATTCATTTAATAAAAAATCTTTGAAACAATTACTTAAATATTTGATCTGTCTTTTGCTCAGTGTGCCTTGTTATGCCAGTGTGTCCTGCATCCGTGCATCCTCCATGCATTTGCTGCTCTCCTCCACTCAGCATCTGTTATATCCTGCTGCAGGAGTGATCGCTCAAGAGGTTCAGAAAATCTTGCCTGAAGCAGTCAAGGAGGGGGGCGACATAGTGTTTGCCAACGGTGAAACTATCCCCAAACTGTTAGTGGTCAACAAGGTAACAAAAACTCTTGAACTATCAGCGCACACGGACATCACTTCCACGCACACTCACAGCTCCTCCCTTATTTTAAAGGACCGCATCTTCATGGAGAACGTGGGAGCGGTGAAGGAGCTTTGTAAGCTGACAGACAACCTGGAGACTCGCATCGACGAACTGGAGCGCTGGAGCCGCAAACTGGCCAAGCTGCGTCGCCTTGACAGCATGAAGAGCACTGTGAGTGGAAGCACTGTCAGGTGAGTGCAATGAGCAGACGTCGCCTCCAATGTGAGCTTCAAGGCAGGTCTTAAACATTAACAGACGTAATCTTGTGTGATTCGAAAAATCATTTCTAGATCGCTTTTGTTTTTCTTGTCCATGTAGCCAATCCGGGAGCTATTTCAGCAGAACAGGAAGTGGCCCACTGAGGAAGAAGACGGTCAAACCTGGGAGCAAGGTCTGTCAGGATGATGATGTGCTTTACCTGTGTTATAAGAGAGGAGAAGGATTTACAACTTTAATTGTTAACTTCTTTTTTTTTTTTGCAGAACTCGGCCCCAGATCAAGGCTGCATTAGCCAGAGGTTGATGCAGGGAACCATCCTGGCATTGGTCATTGTCATGGCCTTCAGGTTAGAATCGACTAAATGTGTTTGGGGAGAGAGGGATGGAAAAACAAAAAAAAAATCAGCTTCATCTGCGTGCATTAGTGACATAATCTGTATTTGTCCCCGGACAGTGTCATTTCCATGTCTGTCCTGTATGTGTTGACTCTTCACCATAGAGGAGACGTCACAGAGAAAGATGGGTAGGCACCTGAGAGAAGGAAACACGCTTAAGCTTTAAAGTGAAATCAATTTTCCTCTTCTCTCTAAACTTCTTTCTGTGTAATCTTGTCTCGCTGTCCTCAGCTATGTTCCCTCCTGTGTTCTCTACATCTCTTGGAGGCCCATCTTTACTGCCTCTTTAACTTTCTGTCCACCTATCTGCCCATGGTACGTGTTCGACACCTGCCTTTCTTGCTACTTGTTTCATTTTCTGATCTACTCTTTTGGTCTTATCTTTGATTGCTTAGTTGGGTGTTTCTTCTTTTCTTGTCCAAAGAGAACTCATGAATCACCTATCCGACACTATTTGATATATATTGTTATTTTACCCAAAGTACGCTATTCACCGCCTGTACTGCTTGGTGCAGGTCCAGAGCTGCACTGGGATCCTCACGCAAGAGTTCTTATACTCCACTGTCCACAATGCCTGCACCAGGTGAGTGGAGGGACCAAGCCCCTAATAGTTGTTAATAGTAGTTTTGAAAAGCACAGTTAACACCACGCTCCCTCAGGGGAATAGACAATGTAAGCCCATATACAGTAGGTCTGATCCTTTTTCTTTCATTTATCACAAATCCTGCAGCTTGCTGTTCAACTACAGCCATAAACAACCAATCAGCAACAGTTGTGACATTGAGTAACAACCAATCTACACCAGGTAAGTCAATAGACAGTAGATGTTTTCCTGTAGTGCAAATGTACCATTATTGTGGGCTAATTGCCGTCCTTCTCTAAATTCAGACAGCCCGGTTCCCACACCAGGACCCATTAATAAAAAGGCCAAGTCCAGACCAATGGAAAAAGACGGTCGCAGTAGAAACCGTCTGAGTCACACCTCAGCACCTTTGTACTTTGCCAAGTCCAAAAGACCGTCAACCACGGACCTGGGCGAAGTGGCAGCTACCAACCGGCTGGCTCCAGGTCAGCCGCCTGTGCCACGCAGACAGCGCAGCCTGCGCGCAAAGGGTAAATTCACTTCCTCCATATAAGTATGCAGTATGCAAACTTAGTAAAGTCGTGTAAGCAAATAAAGCGTATCTACATAATGCACAATGGAATGCTACAGTATGGGTTTGGCGCTCAGAGTGCAGCTTTTCTTCCTTTTGCAGGAGGAAAGTCGGCGCCCTCTCTGACTAGCCTACATATCGTGGAGACGAACCAAGAGATCTCCGTAAAGAATTGCTCCACACCTGAAAGCTGCAGGTACATCATTAAAAGTTGATCTAGTCTTGAGTTGTGTTTCCTTCTCTTGTCACTTCTTTGTATGCTTTTCTTGTACACAATTACGCTTTGATTTCAAGTCTTGATGCTTAATGCTGATTCCATGTATGTTGATTCTAGCTACACAGTATCACTCCATGGCAACAGAAATTCCTCCAAATCACATATCACTTTGCATATGATGTGAGTATACAATCATCACACTATCTTCATGGAATGCTTTACTTCACAGGTCTGTAAATCCATAATGTCTGTAGAAGATTCCTGTAAGGAGCCGTGTCATTTGGCACTAAGTATATGTGAACTATAGCAAGGCTTTAATCAGTAGACGTTCAATTTATCCATTCTAATATTTCTCAATTAGTTTTACAGTCATTTGAAAATAAAAAATGTGCATTTGACTTTTCCCTAAAGTATGTATCAGATCATATTAGATTAACATTTGGACATTTTGTGGAAATAACAGATTCCAAAAACAACAGCAACAGCAATCTGTGCAAGTAGAAAAAGAAACAACTGTAGCCCCCACATAAAGCATTATCAATTACCGCAGGTCAATGAACAGCGTGTGGGTACAACAATGTGGAGCCACCAAGGGACGTTTATGCCCCAACCACGCAGAGACAGAGCTCTATGGTGGACAGAGTTCATCAACAAAGGTATATAATGTGGATTGTGATCAATCTTATATAAGTCATTTTCTACAGCTAGAAGTGTGTGAAAGTAGAATCTTCCTTCATTTGTTTTCCCAACAGAGACTTCCCGGTAATTACCCTCATAATAGTCTTTATACTTTTCTCTTAGGGGACTCATCACCTTTGGTCCGTGCCTTTGTTGTCCTTCCAGGACATCACCTATCACTTCCGTGTCTCTCTGTCTGTGAGTAAATTTGGCCTCCAAAATATGAGAAGCTTTCTCAGGCTGCAGACACTTTAGACACTGCGTGGCCCGTCTGGTTAATTATTGTTGTACTTAGTTGGAATAAATTCAATGACTTTGTGTGTTTTACGTTGACAGAGTGAAGTGAGCTGTGCCACTGAGGGAGAAACCTCATCATACTCCGACTACCACTTTCTCATCCAGAGCAGCTGTGTTTGAGAAGGAAGATTTGTCCCACAGCCGTTAGAATACACCACACTTTCCCTTTGTGTACGCTGTTGAGATGGGATCAGGTTTTATCTTATTATTGTATATTATGTTTTAAAGATATCATACAGAACAAGCTTCACACCCCTGTTCCTACTGCAATCCCCTCTCCGTAGTTGACAACTTTGTTGTGTCTGTCGATTGAGTTTGTGAGTTTTATGCTCATTTAATTGATGATCACCAAATACTCAAAAGAAGACATACTTACTTTCTTACAAAATTGAAGTTTCAAAATGAAGCCCAGCGTAAGATACTTTAGATTGACTATGCAGCCATTTTTGTCTCTTTTTCCAATTCAATGAATGTGTATGAACACTGAGACCAGTGTCAACTGAAAACAAAAACACATTTTATACACTGGGGAGAACATCATTGACTTCTGGTGAAGGCTTCAGTGAATGGTTGCAACTTGCACTGAGTATATACCTCAGTAGTGCACACTGGCAAATCCACGGTCTCTACAGTAGAGCATTGTGTTTGTGTGGGCTGCTGCAGTCGACTCGACTGTCTGCTGTCTCCTCATGCAACATCTGACTGAACACTGCACACAGAAAGAAATACTGTGCAGTCTGTCTTTCTTGATCGTGGCATTGACATAAACGTTAAAGTGTTACACCAAATGTGCATGCATATGCATAGTATCACACAGAAACCCTTATTATTGTTCCGAAATTGAAGTCCTATTAATTTCAGCAGATTCACTGGAAGACATGCGATAAGACTGGATAAGTAAACAAATCACTGGAAATGAAAATGTAGAAACACTGACAGCTCTTGGCATCTGATAGTTGAGTTAAATTGAAAGTCCAACACTGACAATATTTCACTGGAATCGCTTACACTGTATTTTGTTAACTGGAAAGAATGCTTACAAGGTAATAAATCATTTCAGGTGCATGCCCAATCATTTCTTTAAAAGGTAACATCTCAGCCCAGAGGCCACTCAAATGCTGCTTCAGCTATGGGAGATGGATGTTAATGGGTCGATAAAGTTGAGAGGGAGTTGCATTTGTTTTGTGCACACTACAGATTTAGAATTGGATATTATACACTGAACTGTTTTGTGTTTTTCTCTAGATGTTTTAAATACTTTTCCTGGCATTAAACAATTACGAATATGCAGTGATAACATCATGAGTATATATGATTTGTATGATGTTTCTTTTGTTATTATCTTTTCTTTTTTTTAAGTCATTATTCACTTACTCTCACCAACATCCTTTTGTTGAAAAGGTGTTTCTAATACATATTCAATAAATGACTGCATTCATAAAGAAAGAACATAACAGTATATCTCACATGTAAAATCAATATTAAACAGGAAACAGCCATCAGACAAAAGGTTATGGAATCGTAATATTAAGAAACCGTACAATGTTTTCAGTATAATTATGATGACTTTGGTGGGTAGAGTGTGATATTTTAGCTTATTTATAACGCACCAGCTAGCATAATGAAACCAATGTAGCACTTTTTGCACTGTATATATGTACTGCTTTTGCTCTATCCAATGCACCAGACGGTTTTAAATACTCTGGTAGAACTGCATTACATGTAACTGTATAGCTTCATTTTGTTACTACCAATGCTCCTTTTTATCTGATGTGTTTTATCATATTGTTTTTATAGTTGATATGTTTGTGGGTTGTTGTATTATTAATAATATATTACCTTTTAGCTAATAAAGCCCGGAAATGACAAAAAAGTAAAACAGACATACAGCAATATATTTGTAATGTTAGCACTATTTGCCGTGAGAAAATACCATAACACTAAAACTTGAGTACTTTAATATCACTACTTCTTTTTAGCCTCTTTTATCATTTAATTTTCAAAACATTATGTCAACATATAAAAGAATTGTAATACGATGTAAATGCATGTAGTGAATAAATTTGTGATTGAACTTTCTGTTGTGCATGTTGCCTGCTTCATGAGTTGATATATATATATATATATATATATATATGATATATTTTCAAACATATTCAGATTGAAAACTATTAAAAAGAAGCAACTGTTAAGTTGGTCAATGGTGATATATAGTTGGAGTTAATAGTCTGTAAAGGTTTAGAGTAGAACATCATTTTAAGTTTTAAGTAGCCTTTCCTTGTTACGATTGGACGTAAAGTCGCATGCAAACCACGTGACCTGTACGTCACGAAAGAATCCAGGAAGTGACAAGTGAGTACGTGGCCTTATCGTCTTGGATCATATACGGAGCAGCACCGCTTCTTTGCAAAATGGTAGAATCTTCTTATTGTTTATACACGTTCGGACGGTTATATATGATTGTAATTATCTGTACGCGTTATTCACCATTTCACTAGCAAAGCGATGCATTTTCTGCGTAAAAGGGTGCGTTCTGAAGCTTTATTGCGGACTAGCCGAGCAACGTTAGCTTGTCAAATCGTCGATGTCAAATTCGCAGATTTAGACGCTCTCGTTAAAGGAAAATGAACCCACTGTATGATTAATTCACTATAGACGCAATGCACTATGTAAGGGTGTTTAACTGGATGTTGGTGGGGGGATGTAATGTCATCTTGTCTAACCTGGTCTGAACTCCTTGCTGCAGGAACTCGAGGCTATGACCAGATACACCAGCCCGGTGAACCCGGCTGTGTTCCCGCATCTCACTGTCGTCCTTCTGGCCATCGGCATGTTCTTCACCGCCTGGTTCTTCGTGTATCCTTTCAACATACCACCGTGAATGGGCTTAATATGAAGGGGGGGGGGGGGGTCATATCGGACACAGAATAGGTATCGTACGGTAAAACCGTCCAAGATGAAGTCATTAATTAATTAAGTTCCACTGGTTTGCACCCATTTGAGTAAAAGTGAAACATAAATTATTTAAATAGTATGTTACTATTGTGAATTGTTTGCATAATTCACCCATCATTTCAATTGCCAAATGGTAAGACAACAATGTATTGCTCATTGGTGGTAAGACAACAATTTATTAAATTCTAGCTGATGGGGAGGAAAAGCAGACTCCCACATCTTTTTAAACAACTCCCAACTTTGCTATAATTAGGTAAATGATCAAACTGTCCCTTCGGAATATCCAAACACGTCAGTTACTTCCTGCTTCGGCCTCTGGAATTTGGGCTGCCCATGCAGTTTCTCAACAAAGTTGATTTCTCAAAAAGATGATAAGGCACAATCCTTGATTCAACCAAATGGTAAATCCAAGAAAAATAATCCAGTATTATAACAAAGACCGAGCTGAAAATGCATCCTTACATTTTCAGATGCTATAGAAGGTTTGTTGGTATTGATTTGTAAAACTGACCCCTGTTGGAATTGTAATACGTTTGAGTAACTTCTTCATTTTCCACAGTGGGGGTCTGTAAATGTCATGAAATAGTACAGGATACATATTATAGAATAAGATACACGGCAGAACTGTGGCTGCTGGTTGTACTTGTTTTGTGAGCTGGCCCTTAACTTCTCATCAGCTACGAGGTGACATCAACAAAATACACCAGAGATGTCTACAAAGAGCTGCTGATCTCCCTCGTGGCTTCCCTTTTCATGGGCTTTGGTGTGCTGTTCTTACTACTCTGGGTTGGCATATATGTATAAAGGTATACTTTTAAGTATTTAAGTACAGTAGTGTAGTAGTACTTTTTGTAATCTGATTTTAATCCCTGAAAGCGTTCCGTAGTGGTTGATTTTGTTTCCTCTCCTTCCTTGCAGATTCATGTGACTTGACTGACAGCAGTACGACACATTCCATTGAAAGAAAGGACATCACAAACAACATGGACTCGATTTAATTGGACTGCACTGACATTTTGGCATCTTATGGACTCTGGTTCTCTTGTCACTAGTAAAGGGGATTTGTGTAACTTTTACTGTCTTTCTTTGTCCAACCTGATATCTGAAACTACTTGCATTAATTGATCAGTTGCATTGATTTGAACATATGTATCAAATGTTACATAATAATGATAGACATTATTATTCAGAGGAGACCTGACGTTCGCTGGAACTTGACCTGTTGGGTCATTGAGATTAGAAGGTTATTTTGACGCACTGAAGACTATTTTTGATGCGTTTCACTAGTGGAACTTAAAACCCAAATCCCTGATTAATCTTTGTTAAAAATAGAGCACTCTGTTTCACCTTGTCTACAGCACAATACCGACTCTTGGGATTACACCTGGATTAGAGAAGGATTATTTAATACAAACAGTGGGAATACTATTCAAAGATCCCCATTAAAAGACAACTGGAATCACATAAAATTGGCTTATTAAAATAACATTAACCATGTAATCTGCATAGTAACCTTACATAAGGCATAATTAATCCTCCTGCATGGGAGAATAACTTTTCCTCAAATCACATGTTCTACTAATGCACATAGATCAAAACAAACTTCCCCATATACTACTACTACTTCCAATGTGTTCCATTCTGTCTGCAATTCAATTTGGTTTACAAAGGCCACATAGATTAAGAGAGACGATCCTGCTTAATGCAATACTACCATGGGTGGCTTACCTGCCACTAAACCGTTTAAGCAATAGATTGATTGGCTACGAAACGCCAGTAAACACATGATGGTTGAGACGTTGCTTCGTGTTTTAAAAAAATGCAAACATCCAAAAAATTCAGAATAGTCAGAAGAACTTTGCTCTCTTTTTCACTGACGACCTCGCGCAAAGGCCTCCCGCAGCCACAGAGAGTCCTCGTACAGCCTCGGGTCGCCCATGTACTCAGCTGTTCGTTTGTATAAGTAGTAATACATCACTGCCCCTGTTAACAAAAATAAGTACAGTTACATCAAATAGATTAGTTGCAATGGAAAGTTCACCTGTGAATTTAATCGACCAATTACCTGTTCTCTGGAAAACAAAAAGAGCTTGAAGACCATCTGTCCAAACGAAACGGTTTGACTCAAACCATCTAAGATTCTGGGAAAAGAAAAATACTTTTCAGGCATAGTTTGCATGGATTAAACAGCCCCACATTTATTCTGATATAAGGTATTCAACATTTTACTAAGATTCTAAAATGAGCCCGTTTTGACATTCAGGTGTTGGTGTGAGGAAGCTTACCAACACCCAGCAGTGAAAGCCGATGCTGAGCGTCAGGTAAACAGCAGAGAATATCAGCAGAGCCCTGAAGCGCTCCAGGAGGAGGGACACCAGGCCGACCTGGAACGCGTAGGTGTTGAACATCATCAGCAGAATGATGATCACGTTGAACAAGATGGCAATGTCCTGAATGCTGTAGAAACAAATTGTACCAATGTAATAATGGTTTGTGGTTGTGTGTGAACAATGCATAAAAAATACTAAAAAATCATGTCAGAGAGGAGGAAGTGGATTTTCAACGCAAAGATAAAACATCACGTCAACGTGCAGAGGTCGTCATAGTGAAATAGTTTGCGTATATAAATAAACAATGAATTATATTCATTAACTATTCCAAATGCCGATAAGCTGCGGTTTCATTCAACTGAAGGACTGGTTTATTAATCATAAATTATTTTGTAAATGTTATTTTTAGCCTTTAAACATTTGTAGTTGTATTTCATTTCTCCCAAATGAGAGCTACAACTAAGTAATAAAGATGCTAATTTCATATAAACCAGAGAGTAGAAATGTTGACTTAATGTCGTTCAATGACTTACATGAAAAGCACGAGTTGGATGACCGGCGCTCCCCTCAAGAGTTCACCGAAGGAGTTGACGAAGAGGTCATAGGTCAACAGTGTCATCTGGATCAGCAGCACCAGTGAGTAATTACCAGTCTGGAGCATCTTCAGGGGCTGCAAACCACCACGGCTCCCAGTGCATTCACCTCCCCGCTGCCTGTCTTTGAACGGTGCTCAACGCAGGTACTTGATGGGGACACAAGTCTATAAAAGCCTAAGTTACATTCTTTAGTAAAAAAGAGGCTTCACAACGTGTTCTTTAACATAGTAAGACAGGCTTTTTCCCTTACTTGGTCTATTGCTTTATGTTTTCACTCCCGGTTGTTCCTCCTGTCAGTCAACATGTTGATGTCCTCTCGGAAAAGAGGCTTCTCTGTGATGATCGCAGGTAGTTCAAGAAAGCACATTCGATGATTTCGATCGTTTCAAATGTTGCACGTTGACATCTTTGACGCAGAGACCCTCCTCGTCTGTTGCATTTTCCTGTAAGGGAGAACAGAAAAGCGGTGAAACAAGGTGGTCGGGCGGTGTGTTTTTTCTCCCGCCATCTTTGCGAATGAGGGTTTGATGCACGATAACGTGTCTCTACACAATAGCAGTATAACTAACACAATCTGGCTGTTACACGTGCAAATACGGAGAGGTCAAAACTGGGATTACCGATCATTTGCATCCAACGTTACGCAAACACCACTAACGTTAATTGTATCCCTTTGTTGTTGTGTTACTTTGCAGGCAGCTAATCTAAAAGTTGTCTACGACTGCAGGCTACAGTTATTTGTTCCGGGCAGCAGAAAATCTGATTTCCACAACAAATCCTTCGGGCTTTCTTCTTCGACTTCGAGGAACTCCCTCCAGGCGTGAAGTTATAACCATCACCACGTTCACTCTGCTGCGTGCTAAATGTTATTCTAAGACGAACTCATACAAATCACGAAACACCAATTTACCAGAATAAAACGTGCGAAGAATGAAACTACGTCACCCGGAGCAAGAAAGAACAGCTGCAATCCTCAGATTCCTGCTTTAGTCTGCGGACAATGGTTCGCACACGCAGCGTCCACTGCCGCTTCCCAGCGTGTATTTCCGTAGATTCCATGGCAACGCTGGTTATTACCGTAACAATAGACGTAGAGGTTCTGTAAATATTCATCGAAATATCTACAGGGATTACAGTATATTTAGTTGTCATTTTTCTTGCAGTCGCTCTTTTATTTCCTCAACATGACTACGTAACGTTGTTGTGTGGGTGTAAAAAATAACATGCACATTTTTTGGGGGGGGGGACCCGTTCGAGGGGTTACACTAAGCATTACGGTAAACTTCCATCACATCCGATGCTTACCGCCACCCAGCGGCCTATGCGAGTATTACGTGATTAATGCGAGCGGATCTAAGGTAGAAGACACCTGCGTCCAGATCACCTCGGGTGAGTAGTTGAAGTTTAAGCGGCTTCGATGAATCAATACGAAAAAATAATTCTAGAAGTCATGTAGAAACGTCAAGACGTTTTTGTTCTCTTGCAACGCAGTGACGCATTAATGTCCGCGATTAACGGTCGTGTGGGTTTTTAGTTCTTTAATGACGTTAGCATAGCGTTACATTACTTTATTCGGTTGGTTAGGGTGACTCCAGCTAACGTTAGCTACGATGCTCCAGAAGCGGTCGCGTGTAGTTAAGCCATTTTTATTTTATTCTCTCGGCCTTTGAGCTGTGTGTCAGTTTTTAAGGTCGCAAACTCTTATCTGCATTTCACAAAGTGTGACTGAGTGTTGACTTTTCTCAGAAAGCGTAACGTTTAGTCTTTCTCTGAAATGTGGTAGAAGTTGGGCAGGTTTGTAGGCGATAACGTGGTGTTCCTGAATGTAAGTGACACCTTATTAAAGTTTATTTGACCTTTTGTGTGGCTCTCTGTCAAATACGAAATCCTCAACACATTCTGTTTGCATAGCCTGTTCTCTCTGATTCCAACACATCTCCCTGTTATACGGGTCTGAAACAATAATCTTTACGAGCTGTTATCAGTGCATTATTTTAGGTTGTACCTTTATGATCATAGTTTGCATGGCCGGCGAGAATTTACAAAGGAGTGGTGGGGTAATATTTATGAATTAAAACCTTCATGCAGTTCAATGTAAGATGAAGACTGATCATTTTTTCTGCTGATATCTGTCATAAATCACAGTTTTATGAACGTTTGTGGAGAAACTGAGCCATATATCCGCTGTAGTCCCGAAGAGTAAGATTGGTTTGCGATTTGTGGTACTTCTTACAATGCAAACAACTGCAAATGTTTTATTTGCATCTCCTGTCCCAAGGCAATCCGCCCTCCCCTTTGAGTACGCAGAAACTCCCCTCACATGATATCATCCTGTTTGTTAACCTCAACACATCCTGCTGCTCATGGCAGTGACGCAGCATCACATTTGCTGTCCTCTAAATAAACAATTTAGGCCAACTGCATAGATACAGTATAGACTATATAGTCCTTCAGTTGACGTTAAGTTGTTTACATCTATAGATATAACCATCTGAGACAGTTTTTAAACCTAATTGGGTTTGAACATGTCTGCCACCTGATCTGAAGTTAACGTGTAAAGTAGCAGCTTGGTTGTTCTGCACTTTGTGTTTGACAAGGGAGGACCTGCAGGGCCGCCTCTCACAACATGCTGCAGCGCCAAGAGACAAGATCCAAAGTATTTCCTAATTGACAGTGGTTCATCAAGAAAGTAAAAATGGGTGTATCTGATGATGATGTCAGACTTGTGGTATCCACTCGCTAAATACTGCACACTTTCATTGGGACTATAAGAATGAACAATTGCATAAATAGATTTTTTTTAAAAAGCATGATGAAAAAAACTCCCAGAATCCATGGCGACGTCTTTAAATAGCTTCTTTTGTTTTACCAAAAGTGAAAAAAGTTTAAAAAGCTATGCAGTGCACACAGATTTTTGACAAAGGAAATCTTTTTTAATTTTTTACTATATATATATATATATATTGGTTGAGGTGTGTTTAACGATCCAACTGTTCTTTTCATGACTCCCAGACAAATAAAGTTAAGCATTCAAACCCGAATGACCAACTTGGAGGTCGACGAGTGCACAATATTTAAGAAAATATACACCAGCTCCACACCCATAGTTGTCTGCCTGTGTGCAGTTATGTCCACGTGGCTGAAGGATGGCGAAGTGCTGGTGGGCGAAGGCAGCGGCGAGGCAGTACCCATCAGCCCCAGACTGCGAGTCCTATCAGCGGGGAGCCCCAGACCCAGCCAGGGTGTTTGCAGTCCACTGGCTTCACCCAGAGACGCCGTGCCAGGAAGCCCGCTGGTAGAGACCATGGGCAAGGCCAAGGAGCTGTTTGTGCTGTGTGACAAAGAAGGAAAAGGCTTCATCACAAAGCGCGATATGCAGGTGAGCGGCCGATGCACTAGAATAATGAAAATTGGGGCTGGTCGTAGGTTGTTGATCCTCCCATCTTCTTCCGTTCAGAGGCTGCAGGTGGAGTTGCCGCTGTCCCCTGAACAGCTGGAGACGGTGTTTGAGAGTCTTGATCGAGACAGCAATGGATTCCTCACTCCTGTTGAGTTCAACAAAGGACTTGGTCAGTGTTGTACTTTGACACCAGTATTCCCTATGACCGCAGAATAAACCAAGTGTTTGGTCTCTCTCTCTCTCTCGCTGTGGGATGCAGGCGAGCTAGTGGGGCTGGAGGACTCACCGGAGCCAAGTCTAAACGAATCAGAAGATACAGGCCACACTGACTGCTCCCAGGACAGTCCTGCAGTTCGATTTGTAAACATACTGATGGAACTGGGAGCTGACAAACTCTTTAAGGAGTAAGTTCACTAACACACAGCCACTCCCCACCAGGCGGCGCTCTGAATATTCCCCCAGGAGTTCTACAGCTGTGGTTTACAACTCAAACTGCACCCTCAAATGTTCCTTAAAAGGTTTTCCTTTGGCAGGATATGTTACAGGACTGTTGAATAGTACGCCATAGGTTGTAGCAAGGCACACCCACAAAACGGACAACTGTATAGCTGTATAGCTACAAATATTAGCACACGGGTGGTTAAGATGCTGTAAATAGCATGATTCTTTGCCACTTCGATACAACTTTGGAAACAAGATATCTTTTATGTGATATATTGTAGATAGTTTACTCTTTATATTGTATATAATGATAATAAAATATGACTTTCTTGATGCTAAACGTTGAACTGGACAACTTTAACAGAAAAGAAACCCGAAGCTTATCACAGATATAAATATATCAATTTATAGTTTGTCTTTTGGTGACGTGGGTTAGGGGTCCCGAGCTGGTGGAAGGTGGATGTCCTCTGTTGTTTTAATAGTGGTTTTCCTGTGTCAGTCGGCAGGAGCTCTCTTCTCTCTGGTGTGAACTCCAGCGGGACAGACCGGAGATGCTGAGCGTCCTGGACGGCGTGCTGATCCACGCGGTGTCGCATTTACAGGACTCCATCCGAGAGAGAGACAGCCTGGAACAAGCTCTGCACAGGTCACAGCCCCCGTCCCGCCGCCCTCTGCCTGTGGAACAACTCTTTGTGCCCCGTTCACACGTGTTTTGTGTTTTCTAAAATCTTTTGCGTTTCAGGCGGGAGAGTGAACACGACGAGGTTGTTCGCTCCATATATGAAGAAATGGAAAACCAAATGAGAGAGGAGAGGGAGAAGCGCCTGTGTCTGTCTCAGGTACGTACTTGTGCTCCGTAGTCCAGCGTTTGTGCCTTTTAAAAAAAAATCATCATCCCAACAGCTTTTAATCGAATTATTGGGAAATCTAGGACCGTATTGGACAGAAGCAAAAAGGGCGACAACTGGAGGAGGAGGTAAAGCTGCGCGAGCAAGAGCTGGAGAATACGCTCGCTAAACAAAGAGAGGTATACATTCAAATAGCACCGCTGTCATTTCTGAGGACTTTTACTTAAACGAATGACTCAACAGGACCTGTCCTTTGTCCCAAGCTGGAAAACCGAATTGGGCAGATGAGCTCTGAACGGGCGAACATCAAGGAGCAGAACCAGCTGCTGCGGAGCCTCAACGTCCAGCTGCAGGAGCAGGTGGAGCGCAGCAGGGAGCAGCTGCAGGCCGCTCTGGGTCAGCTCAGCCTGCTGCAGGTCAGCGCTGCCCGGGAGCAAGAGGCCAGACAGAGGTGAGAGCTACAGCAGAAGAAGACTACCAAGAGATAAGGGCAAGGCTTGCATGGTTGTGGTTGCGATTTTTTGTTGTTTAAAGAATCAATAATGTATACGTACACAAACAGTTTACATACAAGGATACTAATACAAATTCAATATTAAGTATTTTATTTATTATTCATTCTTTAGAGATTGGTATGTATAAACTTGACTGCTCAGCCCTGTAACTGTCAGCCTATACGTGTTTTTTCATTTCTGTTGGAGACTATTTTTTTTCGGGGATTAATACACATTTTAGTCAGTTTTAGTGAGTATTAAATGCATGACGCCAGTGTCCGTGTGATTGATTTTAAATAAACAAAGGTGCCTATTTTCTTCCTGACAAAAGAGTGTGTCGCCCGTAGCAACAGGGTGGCTTATTGATGTATTATAATAACATTTGTTGTTGGTTTTGTAGACAATAAAAAGAATAAAGAGTAATCTCTAATATCTGTTGTTTGTTTGCCTGACCCTAGAAACGTGATGAAGGTGTCACGGAACATGCAGAAAGAGAAGGAAAGTCTCCTGAGACAACTGGAGCTCTTGAGGTACGTCTGAACAACGTTGTGCTGTTTCAATCAGAGTTCATTCATATGGAAGTTTTAAGAAAAATCCCTAAAAAATACATTGGTGTCCTTAAATAAATGAATCAATAAATGCAACTTCCCTGTTTTCAATTCAACTACTACCACCACTGTCTACATCAGCCAGTGTGATGTTTGTTCTCTTTCATTTTAGGGATATGAACAAAAGGCTGCGCGATGAGAAGGATGCCCAACAGTCCCAGAAGAGGGTTAGTCACCGACGCTCTGTCCGTCCTTCTCTGCCTTTAACTTATTACCTCAGTGAAGACCTTTGTACCCCGTGGTCACAGCAGATTTATCCCACCTAAGCTCAGCTTCATGCTTCATTCCCTCCCGTGGACAATCATTATTTATATGGGCAGCTGTTATTTGGTTATTGATTGAACATGTGTTCATTTTACCCGTTTGGGATTTTTGCAATGTCAGAAAAAACTGTTTTTTACTGTGTAGATATAGTCAGGGAAGTGAAATAACCGTTTGAATAGACATTTATTGAACCTGTACCAATTTAAAGAAAACAGTGTTGATATGTTTATTAATGACACTTGACAAAATCACTATTTATAAACTAAAATGTGTCAGTATTTACTAAACTAATAAAGCCTTTTGTTCATCACAATTCACAAAGGAGTCATAATCTATTTCCATCCACGTTCTTAAACATTTTTACCAAAACCGTGCCTGTTATTTTCAATGTGCACTGACAATCATCTCTTGTTCAACGTTTCTGAACAACTAATCTACAAAGAAGACATAATTACATGTAATTGTACATTACAAGAGAGCACATTAACTGTTACAAGACCGAGTCCCGGTCGGTTGTTGTTGAATCCAACAGGTGTATTGATGCTGACACATGATTGTGATATTTAACTACATATTAATAAATGTCACAATTGGATTCAATTTTTTTTACATACTTCATTTCAATTAGTGTTTACATAAAGAAAACAGTTAATGGTAGGTTTCTATTTACAACGTCAATTATTAAAATCTTAATGCCACTCATTTCTTCTGCCTCACTTCCCACAAAAACTTTTAGAATCCAAATGTCACAAAGCCTTTGCAGAAGAAAGGGTCAATTATAGGTAACTACTTACTGCAAGAAAAGCTACTGAAAAGGTTTGTATGACGCCATTTGATATCACATAAACCATTTTTGCAGTAATGCAACGCAGATCACCACAGACAGCAACTAACTTTGTGTATTCGTTGGTCCTGAAGACAGCTGGGCTCATCGGATGAGTTGGAGCAGGACAAAGACACAGAGGTCACAAACTCATCCAAGAGACACCAACCGTCACGTAGAGTCAGAGAAAACGTTGAACAGGTGCAAACTCAGGTAGGGAACATATTCAATTAACATTTATCCCAACTCACTGCAGCAACGTCATGATGAAAATAGTATCCTAAGAGCATTGATGGAGCACAGATTAAAGTCGCATCCTCTTAAATGCTGAGAACATAAACGGGACTCAGATTTCATAATGTTGAGTTTGGTCCTTTTACCTGAACTTCAGAGAACAATTGTCAGTCCTCAGCG
Source organism: Gasterosteus aculeatus (assembly GCF_964276395.1). Classification (NCBI taxonomy): domain Eukaryota; kingdom Metazoa; phylum Chordata; class Actinopteri; order Perciformes; family Gasterosteidae; genus Gasterosteus; species Gasterosteus aculeatus. The sequence goes on from NC_135698.1 coordinate 19,020,513, forward strand.
GGTGTTCAAGGTGGTATTCCTGGGCACCTCGGGGGTCGGTAAGAGCTCCTTCATCCAGCAGTACTGCACAGGACGCTTCAGCAGTAAAATGAGCGCTACTGTCGGTAAACTCTTCTCTTATTACCACAATGATTAAGGTGCTCCTCACTGAGTATGTAGCTATACATGTATGGCATCATGGGTCCACGTTGCTTCTAGGTATTGATTTCCAGATGAGGACTTTAACTCTGGGCTCCACCATCATCACCCTGCAGCTGTGGGACACTGCAGGGCAAGAGAGGTCAGATGTATCACAGTTTATTCACATGTTTACCGGCCTTTTTTTATGGCCTTTCATAATTGACATACCTTCTGATTCCATTGCCTTTTTTTTTTTCGGTGTAATGATTCTTTTTTTTTTTTTTTTTTCTTAATCCTGTTTAGGTTTCGCAGCATAACTGAGCAGTACTACCGCAAAGCCGACGCTATCCTTGCCATGTATGACGTAGCCCAAACCTCGTCCTTCACAGCTGTGAGAGCATGGATGGACTCTGTGAAGGTGAGCAGGTGGAGATGCAATAGAGAGAAAACCGTATGCATCGCCGACACTATCCAACGAATTTGAACATGCGTCCGTCTGATTGATGATCCATAGACGCTGATGCTCAATTTGGATTTTTATTTTCGGTTGTCTAGGAAAATAATATGATCGCATTTCTCACCTTTTTTCCCCACATTTTTCCGCATTAATAAGTGTCTTCCCCAGGAGAAGATGTGTGACGGTGCCGTCCTGATGCTGCTGGCGAACAAGCTGGACCTGGCAGAAGGTCACAGCAGAGAAGTGAAAACAGCGGAAGGCCAGAGACTCGCAGATGTAAGGCACATTTGAATATTCAAACCACTTTCCAGAGTGGTTTACTCACAATTTCCTTGCTAACGAAGGAACATTAGCTTTGAAATAAATGAAATAATATGTTTTATACAGAAGCACCAGGCTCTGTTTTACGAGTGCAGTGCAAAGACCGGATGTAACGTGGAGGAGCTGATGGCTTATCTGGCCGGGTATGGCATCTTATTTCTTTGTTATGAATACCTTTAATGCATCTCATATGATATTTTGACACAAACCTGAGATGAAGCCAGGCAGGAGCATCAATTATATAAACAACTAATATTGTGGTTTCTGCCGCGCTATTACTCAATCATTTTCTTCCTTTCAGGATGTTAGTCTCCCAGCATGATCGGCAATGTGAAGATGCTCTTTTACTGACTGAGCTTATGGAAAAAAGAGGCTGCTGCACATAAACCAAGAAAAAAAAGGCATTTGAAAGACTTCACATAAGCTCCCAGCCCAAAGGTCACTTAAAATATTTGATGACACCGACATCAGAATCTTTCTGTGAACAAATTCACTGAACAGTATCAGTAATGTTTTCTTATGTTATGTTTCTGTACAATCTATCAAATAAATATATTTTTTATCATGGCGCTTTTGTTCCATAGTTTTTTTTTGAGGTTCTTTGAACAATATTTGACGAGCTGCACAGGAGAAACCAGCTGGGGGCAGCCATGCACTCGGTGTGAGCCGACGGTTGAGCCAAAAGAAGAGCGACCCTCAGACGCTTGAGGAGGAGCCGCTGATCTAAGCGTCAACTGAGAACTGACGCCGTCGCAGTTAACCTTCAGCGGCGGTCAGTAGGATCTGGGAAGACATTACCTCGATAAACCACATCCTTCGGGGGCCACCCTCTGAAATCAGGTAGGAGTATTTGAGTCTCAGCGGAAAGGGAGAGCAGTTTTTCCATGACACAATGAGTTAAAAATAACTCTTGTGACCGTCAGGAGAAATGTTGTTTCTTTCTGCTGGACAGTCACTTTCCCCACGGAGTAGTTTGTCACATAACTGGAAAAGAGTCTTGTCATTTTAATGTGTTGAATTCCTTTGTTAGTTATTGTAACTTATTCTTACTCTTTTCCTGATTTGTTTTTCTGTGTTCACTGAAATAACTAAAATCAACTTCTCTCATGATGCTTGGTGCGCCGACCTTTCATGGAATAGAAATTTAAAGCAGGATAAAAACAGACATAGACCTTGAATTCATATCGTAGAGTTTTAAAGTTGGCAGCATATCACTAGGATTTGAATAGATCAGGTTAAGTTACTGGGCTGGTGGAAATATATATCTGGCTGCTGGATGACACGGGACACAAGTTCTTAAGTATGTTTCCCTCAAAACATATTTGATTTAATCTCTGCCCTTGTGCCATTTCGCTGTTAAACCAGCTTTTTTAAAGTTTGAAATGGCCTGTCTTCTATTTTTTGCTCATTGTTTAAAATCACCCAAAACTAAAACGTGTTACAAAAAGGTCAAATGACTTCTTCACACTCCAGCTGACTACGAGCTACGAGTATAGAGGAGATGGAGGATTGTATGATTGGAGTCTGGCTGTTTGTATGAAATCTGTGTTGGAGGGTCTGAGCTGCTCTCTGAGCATCTCGTCTCCATTCTGAAGGAACGGATTCAGCTTTGATGTCAAATCTTCTCCAGAAAGTATTTCATGTGGTAAAGCGCTCCCTGTGTGTAAAAAAATAAAAATAAAAATACCCTCATGTACATTTTTCTTTTTTTAGAATGGAAGCTCAAGGTGAAAAATCCCTCAGCTGTGGGACAATCTGTCTGAAATATCTACTTTTTCTCTTTAATATTCTCTTTTGGGTAAGTAAATAAATCATGTGTATGAAAGGCGACAGTCTCTGTGTTCAGAGCTCTATTGGCTGACATGTCAAGCTTCAGATGCCAGAGATTCTCAGCATGGAGTAACTTCACGACGTCCACAATTTCACTATTGCATACAATGTATTCCTTAATGTGCCGTATAGTCTCCGTAAACTACATTTAAAGCACAATTTTGTGTTACCAACGCACAGAAAGTTACAACGTATCTAAATCTAACCTTTCTTTTAAACTCTTCTCTTTCTTAGCTGAAGTTTTTACTGATTCTTATTGTATAATGTTGTATCACCAAGTTTCCACACTGACGCATGGCAGGGAGAAAGTGAGGCGTTGTCTTGTTTGCATCACTGGCACATTTTAAGAGCCTGCAAAAAAAAAAAAAAAATAAAGAACGTGCTGCAATCTTGATCTCGGCGTCTGGCTTGAGTCGAGCTGATAACTTTGTTCTTCCAGCTGGCAGGAGGCACCGTGCTGGCGGTGGGAGTGTGGACTATGGTGGAAAAGAGCGACTACATCAGTCTATTGAACTCCAGCTTGTACTCGGTCTCAGCGTATCTCCTGATCGCCGCCGGGGTCATCGTGATAGTGACCGGGATCATCGGATGCTGTGCCACTCTCAAGGAGATGAAGAGTCTTCTGATCGTGGTAGGATGATGAGGATAAGACTCCTTTAAAGCATTAACCCCGTTCAATTATGTGGAATGAGACACCAAGGAAAGGCCCTTTTGAGTTCCTGTCCACACACACACACACACACAACCTGGTCTGTGTTTGCAAAGGTAATCCTTGGTGCCCTTTTGTCACCTGCTCATTATGTCAGACAGGCATGACTGTAAAACCATGCAGTGAGTGTATCTTTAAGAGTTTGGATTTAGAGTGCGGCTCATGCTCAAGGAATGAACGGCATCGCTGGCGGCTGCTTGGACGTGCGTGAGAGAGACAGTCGCAAGTGGGAGGATTTAATGCAGAGAACTAAAAACAGCAAAGCTGCTCAAGCTCTGTGACATTATGTTTACTTCAATATTATATACGTTTTTATATTTTAGCAGAGATATACTGACTTAAAAAAAATGTAAATGCAGTTTTTTGCCCCAAGTTTATACACATCTTTGTTCTTTTGTATTCCATTATAGTATCTGGTCTTGTTGCTCTGTATCTTCCTGCTGGAAGTCATCGCTGGTGTTCTGGCTTACATTACCTACCAAGAGGTGAAGTGCTTTACCTTCTGTTTTTTCAGTCTTCAAATATCTGACCAAAGGATAATGACAGATATAAGTCAAACAATATCATTTTACAGAAAAATATTTCCCTGTAAATTCTCATACGATGTGTAATTCTACACTAATTGTTTTAAACTTCTAGCCACTATTTATTTCCAATTTCACCGCAGCAACTACAAACCACACACTTCTTTTTTTTCTGTATGTACTTAATGTGTATTTTTGTCATTCCACAATCCTTTAATGTTATTTCTAACATATTCCTTGCCTTCTGTCATTTCTATTTATGTATTTTATTTACCAGCCAAGTTGCTGCACTCTTTTTGTGGTAAAAACTTCTCTGCATTCCTTTCTGTGCCTGTTCTTCATTTGTCCTATTTTCCCTCCTCACACCTCTTTTTCCTTCCTTTTCTCGCTCCAGTGTTTCCCTTTCTGCTATCAGGTAATCTCCTGCCGCCTGTTTCCATTTCATTTCAAACCGTCTCTCTAACAGGTTGATGATGTAAATGCTTTTTTTCACTTTGTTAGTCAAGCAACAAAACAAGTGTTTGTTAATATATACTGTATATGTCACGAGTTCTGTGCATGTATTGCAAAGGTACAGAGAAATGTTGCTTTTTCTTTTTGATTGGAGGAGATTATTAGATACCCGATTTTCTTCTGCGTAACCACTAAAGTGCGTATTTCTGTCTCACAGCTGGACCAAGAGCTGAGACAGAATCTTAAGGGGACAATGCAGCAGAAATACCAGCAGCCAGGGGAGGAGAGCATCACACATGCTGTGGATAAACTTCAGCAGGAGGTTTGCACGTGATACAAAATGTTTAAATCACAGGCGAGTTAACGGCTGGGATGATAAAAAAAAAAGTTACATTACTACTACTACTACTACTACTTATATAACTACTTAGGTTATTACATCTTGATCAGATTAAGTGGAATTGACAAATGACAGTTTGGCTCCTTTAGCGTTTATCAGTGTTAATCACCATCGCCTCATGATTCTTCTCTCTTTCCTCTCAGTTTCAGTGTTGCGGCAGTCAGAACTCCTCCGACTGGAGAGACAGTGTGTGGATCCAGTCCGCAGGGAACGAGCGGCTTGTTCCAGACAGCTGCTGTAAAAGTCCCAGTGCCCTCTGCGGGCTGCGGGACCACCCCTCCAACATCTACAAGGTGGAGGTAGGAGACATGTCCGTTTGGCTGTGGATAGACTATAAATTCAAACAGTATCTTTTCTTACCTTATCTCCTCCCTTGTGCCCCACAGGGAGGCTGCATTATGAAATTAGAGGAGTTCATCCTGAGCCAGTTGTACATTATCGGCGCAGTGGGCATTGGGATTGCATTCCTACAGGTAAAGAACTAATCCCCGAGTAAAGCACAAGTTGATCTCTTTTAATGTTATGAAAATGGCAGCAGTGGAACTTTTTACAATGGTTGTTTTCATGTGACCTTTTGAAATAACAAGCGCGTGTTTTCTTTTTATTTCAGCTTGTGGGGATGATGTTTACCTGCTGCCTTTATCAAAAGTTGAAAGAAGACCCCTACTGATTTGTTACTTTGTTTTAATATTGCTAAATTTGCAACTTCATAAATTGTAAAAGGTTAGCTTGTTATCAGCCAAGTTATTCATACAAATCTGGATGCTGTGAAGATGTTAACTTAAATTATAGAAATGATCAATTTCAAGACCTGCACACTACAGATGCATTGATGCTGCTGGGCAGCAATGTTCTATTCTGAAAAACAGCATTGCATGCTTTGAAATTTGTTTATATCTTTTTTATTAAGATTATGATGTTTGAATTGGCAAAAATACATTTTAAAGAGCAGAGAAATATGGGAATGCTTCGGCTACATTTGCAATAGTTTGCCAAAAGTGTTTGTCTCTTTTGTTTATCCTTTTTATGTATCATGATTTTAAGAAAAATTATAATCAAATAATGAATATATAAAAAATATATTTTGATTGCTGAAATGCAAATAAAAATGCTTATATTTTCCGAACGTGATCGTATTGAATGCAGGGAACTTTTATTCTGAAATCTTTCACCGGATGTTGTTGTCAGGTGACATTTACTTCCTCAATGCGGACTTCTATTCAACGATTTCACTCTGATTTCTCGTCAATAATTTCAACCACGGCTAAACACATTTGTTGTTGAAGGAACAAGAAGATAGATGAAATGTCTGCTAAACCAACGTGTTTGATTGTGGCGAGTGCGTCTCCTCAAGGTGGGTCCATTACTTCGTGCCACTTGACGTGGCGTTACAACCATCGACTGCTTATAATCTAGCATTGAATTAATTAGAGATCAGCTAACGTTATTTCTTAATTTGTTTGTGTTGTAGCTCTGGTTCCCATCTCTTGCTAGCTAGCTAGCTAGCTTGTCTTCACAGCGCAGCCACGTTTTCTGTCGTTTAAAGTTGTGTTTCGTTTTCTTCAGGAGTGTCGGCTGCGTCTTTCCATCAGTCCTTCAGCCTGGTCGCCTCCGTGTTTAATCTCCAGACAGCCACTCCTGGGGTGAGACTATTCCCAACCAAAAGGAAAATGTTTATCTAGTGTTCAAACCGTTCATTTGTTTTTTTAACCCAGCATCCCTCACTTCCGGTTACTGTCAGATCAGCTGACATAGCGGTTATAATGCAAACAGTGATTCAAATCACCGCCGTTATATACATTTAACATTTAGATTTGTCTTTAACCTGAGTTTAGCATCAGTAGCACCTTACTCAGTGGTTTTTTTTCCTAATCGCAGGGGAAGCCGATGGACTTTGTTGGAGTTGATGAAAGCACTGCCCGATGGGTGCAGGACTTCAACCTCAAGCCCTACGCGACACCGGCCAAACTAGAATCCGTAGATGGTGAGGACATTTATTCCGCGGCCATTTGGCAGTTTCGACCAGCGCTGTTGGCTGGACTCACGGTGACCTTGGTCTCTGCAGGTGCTCGGTACCAAGTGCTGCTCCTCCCGGACTGTCCCGGAGCGCTGAACGACCTGGCACACAGCGGCTCGCTGCACCGCATCCTCACGCACTTCATCGCTCACCAAAGTGAGTGAGACCTTCTTAAAGCAGCGCGCCTTTGGTCCCTGCGGATGGTGTAGAGATGTGTTTTTGTCTCTGTGTGCAGAGCCGGTTTGTGCAGTGGGACAAGGCGTGTCGGCACTGTGCTGTGCCACTGAGGGGCAGCGGTGGATCTTCGACGGCTACAGCTTAACTGGGGTCAGTCTCCCTGCAGTGAACAACCCAAATATCTTGTGTGTTGTTGTGAGTAATAACAGTCACTTGTTTCTGCTGAAAGCCCTCAGTGTTTGAACTGGTGCGGAGGCCTGACTTTGCCAACCTGCCCTTGGTGGTGGAAGACTTTGTGAAAGACAGCGGTGGATCATACACAGGTGAGGTGATCTTGTAGAACAGAGCTAATCATTTGGTCAAAACTTAATGAGCATTTCCAAAATTCTCCCATGTGTATCTTTGTTTTTCAGCAAGCCAAGAAGATGCTGTGCATGTGGTAATAGACAGACACCTGATAACTGGCCAGAATATGCAGTCAACCTTACTTGCTGTAAACAATCTGATCTTGCTGTCTAGTGCCAAATAAAGAGGTTTTACATAAAGAGTACTCCTATTGAACTGCTTGTTCCACATTTATAGTCCTGTAATTGAACAAACATTTATCTCAGACACATATTGGAAGAAGCCGAGTCAGAACAGATGTTCGGCAACTCTCGTTTCTCAATGCTGTTATAAACAAGAAAAGGCTACACAATCAAATGTCATGATTCACAAATACGAGAGAAAAAGCAGTGAAGGATGCACCTCCACAGCAAGCAAAGCTGCTTCGGGGAGCAGAAATGTGCGAAGTGGGGAACAAAACAGCAGAAGCGTTGGACTGAAAAGAGAAGAATATAACCTTTCATTTAAACGTTCTACATGTTGATGGTCATGCACCCGCTGTTAAAGGGACGACTCACTGCACTAAACTGACTAAAAAAATACCACCAATGATAAGGAATAAAACATGCTGAAGTACCTTGTGTCCGCTGCTCGTATCGTTTGAGTCAACATTAATCATTGGTTCATGCAGAGAAGATTTCTCAACACTTTCAATGACCCTCAAACAGGTTGAGTATTAACTAAGTCCTGCGGGTCGTTTCACAGTTCATGTAAGCCAAACTTACAAATACAGAAAAATGATGTCGGCATTAGGCTCCGGAATTTTTGGGTGCTCAATCTTGTCAAATCCATGTGCTGCTGGTCCAAATCCTTCATTATCAAGTCCAACTCTCATAGGAGATCATAGAAATAGTCCAGTCCTTGTCCTAGTTCCCATAAGGAAATTCCTGTTCCCAGTTCAGCGGCTAAAGAGATCCTCATGTAGATCGACTGCAAAGAAGTGAATAACAATGTTAACCTGCCCATGTAGCGGTGAGCATAATAAACACTGTGTGCAGAATACTTACCTTCAACGATGGATAGTACACCACATGCTTTACTGCATTGCTCCTGAAATGAATGTTAGATATTGGTCAAATATTCTCTGAGAAGAGTAAGATGAAGCTGTAATTCAGTACCTCTTGTAGGTGAAATAATGCTCTGCAGAATATTCGTCCCAGAGAAGTTTTGGCCGGTGTTCTCGCAAAATCTCAATGTACCTGTAGGAAAACAGACACATTTAAGATCCTGTTCAGACATTTCCTTCCCTCGGCCTTCTGCTTGTTCTTCGCGCTATTCCTCGGTCTAACCGAAATGTGCAATTTTGCAGAGTTGGAAGAGTTTTTTTTTTTTTTGTCAGATTAAATAAACAAGAAATAATTAAGTTTTTGTGTTTTTTGCTACTTAGCTTCTTCTATTCAAATCCTAACATTTCTCAAAATCATCTCATTAGGGGCTTTGAAGGAATTTGACAGACCTAATGATCTGGAGACATTTGAAGCCTGGTTGATTATGATGAACATAACAAACCCAAAACCTAAAACTGAAGTGTTAGCGGTTCCCAATATCCCAGCAATATTTTCTCATTTTCTTTAAAGAACATCCATCAGGAGTCCCACAATGCTGTATCAGATTGAAGCCAATCAAAACGTAATAAAGTATTCCAGCAGCAGCCACAGTACTATCTTACCTTCCTCCCAGGATTGGCTCTGCTGCCTGACTTGCGAAATCAAGGCCATACAGATTGAGTCCAAGCAGAATCTTTTTCCTCCACCGGATGTCGGGAGCGAGTTGGAGGACGCAGTCCCTCACCCAGGGCAGAGGGGAGCTGGGGCCCGGCCTGTGGAACGCGCAAGACGAGCCTGCGTTAATGCTGCGCGCCTTCCTGTAGCGGCCGGTCGCTCTACTCGTGCGAAACACTCACCTGGCACCACTCGAGTAGTCGTATGTCATGAGGCTGAATCCATCCACTACAGGGGCCAGCTGCTCAAACTCCTCCATGCCAAACATACCCGGCTGCCCCTCACTGACAGAGATGGGGGGAAAAAATGTAGGCGCACTCTTCCAAATGTTTGGTTTTTATAAAAAAGGCGCTGAAAGAAAACACATTTGTTTTACCTCGTCACGGCCGGCGGGATGACAAGAACGCAGTCTAATCTTTTCGCCTTCAAAGTTTCGCATACGTGTTTCACCAAGTGGACCAGCTCCCTGTATGGAGGAGACGTCCCGTAATGTATCATTTGTATTTCCATCCAAGAGAAAAAGTGTGACGCGTGGATGGTGTGTCAACGGGAGCGCTCACTTTCTTTTGTTACCTCCCAGCTGGCTCCACAACTCCAACGTGAAACCGTCGAAACCTTCCGTCTGCAGGGGCCACAGCTTCATTAGACAAGACGCGGGACCAACACGCCGCGCTACGCTAAGCTAACGCCGAATTACCTTCGCCACATCCACCAGCTCACTGCCCAGCTCTTCGATCTCATCTTCACTCCCCAGAACACTCACGTAGTCCTGGTAAGACCAGCCGTCAAATAACAGGCGAGGGACTGCGGGTGAAGGAAAGCAAGCGTTCGGCATGAATAACCAAACCCTCGCACGCAGGAAAGGATCAGAGTTGTGCGCGGCGACTCACCCAGCCGGACTTTTTTGTTAGACTTGCGTACGGCTTTGACCCAGCCTGGATAGACCAAAAAAAAAAAAAGACCTTTATGTACATTAATTAGAAGAAAACCACTTCCATCTGACCGTCAGTGACCCGCGTCCTTTACCTGGATCGTGATCGTGGAGACCTGTAACGTCGAATGTTTCAGGTCCCCGCCGGCGCAGCTGAAGCCAAACTGGACACAGCGAAGTTAGTTTAGGACCAAACATCTTGGGAACATCGTAACCGTGGGAATTCCACTGGAGGATGTGGAAAGAGAAGACCGGTCATTTAGAGATATTTAGCTAAAACAACCAACGAAACTAAATGTACCATCGTATAGAGCAGATGAAAGAACCTAACATCAGCAGAGACATGTATTTTGTGCTTGAAGGGTGGTGAATTATGAATTCATTTCGGTGCTGTTACTAATTAATCCTCTCAGAATCAATCAATAAACCAATAGTTTGAAGAGTAACGGTCTGATAAAACACATTGAGGGTGTCTTGCTATAAAAAGAGTAGATTTGGAGATGAAGCTGCGTTCGTGTCCGTTGAACGCCAATATGTTTCTGCACTGAACAACATCGAGTACTTCGAGGAAGAAAAGCGCACAGACAAAACATTTCCAATGTACTCATCAAAGCATCAAATGAGCCGGCGGCTTACAGGGGTGACGTATCCAAGCACCGGTCCTTGAAAGGTTCTCTTGATCTGAGCCCAGTATCTCTTTTCCTCTTTCACGATGTCTTTCCAGGACGGGTGTGACACAACGAGGCCTCTCTCCAACACGGACAGCTCAGCCAGAGAGGTCTGAAACGGTGAGATCAAAAGGGAAAAAGGTACATTTTAATGACAGAAATACACACATACAGTTTGGCCACACGTCATCATTGAATTGAATGAGCAGATGTATATAATCCCGGCGATGGCCTCCTACTGGGTCCGGACCAGTCCATTAACGCGCCGGGCAAACGGTGACTTTTATATGATGTGAACTAACATTTAGAAAACATCTCACTGGTTTGATGGAAAAGAGAATGGAGGTATAACACACAAACTCCACTCACCTCTGCATCAGCTTTGTGCGACTTCTTTGAATCCGTTTTTGAAAGAGTGGCACCGACCAACAAGGTGCACGAGATGGCATGCAGCAGGAATAACGTCGTTCTCATTTTCCAAATAAGCGCGGTGAACAGGAGTGTTGTGAAGCGGTGAAATCTAAAACGGGTTAGCTCAGACTCGGCCGCTTCCTGCCGGACAAAGATCTGCTCGATTAGACACCAGCATACGCTGCTTCACACGCGCCACAGTGACTCCCCTCACACCACAGACACATAACAATTAGAAGAAGAAAAAACGACCCGCTTCTGACTGTCGAGCGGGTTTCCTGCCCGTTTGATTGACAACTTTCGATCAAAGTGTTTCTGGAGCGTCGAAGATAACTTCCGCGTTGTGGGTTTTTCAAAATAAAACACAAGATAAAACCAATCCTCCGAGCCGTTAGGGGCCGCTGCGGTTCGACGAGGTAGAATAATGAAAGAAGACAACACCACACACTGGTCCTATAATTTATGCGATAGAGGACATTAGGAACAGACTAACAACTTGTTGAGCGTGATTAACACCCGCTGCTATTATCTATACCGATAATCTAACGGACTTCAGCCTTAAAAGGTGGGTGTCGCTCTTCTTGCTAGCCGTAACGCTAAAGGCAGAGCGCTGCGTGGTGCGCGAGCTAACGTGAAGCGCAATGACGTTGTAGTTTTTGAGTATGAGTGGGTGTCTCATACTAGTATTTGTAACACTCCGACTGACTATACACATGACATGATGGTAGTTAGCAGTACACTGTGTGACTTATGTGTTTGAGATGAGGTTTTGCTGACCTGGTTGTGTTCCGTGCAGTGGTGACTTGCTTATACAACCTGAGGAGGCAGGTGTTATCCTAAAGTTTCTTGACGGTCTTAAGCGTAATCTGATTGTCTTTATACCATAAAAACACTATTAGAATGAAAATAACTGCAAAACATCCGGCTCGTGCACCAAGGGCACTCGCGTAAAAGGCCTCTCCGTCTTAAAGTCCCGGGCTGAAATTCAGTCCCAGTACGTTCCCAACCCTGGCTACATGCTAATAAAGCATAATAGAACATTATACTGCGCATTTGGATTCTTCATCACTCGTAAATTACAAAACAAATAAAGTGGAGTAAACGATGCAGTATTTGTCTCTGTGGCTCTCAGTGAAAAGTATCATGAAATGCATGTACTCTATGAAAGTAATAATTCTGATTCTTTTTTTAGTGAGCGATGGCAGTTGAAAAGTTTGTGTCAAAGACACTCGAGCTGCTACAGGAGGAGAGAGAGGCGGAAATAGAGGAGACCAGGTATGTAATGTAACATCATCCAAACTGTGATACTTTCCTTGATTCAGCTCTTCAATGAATGTCGTGGGTTAAGCTCCAAAAACAAAGGATCCTACACATCCTACAGTGGCACCATAAAATGACTGTGTTGTGGGTTTTTTTGTCTTCAGGATATGGCAGGAGAACATCTCTCTCAAGGATCTTCAAAATAAAGGAGTTTGCCTGCTGAAATTGCAGGTCGGGAGTCAGTCCACGGGCCTGTACGGTCGCACGGTAATCATCCTCGAGCCGAGGAAGCATCTTGGTTTCTCCTCTCTGCCGAGCAACAGCTTTGGACCCGGTGAGATGGAAGAATTAAACATCCAATCCTCGTGTTTCTGCGAGACGTCGGCTTCACGTGTAGATTAATGGGACATGCATGTCTTCGTTACAGGGGACATAGTGGGCTTGTATGACACCGGTGGGTGCACCCCCGCCTCACAGGTGGGCACAGGAATAGTGACGAGGGTCAGCCAGGCGTCCATCAGCGTGGCCTTCGACGACTCAAAGGACGGCCTCAGGTTTGATACGGATGCGCTTCACAACCTCTTAAAGTTGGCAAATGACGTCACCTACAAACGGATGAAGAAGTGAGTGGGGTTTTTTTTTTCTGTTAAATGGACACAAGGGAATTATGAAATCTTGAAAGATCTTATTTTCTCTGTCTGATATTTCTTGCAGTGCCTTGAACACACTGAACGGATACAGCCATGGACCAGCTGCCAATCTGATAAACGTTCTTTTTGGAGACACAAAACCGTCTCATCAATCACAGCCAAGTAGGGCCACACTTTACAAAGCAAATGTAATGAAAAGTTAAATTGTGATGTTTTTTTTAAGGTATACTATGGTAATTTAAAAGCGTTGCATGAATCGTATAATCCTCATACAATTCTGGGTATCCAATTTTGTTTCTTCAGATGAGGTTAAATTCTTTAACTCCAACCTGGATGACTCTCAGAGAGAAGCCGTGTCCTTTACGCTGTCTCAGAGAGAAGTGGCTGTGATTCATGGACCACCGGGCACTGGGAAAACCACCACAGTGGTGGAGATCATCCTGCAAGCAGTGAAACAAGGCCAAAAGGTGCCCAAAGGGGATTTTTAATAGTCCTTGTGTAAATATCTTTCTACTGCTGATTCATTAAGTTGTATTTACTGGCTCCATCGTAGTCCGTCGTCATCTCAGTCTAGTCAGGGGGATTTTCACAGGTTGGGATGCTGTGTTTGTGCAGGTCCTCTGCTGCGCGCCCTCCAACGTGGCCGTGGATAATTTAGTGGAGCGGTTAGCCCGGTGCAAAGCAAAGGTCCTCAGGCTGGGTCACCCTGCCCGACTTCTGGAGTCCATACAGAAACATTCGCTGGACGCCATCCTCGCGCAGAGCGACAACGCCGGCATCATCGCTGATATCCGTAAAGACATCGATAAAGCATTTGTGGGTACTTGAGTGCGTGTGTTCTTACTGGCATGTGTGACACTTGACTGACTTGTATAAACTATAATATATATATATATATATAAATAAAATTATTATTATTATTTTTTTTAAGATTGGAATGAAGAAAATGCGTGAAAAAGGCGAGCGGGTGAACTTCAAAAGAGAAATAGGGGAGCTTCGAAAAGAGCTGAAGTCGAGGGAAGCGACCGCCATGGCACAGATCCTGAAACGTGCGGATGTCGTGTTATCGACCAACACGGGTCCGTTTTGACCTTCAGTGAAGAAACCGGTAATTCCCCCGATGCGGCGATGATGAAAGGCAATCGAGTGCACTTGTCTGCGTCTGCAGGTGCGTCCAGAGACGGCCCCCTGAAGCTCCTGCCGGAGGAGCATTTTGATTGGGTGGTGATCGACGAGTGCGCTCAGGCGCTGGAGAGCAGCTGTTGGATCGGCCTGCTCCGAGCACGCAAGTGTGTCCTGGCTGGAGACTACAAGCAGTTACCACCTACCATCAAATCGCAAAAGTAAAAAAGGCTTTCTTCTTGATTTCACCCAGATGCAAATAACATTCAAAGGTTTCTTCACTATTGATTGTAAACAACTTGGAGGTAAGCTCTTAAAAACATCCAGCTGATCTGCTTCATCTGGAATGTTTGGCCTGTTACATTTAAATGAGTGCAGCTGTCAACACCACTCATCCGATTTGGTTTTTCTTTGGTGCAGAGAAGCGACGTGATGTCATCCCTACGTCCACTCGCACATCACAGGCATCTCTCATATGAAATAAAGTAAACTATCTTGTTCTCTGAGGCTTCGACCTGCTTATTGTTCTTTTTGTGCCCCACAGGGCTGCATCAAACGGGCTGTCTCTCAGCCTCATGGAGAGGCTCATCCAGATGTACGGCGACTCTGTGGTCCGTATGCTGACCGTTCAGTACCGCATGAACAGTGCCATCATGAGTTGGGCCTCCAAAGAGATGTACCAGGGAAGACTAACGGCTCACAGCTCTGTGGAGAGACACTTGCTGAAGTGAGTGTGACCTCTGTGATGGAAAGTACGTCGCGTTCGTGTTTGAGTGAATGATGAATAGTCGACGCGTGAGCTAACTATGCTTCGATGCTAAAGAGATTTACCAGGAGTCTCCTGCGTCGAAGAGACCAGCACGCCGCTTCTTCTTATTGACACTGCAGGCTGCGGTCTGAGTGAGATGGAGGTCACAGATGAGCAGTCCAAAGGCAATCCGGGTTAGTCATCTTTCTAGCCAGGAATCACCTTTCATTACATTTGGTGTGTTGTGGGATCCAACCCCACTCGACTCTTTCCCCAGGTGAGGTAGACATTGTTGAACTGCACATAAAGGCCTTGACTGGAGCCGGAGTTAAAGCCAAAGACATCGCTGTTATTGCTCCGTACAATCTACAGGTGAGGCGCTGATTTGAGGTACTGTAGTGTACAAATGTTTCTTAGCTCAACTTATACTGCTGTACAACAAAAAAAAAGTCCTAGACTCTGAAATGTCTCTTGAAACTGAAATCAAAAGGCCTACAGTTGTTTCTCGGGGGGTCCAACGAATTGACTCTTATCGTAATGTGTGACATCCGCAAAGGTCGATCTTCTGCGTCAGA
Organism: Gasterosteus aculeatus; assembly: GCF_964276395.1. Taxonomy (NCBI): domain Eukaryota; kingdom Metazoa; phylum Chordata; class Actinopteri; order Perciformes; family Gasterosteidae; genus Gasterosteus; species Gasterosteus aculeatus. The sequence continues at coordinate 19,035,991 of NC_135698.1, forward strand.
AACTTTCCGCGAGGCATCCGGAGCTGGAGATCAAGTCTGTGGATGGATTCCAGGGCCGAGAGAAGGAGGCTGTGGTGCTGTCGTTGGTTCGGTCCAACAGGAAAGGTAACCTCTTCGCCGTCTCTGACACAACGGGATTGTGTGCGGGCAATCCCTCACGCACGTGTTCATCCCTTTTTTTTTTTTTTTTTTCAGGGGAAGTTGGATTTCTCGCGGAGGACAGGAGGATCAATGTGGCCGTCACGCGCGCCAGACGTCACGTGGCTGTTGTGTGCGACAGCCAGACCGTGCAGAGTCACGCTTTCCTCAAGTCCCTCGTCGTTCATATGACCCAGTGTGGCGAGGTGAGAACGGCATTTGAGTACATCCAAGACGTCGTGCCGCAGAACTACACCCGTGACCACACAGACACGAAGGCCAACGCATCTGCCGCCACCGCCGCCGCCAAAGCGAAGCTTAAGGATCAGCCTCCGAGCCGGCCGAAGCCGCGACAAAAGAAGTCCCCGGGTAGCTGCGCTAATGGAAATGCCGCCGGTGCAGAGAAGCCCACAAAGTCCTCCGCCACAGCGCTGACGGAGGAAGAGCAGCAGCAGCAGCAGCAGCAGCAGCAGCAGCAGCAGCAGCAGAACAACCGATGCGCTGAGATCAGAGCGCAGGTGGAGGGCTTTCTGAAGGACTCCAGTCGGAAGGAACTACAGTTCCCATCATCGTTTAACTCTCACGACCGCCTGCTGGTGCACCAGATCGCTGAGGAGCTGGGCCTCGTGCACGAGAGTAAAGGTGAAGGTAAACAGAGGTGTGTCTCTGTCTGCAGGCCTCCGGTATCGGCCCCGGCCGAGAGGCCACCGCAAGGAGGAGGAGGAGGAGAAGAAGTAGAAGTAAGAAAAGATGACCACGCTCAGGAAGAAACCATTCCCAATCCCCAAAGAGAACCGCTGTGTCAACCTCCATTGGACCTGAAGCGTTTACATTTGGAGCGGATGGAGAGGGAGCAGCAGAAGAGAGACCGACACGCTCAACAAAAAAAGCAACCGATCAACTTGCCGCCGGCTCCGGCCCAGTCGTCGAAGAAGCCCAAGTCCGCTAAAGGTCTGTGATCCGAGCACCGTTATTCCGACCCGTCTGCACCAATGTGTATCCGGCTGTCCAACTCTTGCCATTTTCTTTCCCAGGAAAGACCCGAGTGAAGACGGGCGCATGCGGCATCGCCGCGGCCGCCGCTCCGGACGACGACTTTGACGCACTCATCGACGCCGTCATAAAGGCTGAGAGCGTGTGCAGCTTCGTCAGGTGTAAAGCTTCTGTGCGGACGCTCGGACAGCTTTGCCTGTTCTGCAACAGGCAGTATTGTCTCAGTCATCACATACCAGAGGTAGGACGGGAACAGCGGCCGAGCTAATAGTGGTTTTGGTTTGTTTGTAGCTGTATTAAGAACACATGGACAGTGCTGAGATGTGCTGTGCATTGAGTAAAAGTTCACCCAAAACATGCATACTTTGTGGTTACTCGTGCTAATTACCAACCTAGATGTTTTTGGTGTGAGTTGACTAGTTTTGGAGATCTCTGCGGTGGTTCTGCTGCTTTCTCACTAATAAAATGACACTAAATGGTACAAACAGCAACGTCTCCTTCCAGGAATCCTGAGCCGGTTACTCAGATAATGTCGTTCTGGAGTAATCCGCAGCAGTAATGTCTACCTTCCAATGGGACTCTTGGCTGTTGATTGGAACTGCATAGCTTGATGCACAAGAGCTTTGTGCGTTATCTTTACACGCAGGTCGTGATTTCTACAACACAAGAAGGCAAATCTCTATTGTAAATATAAAAACCAATTCAACTCTCCCCAAAACAATGTGGATTGATAAATGGCCCCACAGGTAAAAGGAGGTTTTTAACTCTGGAGTAAATGCATGAATATTGTGATGGTCATGTTCATGATCGTCACTTTTTTTTTTTTTTTTTTTTTTTTTTTAGGTTCACGGCTGTGGGGATGAAGCAAAGTCTCATGCTCGGATGAGAATAAGCAAAGAAGGCGTTCTGTACGCAGGGAGTGGGAAGAAAGACAAATCCATGGACCCCAATAAAAAGGCCTATCTGCAAAGGAAGCTGGACTCTAAATTAAAAGATATGTCATCGCAGAGGAGACCGAAAAACAAAGAAAATGACAGTTAGATGACAAATGAGCTCTGTAAATTAACTGGAGTTTGCATTCAAATGTTTGAACTCTTATTTAATCAAAGATAGTTATTCAACTAAAATGTACAGCGGTCCAGTTCGTGACCTCTGCAGTAAGGATTTATACAATTTGCTGCTAAATTTCCTGAAGTGTTGAAATGAAATTGTTGCCGTCGTACGCACTAAACAAAGTCGTCTTCAGCTCTACGGTCTCGTGTGTGATGTTTGTGAGTCTCACTGGTACGGTCGGACAGATCGCCACAAGCCCTCTTTCATGCTAAGGGGGACAGTACTCTTCCACTGTAATGGGCTCTGTGAGATGCAGGTAATGGTAAAATATGTTATAACATTGTCTTGTGCTAAACCCGTGTACCAAGTGTCTGCATTTGAGTCTGACGTGCAAAGAGCAGGATGGTACAAAACCTTTAATTGGCAGCTGTGTCCTGACCTCGTTGATGCCATTTGCACAGAACGCTGTAATATGTGCTGGTGTCTTCGACCTCCTGCTGGCAAGCAATAATTGGCCAGATATATCTGTGGAGATTTGCTCATGTAATCTTTTTCTCTTCTAAAACAAATGTTAACTTTTTGACTTCAATTGATTTAACGTGTCGCGATCCTTCTCATCAACCAACTTGGGGGGATCGGAGATCCCGACAGCTCCTATAAACTGTCTTTATAAACCCGTCTTTGGCCTGGCAGTCCAGCTGTGCTTCCCAGATGTGAAGCGGTTTGCTCCTAACACACACATACATGTGCAGATTGTGAGGGTTTGTCAGCTAGGACTGCTGTTCTGTACACTGGTCAATTATTCTGAGACCTTTTAAGTTCTACTGTGCCATGTTTGGACCTGGAGACAGGAACAGGAAATATAAACAAAATCTACTATATTTTAAAAACTCTTAACGCTTTAAGCCACTGTCTGCTAACTTACCACATGGGAAAAAGTCGGCCATCTTCCAAATTCCCCATTGAAGTGATCCCAGATGCTTTGCAGATTTGATCAGGATGTCTCCGATACATTCCAGCTCTGGATCATTGCATTTGGTGAACTGAAATCGGCTTAAGGCACAGAGTAATGCAATTTGTAACGTTTACGTTGCATTGTTAAGTCACGTGACTGCGATTGTGCAACCGCTACGTGACTCCACAACACAACTTTAAATGGACAAAGTCCCAGTCAGATCTTTGTTATATTTGATCTATTCATCTTTTACCCAAAGTGAATGATATTCCATACGAGTCCAGTGCAGGAGAAATTGGTTTTCTTAAAATATAATTTGTTTTTTCTATTACAAATCGTACTTTCATTTTTTTTATATTGCCCACCAACTTTTTTTTTGTCATTTTTACACTCACTATGACAATTCTCATGCTATTCCCTTTTCTATGTACTTTTTTATGAAGTTCTATAGTGGCCTTTTAATGCCTTTTTATACTCTATGACATTTAGACGACATACTACACGTCTTTCTATAACATTTTTAAAGGACAAATTAAAATGTCTAAACCAATACTCTTCGTGGCATACTATGACATGGTTTATAACATTATAATCCGAAATATTTTATATTTCTATAAATGCAGCAATGATCTCCACCAGGCTATCAAAGGCCTTTTGGGCATCCAAAGAAAGCAGTTTTCATCCTGATTAAGCTCAAGATGTTAAACCCCGTCTGGTCCTTCAGTCCACATTAATCCATTCTGATCAAATGAGATTTTTATCGAGTTATTTTTTTTTTTAGAACTATTTTTAATGATGCAGTTAATCCTCTTGTCATTTTACCAGTTTCTATCTTTACTGTACCTGTGGCCGACATGACGGATCCTGGTCATTATGACAAAACATTCTCCAGCTTCTCGCCGTGAAGAAAACAAACGTCTTCATTCCTGATGGTGTTTTGCACTTGACATTGGTCGTGAGATATTTTTAGGCCCCCCAGGGGACACGGGGCGACACACGGGACATTCTCTGCATCCTTTCCATTACCAGAATTTCTGTAAACATTTTGGCCGTATTTCAGGTGAACAGGAAGGTTGTAAAGGAAGTCCTCTTGAATGAAATCAAAGCCATTCTGCTGCCGTGTTCACAGAATAGACTTCTATTTACTTTATTTTCCATTCCATTTATTTTCCATTTTGAAATGCTTCCATATTTGACACAGTAACATGGTTTGACTCGATGCATACATATATTAACAATGCATTCTAGATCATTAAAAGGTTTTATCAACACGTCTAGAAAAACATAATTCCACCTCATGTACTTAAATTTTATTACTGCATTTATTCCTCTGAGAAGCGGAAAGCTTAGAGGAAAAACAGAGGTAGTTTAAATTGTGGACGAGTGACAGTGAAATCTTATTTTTACTCCAGAACTAAGAACAAAACGTTGCTTTAGAGGTTTTACATTGACTGTGCTACAGATTAACAGAGTGAAACAACATTATTTGGATGCACAGCTTGTGAAAACAGAGGATTGGGCAGTAATAGTAAATGTGTTGGTCTCCCTCTTCTCATGCGGTCATCCTTCTTGCGTGACAGAAAGCTACATGCGAAAAATGTTTCAAATCTAAAATATGTATATTCCTTAAGTTTGAAAACATGTTTTTCTTTGTTAATGAAATAACTGTTTCTAAAAGGTTTAACAGCAATTGTTGACTTTTTTTTTACCACTCAAATGAAGTTATCTGTGTGCCACATCTACATCTATGTTTTAAAAGAGTAATTTTATCACCTACAACTAGTCTCACTACAGATACATTTAAGGGAGAGTTTACTTTTGTAGGGAAAGCCTACTTTATAAAAAAAAAACTCTATAAAGCCTTTACAATATTAATTAACCGGCTTTACCCCCAAAATCACATTACTCGAATATATTGAACAAGTTATTGAACAAATATATAAGGAATATGAATGGTAAAAGCCACTAAATATGAACTAATCCTATAATAAACAATTCTGAAATAAGAAAATGCAGCCACAAGGATTCATAGTTTGATGAAATCCTTTGTTTCCTGCATTATGAAAAAAAACATGCATCACTATCTGACGGGATAATTCTTTTTTTTTTGTCTTTCTCCCTCAAAACCCCCTTAAGATTACAATGCCTCTGCAAATAAATAATCTCAATACATTTGACCATTCGGTATATATTTACATTCAACTGTAAATTTAAAGCACCACATTAAAATGTATCTTCTCTAAATGGGTATCTGACAGATGTGTGATTGGTCAAAGAAGATCCTTTCCCGACAGGTTTCCTTCTCAAACAATATGCGCCTTAGATAGCGACAATATTATGCTGCTGTCAGTTTTAAACATGGAGAGAAAAGGAATTTCTAGGAACACAATGTGTGTTGTTCTGGCTCCTTAAACTCGATGAATACGTGATACATTTTGAATGGTTGAGAGATTTTAGCTGTAGGTTTTAAATAACACCTCAAATAAATCAAACCTCTAAAAGAAAAATAACATGACAAAGGTATGTACAATTATAAATATAGCGTGTATGAAATCAGTTAAATTCAGAAATGGCTCTGTACTCTGATAAATACAAAAAAAAATAAAAAAAACTGTTGATTAAAGAGAAAGTGGATGTTGTGTCAAAGATATTATCAGACCTGGAACAACAAACCCGGTCTTTTTTCCACTAGAATGAAATCCTGCAACATGAAGAGTCCTCGGGGACGACGTGGGTTCGTGCTTCTTCGGCTTGTATTGAAATCAGTCAGTTGTACCTCCACCGCCAGCCGACATCACATCGAGCCCTCAGAGCCGCGCTCTTCGACACTGGGTTGAGTTCAGCATCCTCTCCACAGAGCAGCGGATCGTTACTCCTCAAACACCTTCAGCACCTCCCGAGGCCGCCTGCTCCTCCCGGTCAGGAGCCTGCGAGGCTTCGCGCTTCGTCTGCACATCCAACGCACAAACGCCGGCTCGCCATCACACAAATCCAGGCTTCAACGAGGACTTGAAACATTTCGGACAACCCTTGGTGCCGTTTGTCTGCAGACACCTGAAAGGATAAAAACAGTGGAGTCTCAACTGCTTGGGCCTGCTCCGGCAACAAAAATCAAGAGCCACACATGACAAACATCACGCTGTGCTAGAACACCCACTTGAGATGGAAAATGTGGGAACAAGGTAAGGCCTGCAGCTTTTGGTCCCTGTCCCCGATGGACTCTCCACACATGCCGCAGTAGAGCTCCAGCTCCTCCACACACTGCAGGAACTTCACCACCTGCTCCCTGAGCTCCTCCTGCTGCCCCCGGGCACGATAAATCCCCTCACTCAGGCAGTGCACCTTCAGCGTAGACAGCTGGAGGAGAAAAAGACTGCCGTCAGTGACCAGTGAAGGGCTGAAGGATTCGGTCTCTTGTTCTCTGAACCGCTCCAAGTCGTTTCTGTATAGATTTTACCGCGGAAAAAAACCTGCAAATTCCAGATGAAATCTCACATAGGATTTATATGGGTTTTGTCTACTACTTTGTCTGTAACTGTATACAGAAATATTTGTGCGTCTTCCCCAAAACATATGCATTCAACTGTACCACATTTGTCTAGATAAGAAAGAGCACAGGGCCCAACACAGATCCCTGAGGTGTCCATCCCAAAGTGACATAAAATACCCCCGTCTGCTGTTTCTTATTGCGTGGAACATCCTGTACGCAGTAACTGTGCAACTTAGCCTTGTCTATGGATAAATAGTTGCTGCTCTACTTTACTTGTGTCCGGTGTAACATCGGTTACCTTGTTTCCCATCCCATCTGCCAACTCCTGTGCTCGCTGTAAAGAATCAAGAGCCTGGAAAACAACACACAGTGGCAGACACTCAATACGAATACACCAAAGAAAGATGCCCTTGAAATTCAGATTTAATAACAGGTACCTTGTCAAATTCTTTCTGCAGAAGCCAACACTTTGCAACTCCCAGGTAGACATGAGATTGTCCGAGACGGTTTCCAATCTCAGTCATGATACCCAGTGCAGACTCGTAGCGAGGGAATGCTTTCTGGGTGGATCAAGGGGATTACCAAAATAAAGCTCAGCATATAGATGCAACAAAAAGTAAAGGGAAACAATTCAGCAAGACAAACTCTTATCATCAACAAGCGTGCACGAGGGAGGCCTCTTACATCAGCGTCCCGCCTGCAGCGGTGTATGTCTGCAAAGTTCAGTAAGCACAGAGCCTGCAGAGGACGGTCACTGTGCTGCAGGGCAATCTTCATCGATTCCTGTTGACGGGGAAGACAAGAGGTTTCTGAGAAGAAATTGATACGTCGGACTCGTCCATGATACCAAAGCTCTCCTGGAAGCTATTGATGGGAAATTAACAAGCAGCATCAAACCGATGTAGTAAATATTCCCTTGGTACATTTAATGAATGAATGAGAGCATTTATTTGTTTTTTTATAATGAAAAGTGTTTAGTGGATCCTGAAAAGCCATAATTCATTAAACTGCTTTAACAAATAGCATGTATTTATTTCATTGAGCAGTTTCAGTATATTTTAAAATAAACCAGGCTGACAAATGCCGCAAAACGAGAAGCAGGATACGAGAGGATTACTCTTGTATCCTCCTGTTCTATATATGACCACATGTGTAAATTGTTCGTCTAAATGTGACTGGCTAAAGTAATAAATCGGAAATGCCTCCTGCGGTCTTGTTACTTTTTCACTCCAAGGCAATGACGTCAAGCTATTTCTCCCCCTCAGTACATAATTAGAACAGAGTGAGGACCAAAGCTTCATTAACACTCTAAAGCAGCCCCTCTGTGAGCATATTTCGGTCGAGGTCTGGTACAACAGAACAACTGGCCCTCGCACCTGTCAGCACAACAGCTAATGTGTCTTCAACAAATATCGTTTGACATCCAAACAACCAAAGCAATCGGGGGCACAGGGACATCGAGAGGAAGCAAAACTGGGACCAGCTATGCGAAGTTTGCTTTGTGGGGTTTGAGTGGACACTTTGAGGACGGTTTGGACGGCTTTTAGAGACAATACCTCGCAGCACTCCATGGCGTCCGGCAGGCGCTCCAGCTTCCTGTAGGCGACGGACATGTGGTACTGGCTCATGGCTCGATACTTCAGGCTCCAACCCTTCCCGTAGTCATTGACAAGCTCAGCTGCTTTACACGGGAAGAACAGCGCTTTCTCATAGTCCTGTTGGCAGAACATGTCGACAAATAAGACCTCCGATCCAGAGTGTCTCGGTCAAGTGTTTTTTTTTTTTTAGGTTGGTTATTTCCTTCCAATGACTATTCAACCTTTGACAGCATTCAAACAAAACGCATTTAAAAAAGAGAATTTAGGAAATACGTCTCTCTAGTAACATTAACAGGCAAACGCAGGTTTTCTTCTGATGACACAATGTGACGTGTGAGTGAATTCTTCAAACGCAGCTTCATCCCATTGAAAAACAATCCTACCTCGGAAGCCGAGGGATTACTCTTACAAATGTTAAGGGCACTACATAACCCGCCTGCCAGGCAGCTTGCTCACTGCGCCTTTGTTTCATAATGCCACATGAGCTAACAGTTGATGAGGTCTGCTCGGAAGCTTGGCGGTGTTACCACGCTCCGCAGATACGTTGGCAACATCGGTATTGATTGCACAATCGTCCCACGTGCAATCCAATTCTTGTTTTTCACCCAAATACAAATATTGAACATTGTCTGTAACAATCAAAAATGTTTGATAAAAACAGAAAAGTTCTCATTCAAGTCCCTTGTCTATAATTTAAATTTGACTGAATATTGTTAAAGACATTCGGGGAAACGGCAACGCTGAGCGAAGACAGCAGTGTGGTATTTACAGTGCGGCGCGCATTCAAACCATCACATTCAGAACAATCTGGTTGATCCCATAAAGAATTACCTTAAGGTGGACGTAAATGTTCCCCAGGCTGCAGCAGACTCTGCACTCCAGCATCTTGTCGTCGTTGTTGTGTGCGTAGCGCAGGGCCTTCTCGTAGCTCTCCAAGGCCTTCTGGAAGACGCTGAGGCCCAGGAAGGCGTTGCCCATGCTGAGACATACCTGGCCGTTGAGCTGCAGGCTGACCGTGGTGCCCTGCATGTTCAAGCAGGTCTTACAGTAGGACACCGTTTTCTGGAAGTCGCACAGCTTCTCATTGCTGCGCGCCAAGTTCAGGTAGCCCTCTGTGAGGTAGTCTGGGTCCTCCATTTCTCTGGCCGTGTCGATTTGATCCAGAGCGTACTGCAAAGAGATCGATTGGTGAATAAAAGAAAGGTGATATGATGGATTTATTCAAAGACATCGGGTGATTTATGAAGTCCTCACTAAAGCTAAAGTTAAAAGAGAGAGGGTGCTGCGTGAGTACAGATGGTTGTGTCAACAAGACACCCCACACTGATGCTCGGGTTGCAGGACACTCGTTTACTCTGCATCGTGTGGAAGCCACACATTAACCCATGCTTCTCAAGATCACTGTAAATGGAATCAAGAGGCTGACCTTTGACCTGTTCTTGTTCAATGGCCACTTAATCGTTGTCGAAATGTACTACGGCGCCAACTGGAGAAGCTTTATATAAGGCGACAGGGGAGCAAGTGGAACACACATACAGTACCAGTCAAAAGTGTACGTACATGTATACGTGTACATACATGTGATGGCACTGGAGAGAAAATACAAGGTTGTTTTGACAAAGTGGCGAAATTGACACGTTCACAACCAAATATATATATATATATTTTGATATGGTCTAAATCAATATAATTTAACTAAAGTAATTCTGTGTAGCTGCCATTTTTTGGGGAGGCTTACCTTAAGCATATCTTTGTATTTTCCCATTTCCGAGTGAGCCGTAATCAGGCACCCTAACACCCGGAACTTCCCTCCAGGATCTGAGGTCTTCTCCAGCACTTTAGTCCAGACATGCAGGGCTTTGTCCGTCTGATTGGACTGATACAACCTCAGGCCCTTCTCGATCTGCTGCTTGGTTTGGTCCTGGCCCATCTCTGGTGCAAGGCGCTTCATAAAAGTATTCATTCGTTTAGGCCATGCGATTTCGGTGAGGCGGCAAGAAAGTAGATCCTCGCCATGCGCTGAACAACTCCCAAGAAAATCCCTTCAAGATGATCCTCCACAGGGTCGCTGCCAGACGGCCTACCAGATCCTGCTCCCTCAGCTCCGGCTGTGCTGAGATGGGGAGGAAACTGAATCCGCCAAAATAAAACGGCAACACACCAAGACCATTATCACCAGTCGCTTCTAGGAGCGCGGCAAGGCCGGAAAAATAAATGAAAACACCTTCCCCATTTAAACCCGCAATGATCCCGCCTCACCATCAAATATTCTCCGGCAGTTTCGCGCTTGAAAAATGCCAAAGAAAAAAAGGTTTCCAGACCGAGTGCTAGCAGTGATATCCCAGAATATCTTCTCCCTCCACGCCCCAGCGAAAGGAATTCTCCACCACCCCCCCCCCTCCACCTTCTCGCTACTGCTGGCGCTACAGCAGATGGCCTTGTCACTCCGGACCACGTGTCCCTTCCGGAATTCTGTCCTGCCCTCAACAAGCAGACCCAAGGTCACTCCAGCTCCTAGCGATCTACCTTCGCACTAAACCTCCCTCACTTACATCACAACCCCCCTGAGCATTAAAAACACATCCGCAAAGTGATCTGAGCCGGGTCCCACGTGGGGCAGTGAGCCGCTATTAACGACATTATTGCCTCAATAATGGGACTGCAAGTCAGACGGTGCTCTGTTCTAATTGGGAGCTCTTATGGAGGCGCACATGTGCCCCCCCTCCCTCATCTTGGCGTCAGCAAGCGATGCTTAGAATAGTTCACAAAGTCTGACATGTTACTGGTCTTGGGTTTCAGCTGCACAGCCTCCTGCAACACATCAATGGGATCAAAGTTTTGCCTTCTCTGTAGTAGCTTTCTCTCCGTCAACTCCCCCGTCCCGCCCCCCCAAGGACAAAACAGACATCTTTACCACCTCGGCATTCACGAGATGTACTAACAATCCAAAGATAAAGACAGTTACAAATGCATGGTTGCATGATTGCAAGAATGAAAGATCTAAATCCCTGATGATAAACACAGTATTAAAGGGGGAGTTAATGCATAAGAAAATAAAGACATCTATCGACATCTATATATTTGACGGTTTACTTGAACGTGTACGTAGTAAACATAAAATACTATTTCAAGACAACTGAAAAGTTAGAAAACACCCTCCGTAATCAACTTTATGCAGGATTTATTTCCTACAACATCATCGTACACTTTAAAGAACCTACCATATACAAAAGAATGTTTTATGTTGGGTTTTTTAATCGGAAGTTGTGCATGCATGTCAACAACTAATCAGTGCACAGGAAACGTAGACGCTTAGTACACCACTTGTTACAGAATTCCTACAAATCATGTGTCCTCTGAGCTAAAGGAACCAACAATGACTCAATGGAATAATACGAGCAAGTGAAATAAACGTCAAACTTTTTCTACTGGTCTGAGGTTGAAGTCAACATGGAACGAGTGACACAAAAACCAGCTGAGCAAATACATTTAGAGCAGATCTACGGATGTCTGATCCTGATTGTCCTGCTAACACAGTTTGAACATCCAGAGGACAGTTTAGGCCAAAACAAACTGCCAGTTTGTGAGGAGGATTTTTAAACCTCGGATAACGTAGACAACGGATGTGGCCGGGTTAAACTTTAACGTGTTCGCGTCACCTTTCTTACATTTGTCTCGGAAGACGTAAATGCACCCATTACAGCTGGCAACCTTCCACAGTGAAGGAACACAGCTCCACACCTCAGGGAAGCGCAGCCGGGTGAAGCTCTCCAGCAGAGGGTTGTAGCACACCAGGGAGTCTCCCTCGGCTACGACGAAGATCACGTCCATGTGCACCGCGGCGTGCATGCAGCCCGCAAACGGCAGCATGTACGGTTTGATCCGGCATTTCTGGGAGGCCGTGTCAAAGCACTGAATCAGTCGAGAAGGCTTAGTAAAAAAGTCCATGTCGTTCTCCTCCCCTCCGAGCAGGTAGATGGTACCTCCCAAGTTGACACCGGCAGCCCCGGACACCGCTGTGTCCAGCTGGCTGGTCTCTGTCCACACGTTGTCCTTCACGGTGTAGTAGATGACCGCGTTTGAGAGTGTGTCCTGCAACGTCTTACCCCCTAATGAGTAGATAGCGTCCTCAGCAGAGACAGAGACCATGGTATGATGGAGGCGGTCTCTGGGCAGTGGGGCGCAGCGCTCCCAGTCCATGGTGTGCATGTTGCACTTCCACATGCGGCGAGGAATGGAGCCCCCCACCACGTAAAGGTCCCCTCCGTGTTTACAGGCCGCAGTGATCTGATGGCACAAACTGTTCTGTCCGCGCACGCTGATCGCGTCGTCCTCGTCGCAGTGAAGCGACACAGCCAGGGAGTGAGTCCGCGTCTCCTCTTTCCCAATCAGGTAAATATGGACATTCTCACCGATTTCCTGTGGACGTACAAAAGACACATCAGACTATACACATAGAATTTCAACAGAAATAAAAAAAAGAGCACTCTCCGATGAAAAAATGTTACCTTCAGATTTTCTTGAAGAATACAAGAAAACTCTTCTCTCTCAACCTTGTTGTGATTTATCCACACCTCAATGGCCACCGTAGGATTCTGGGAGCTCGGAACTCCATCTAGACACAAACACAAGGCCCAGAGGGTCTCATTCATTATATGTTGTATCACTGCTAGCTGTGACCGTTTGGCTAGCAGTATTAGAGATAACACAGAACGTTGTAGCAGATGGGAAAACTGTGTTTTGGACGTCATGGCACACAGGGATAAGTCATGGTTAATACCTTTGATGATGTCCAGGAGAAGACAGAGAGGCAGATTGAGAAATTCCTCAGTCTGACGCAGCTGCACCAGGTGGATTTTAGCGCAATGCTTTGCTGCAGTATATAACTCCTGGTCACTGTGTCTGTCTGCTAGCCACATCACCTGAACAAGAACGGCAAATCGTTAAACAGATACAAAAGAATGAGTTTATTTTACAAGTATTGCCGAAGTATTGAGTCACCTGTAGGCAGTTTTTGACCTCTACTGTCCGAGAGAGGAAGCGGGAACACTCCTCAAACAGTGCAGTGAGCTGATACATATCTGCCATCTCGTAGGTATCCTGAAGCTCCTCCACCTTCAATTTAATCGTGCCATGATAGATGTAATCAATCAGCAACTGAAAGACAGTGGCGCTGACATCCTTCAGTTCAATACAGCGGTTGTGGGACTCTTTGAGGTTGGAAGTGAACATAGAGCGGAAGAAACTGCTTTGTGCCGAAAGCACCAGCCGATGCAGGTTAAATTCTTTGCCATCCACGGTGATGGTGACATCAGCGAACAAGCCGTCCTCCAAACACAGATCCATGATGCTCTTCACCACCCGGCTGGAGTGGGAGCGATCGGTGAAGGTGTACCCCAGGAAGTAGTTGTCCTCTCCCACGGAGCCTCCGACACTGAGACCTCCCTCCTCGCTGGACTCCATCTTTGCTGCTCCCCTGACAAAGTCCCCAAACAACACAACATCCATTTACACAGTTGCTATTTTGAAATATATGTAAAGTTAATAACTAATACAATCAAGTTACGATGTTCAGTTATTGACGACACTGGTCCAGAGCTGTCCTGACACTGCAGGCCGACACAAATGACGATATTGGGTGTTTAAAAGAAATCTAACCATATGATGGCTAATAACACTTTTTGGGTAAAATAAATATATAAGACAGATAGTAACTACTTTATGAATAAACAAACTAGTAAAATGTTGGCATGTCTGCACTGCAAGTTTATCCCTCCAGCTTTCATATTGATTTGTTGCATTATCCTGAAAGGTGTTTATTATAATTAATGAGAACTGATACGATGACTGTGTGTCGCATTTAGTTTGCCATCCAAAAAATAGTTGAATCCAAAGCGTGGATGTACTGCTATAAAATTAGCAGGTTTTTAATTTCAGTCACGCCGAAACAGATGTGGATGCGTTAGCGCCTGAGGAGCTAACGTTAGCTTTGTTGTGTTTACGGTTCTCGTTAGCTAGAAGATGGTTAGCGCCCACAGCGGCTAGCTAGCTAGCAAGCTAACGTTAACTCGAGTCAGGATAAAAAACAGAATAACGTGGCAGTGGAATTGCAATTAGCACTGCAATGAGACAGTAGAGCGCTGGCGCTTTAAAAACGAAAAGATAAAATATCGCGTTTACCTCCGTTTCCACTTCTGTTATTATTCAGAGGCAGATGAACTCTGAACCGGAAGTAAATAGGTAGCTTCATCGGTCAGACGTGAGCTCGCTTGTTTTGACTCGAGCTGCTGCCTCCGTGTGGTAGAACTTCGTAACTACAAGTACGTATTGGGGGAAATTATTCGATGTTAAAATAGATTAATACATTATTATACCAAAGAATTAATTTCATTAGATTTGATACTGACTTCCTGTATTTGTATTTTGTTTTGTGTTCAACATGAATATACTCATACTGCATCATTCAGGTAAAAGGTTATTATTTGCACTTCCTTTAGGTTACTCTGTTAATTTAAGTCCCGCTAGCTCAAAGTTCTGCTTACTGAGATAAATAAAATCCAGGATTTATTTGATATAGCTCTCTGTTCTGCATCACAGCCATCTGGCTTGTCAGCCCTTTTTTCCGAGGTGAAAAAATGACTGGTATTTAGGCTGAGCTGTTTCTTCCTGCATTCACAAAAGGGCTTGAGGGAGGAGGATGAAGTGTTTTAGTTTCAGCGATGATTAAAAGAAGAATGAATATGAAAATACAACATCAAATCTGCCTTTGGGTCATTTTAAGGATTCTGTTTGTTTTGCAAGGTAAGTAGATATCTTCTAATAGGACTGTAATGAGGACAGACTTTGTTATGTTGTTGTGTAGTGCACTCCTTGACCAATGTGCACTAAACAGGTGTCAGCATTGATGATGACTTAAATCGTTTCTGCATTTTTCTTTTTCTGCAGTTATTTTAGTTAAACTTCAGTATTTCCTTCTTTAGAATCGACTGCAGGCACAAGACCAACTTCTGAAACAACATCCTCATCTGTCTCTGATGCAAACCTGATGTTTGAGGTACTTTTTTTTATTTTGGAGTGAACAGATTTCTACATGCAGCTAAATCAAATATTGTGGCGTGTTATACATGCAGAGTTAGTGATGCGTTCCTATTTTTCTATCCTGTGTGTAGTTGTTGCTTGGCGGGGTGGCGATCGACCGGGATGACAACATTGTTTTGCTCGACGAGGAGATGGCGTCGACGAGGCAGGGGCGGGCTTTTCTGTCTCAGATCAATGACAACTTTCCCAGAAGTCTCGGCTCCATGCTGCAAACGGCAGCCACGCTGGAGGGTCAGAGGAGGAGACGGCCAATGGCTCAGGATCAGTTTGACAGTCTTATCCTGAGCATGGTGTTCTCTGCCCAGAAAGCTCAGCATCAGGAGAGTAAAGAGGAGCAGGCGGCCTGGAGTGAAGCGCTCCTCCAGCTGGCAAACGTCACAGTCTATGAACTACGTGGAAACTATCTCTTCAGTTATGCATGATTCCAAAACTGCCGTTCTGTATGATGTAACAATGCAATAAATCACATACCATTAATCTTTGTATGTGTAATCTTAGTAATCTTATTTATTATTTAGTTAAAGATTGGCGAAAAAGGAAGCAAATCACATAGGAAATATGACAAACTTTTATTATAGAACAGTAGAAAAACAATGGGCTCCAGTTTAAGATCCAGTTTACTTCTTCCTCATCCGTGTCGGTTTTTGTTTGGTGCAGCCGGTCTTGGTCTCTGATTCTTCCAGAGAAGCCAGTTTCTTCTTGAGCTTGGCATCCATAGCGGGAGCTCTCCCGTCCCTGCTGGAGCGCTGCCGACTCCTCTGCTGCCCTCTTAAACTGCCTGCAGAGGTAGAAGATTCCTCCTGCCCTTTGGGCTGCTCACCGATCAACGACTTGTCTCTGTTCCACACCAGCGCCGTCACACCTGCGAGTACGCATTAAGCAGCTTAAAGTGACACACTTTGACTTCTATTCACTGAGTTGGTTTGATCAAATTATGCAAAAGATCAATCAAATTTATAAAAGGTGCTTTTGAAGAAAGAAAAAAAAAAAACTCACCCATTCCAGTTCCAATAACATCACCCATTGGATTGAATTTGTTGATCTGTGAATAAAGATCTGTGTTAATGACTTCAAGCCCAACAGGTGTATACTTTTTTTTAATTTTTTTTATAAACACTCACAGATTTGATTCCTGGAGCGCTGGGATCCTCCAGCTGACACACGAGCTCGGATGTGTTGGCATCATAGACGTCGATGGTCCTCTGATCTCCAGGGAAAACCCGGTCATCAGGGTAGCGGCCCGCCACGATGAGGTCATAGATAGGGTGCCATGTGGCCTACGGACAAAATAATAACGGCGTTCACAATCACTATCCCAACCCTACGTATTGATTCCGCTGGCAGGTCTCTCCAAATACCGTCTGGTCCGTGACTAACTACGAATGTCCTGATGTCGGTGTCCTGCGTTGTTTGCCGTACATGCATCCCTCAGGAGAAGTTACAGAAGTTCACATACACACCCAGAGAACCAACAGACCTTGATGGGTGTGAGATGCTGGAACTGTCTGTGTGGATGTTGGATGATATGTTGAGGCTTCGACCAATCAGAAGAAGAGTAGACCCGGATCTCGTCGTACTGATCGGTGGTGAGCAGCTTGGAGCAGTCCAACGGGTTGAAATAGGCTGCGAGGAGACAACAGAATGGCCGAGATTTCTTTACAACGTCCGCGTAGCAACGTCACTACTCCACAAATGTGTATATTAGGAATATTGCACAAATATTCCAAGATATTCCAAAATAAGATGTGCACTGCAAGAGGTAATGAGTGTTACCCGAGTTCACAGCTTTCTCATGAGGCATCTCATGGAGGAAGCTCTGCTTGTCTTTGATGTTTCTCAGATCCCAAAGTTTCACAGTGTGGTCGACTGAGGCCGTTGCCAACAACCAGTCACAGCAGGAGTTGAACTCTGCATGGGTCACTTTGGCTTTGTGCAGCTTGTTACTGAAAATCTACAAAGTCAAAACAGAACCAAAAAAGGCATCAACAATAAAAAAGACACACTTTATAAAAACCCTCACACAGTTTCTATTCACACCCAGGAGAGATAGACGCAAACCTTTTGGCCATCCAAACCCAGGAGTACGAGCTGTCCCACGTTGTCTCCGGTCACGAGCATCCGTCGACTTATAGACACATCCACGCAGCAGTACCAGAAACTTTAGAAACAGAAACTACATGTTTATGGTCACAGACTGGATGAATGAATGCATTGTCCCTTATTAATGCTGTCTAGTGGAATATATTTGTGCATTCACATTAGAAAATGCTTCATTGATTTTTTGATTTCTCTTGATTCTCTCTAGAACGATTCGGTCTCGATTCAGAAAAGTTAATAATCAAAATTAAAAAAAAAAAAAGTCTGTCTCGCGCAAGCAAAAGTTCATCTCGCGGAGCGTGAACTTCCTCGCTCGCGAGGTTAGTCTCTGCTCGCGCTCGAAGGTGTTTTCTACGCGCTCGCTGTTTTTCTTTTTGACAGTGAGGGGGCGGAGCCAGTGGTCTCTACACCTCATTATTTAGATTTTCCAAAAAGTCGATCCGTATTGAAAGTTGGCAAGATATTCACAGATTTGGACTTTTTTCCGGTATTTTACAAATACGGACCGGCCTGAGCCTAAGAGCAGCTTTTTCTTCATTTAAAAGAAAAATGAATCGGTTTAATATTTTTTTACATCGGCTACTTCCATATTGTGTTGAAATGCAAGCTGCGTTGGTTCTTGCATTGTTGATAGAAAATCATATTTGTGACAAAGATTTTTTTTCTCTTATAAAAAATTAGAGAAGGTAATTCATCTGTTGATTTTTTTAAATTATCAAATAAAGTAGGAAGTAATTAGCAACCTCTGAGTAGCAAACTCAGATTTGAGAAAATTTAGAAAATCAAGATGCATCGATAATCATTTTATCAGTTTAGAATCGATAATTGGTTTAGAATCGAATCGTTGACCTCTGAATCGGAATCGAATCGAATCGTGAGGTGCCAAGAGATTCCCACCCCTAATAAAAACACACACACAAACCAGCTGAGAGATGCGGTGTTACAACTGTTTTCAGAGTTGTAACATTCACCTTTCTTATTTCATAAAGGTGAAATGTTGGAAAAGCGAAGGTTACACCTCAGCACATTGAGGTCACAGCATCTCTTTGAGCATCAGTCTTCTCACCAGACGTTGTGGTGATCGTGGCCACAGTCTTGAGTCCTGGACAGAACGGTGGGCGTGCGGCCGCCCTCGAAGCTCTGCGTGGTCAACGTGCCCTCGCCAGAAGCCACGTAGACTTGGGAAAGGTCCGTCGGGCAAAACTTCATCCCTCCGATAAAGTCTCCCGCTCCGCTCTGTGCACGGGGACACAAACGCAGGCCTGTCACAACAGGACAGCTACCGGCACCACACTACCACACACGTGTGTAGCATTAAAACCAACGAGGGCCACGTGGTAAGAAGACTGATGCTCGGGCCTGTGACTCGCTTTGGTAGCAGCTTAGAGAAAGCAGACCATGTCTTACTTCATTAGGTCTGTGTTGGCAAACACTGTTAAAGTTGTCCCATTGAGATCTCGTAGCGCTGTCACCCCCGCCATAGACGAGGTGAACAGCTGAGTGGGATTTAACTTGTTAAACGTCATGTCTGTAACTGAGTCTCCGACCCCCATCTAGGCAGAGAACCAATAAAAAAAAGGCGCGATCGAGTAAGTCTGGTTTACACAGGTTGGAAATGAATCACAGCTTCATGGAGTCTTTTTTTTAATTCAGTTTTGAAATGGGCCCCCTCGTTGACCGACTCGAGCTGTCGAGCCCATTTGGGGATCTGGCGCAGGAACTCACCCCTTGAAGAAAGACTTTTTTAGTGGGCACCTCAAAATCCCACAGGTATATGTCGCCGCCCTTGGAGCCCATGGCCAGTGTGGTGGGATGAGCGGGGTGCCACTCCAGGCAGGTGATTCTCCGGTTGAAGGGGCTGGTGGCACCGTGGAAGCGATAGGACGACAGCGAGCGGACAAAGGGTTGCTGCAGACACTGGAAGAGACGACATGGACGACAAGAGGCCATCTGCACATGAATATATGTTTCTACCTTCAATGATGCACGTGTCAATAAAGTGATATGCATTTGGTATGAACTCTGTCATACATTGACATAGACCCATGGCATGCATGTGCAGACTCACCCGCCTCATCTGGGAGTGAAGGGTTTCTCCCAGACTGCTCTTGTAAATGTAGTGCAGGATGCTGCTGTACCCTCCTCTCCTCTGAATCCCTGCAGGCGTAGCAGGAGGACCTGAAACATCAACAGACTGTCAGGACAGAGACATCTGTCGTGCAATGTACTGGAGCTGTCCGTCCTGCACACCTTTGGATGTTTCTCCATGTTTTCTGTATCGTAGTTTTTTGGAGAGCGCTGGACCTGAACTTCCCGCTGTCGCTTTCTTCGGTTTAGCATTTGCATCTGCGGACTTCGTCTGTCTTGTTTTCATTTTCCCCCCTTCAAAAATATATTTTTTTATCGTATAACACAACACGGGAGATTTGACTCGTCACTTACTCATCCGACCGGACTGCATAGGTGTGATATTCAGGGTTCAATGCCGCAGTTTAAGAGTAGGAGCCGCTGGTGTTGATATTACACAACGGTGCTGCACGCCTGTGTTTTGTAACGTGAATTGAGTCACAGGTGGGGGGCGGTACCTTTTTCTTCTTTGCGTTCATTGGCGGGTTGACATACATGTTATGAGTTACATACCGCCCCCTACCGCAATGGAGTGTGTAAAAGTTAAACATGACCTGTAGAAATTAAATAAAAACAACTTTAAAAAACAAGGTAAAAAAAGACGAATTTATTCTATACATTCCAGTATTTATTAAGAAAACGATTACCTCATACTAAATGTATTATTTGTGTTATCAATATATTTATTGACTTGATTTGGATTATATAAACATATTGTAAAACTGATTTTTGGAGCTTGAATTATTTTTAAATATCTGATGTAAATATCTGATACGACTAAGGTATAAACTATTGCATATTGTAGCGTGCCTTAAGTTCATAAATGTATATGAGATGAACGTTACTAGCTTTCAGTATCTTTCTACAAATGTATTATTTTATGATTTACTTAGATAACAGATACAATACAATGCACTTATCCTTTTTTCTTTTAGGATTTCCTACGACGACGCGCTGTCTGCTAGTATCTGCTAGTGTCTGCTAGTATCTGTCGATGCCGTGCAACATATTTTACATTTCTGTTGCTTCCACAAAAGGCTCTGAGCTGAAGCCGGAAACACGTGATTGCCTGTTCTGAAGTCTCATTGGCTGCTGCCGCCTTGGTTTGAAATAAGCACTCCTCCGATCAGAGGCGGAGGGAATTTTCAAAATTGCAGGAACAAGGACGATACGAAAATCACAGGAAGCAGCGAGTTACGATGATCAGGCAAGCGTAAGTAGATTTACTGCGTTTAAAGTTGATGATCTATAAGTATTCTGAGGCTAAATGTCGTGCTTTAGTTAAAATACGACTTGCTAACTGAATACAAACAACTGTTGGCTAACTAACGTTAGCTGTTAGCTTAGCCGTAACGTTACCGGTCGCTTTGTCCACGCATTTTTCCTTTTTTTTTCAGGAAAGGAAGAACCCCCCGGAGGCCTAATAAAAAGCCATCCAGTACCCAGAAAGACCCGGTTGGGGTGAGTGTCTCATACGTTTGTTGCATGCATTACGTTTGTTATGCGATGACGTTATGCGACCGTTTGGCTTGTTGCTTCCTGAGACTTGGTTTTCCTCAGGTGTACTGTCGCGTACGACCTTTGGGTGCGGAGGGCGAGGAGTGTTGCATCGAGGTGATCAGCGGCACCACCATCCAGCTGCACGCCCCCGAAGGCTTTAAAACAAACCGCAATGGAGAGTACAAGGAGGTAATCTATATGTGTACCTGAACAGATCCCCATGGAAACTGGTGTTGTCTCATAGAGCTTAACCACTGTTAAACAAATGCTCACATCGATGGTTTGGGAAATGCTCCTCAAATCAATCCCACATACACGATCCTGCTGCCATAAATACCCGGTTGTTAACCAAATGTGTATTGTATTAACCATAGTAGACAGTTTGCTCTCGATTTAACCCACACAGAAGCTACTTTTGTCTAAACTTATCCTTTTTCGTTTATGACCTCAGATAATAGTACAATGACGTATAACGCCAGCCGTTTGCTTCAATGTCCGCTTAAATATTCCAAATACTGTTTTTCACTTCTCAGACCCAGTATTCCTTCAAGAAAGTATTCGGAGTGTCGATGTCTCAGATGGAGCTGTTTGAGCATGTGGCCAAACCTCTTGTTGACGACCTCATCCACGGAAAGAACGGTAAGAGCACCCAACCTCTGAAAAGAGTTATTTCTTTTTCAAATAACAGTTTAATTAGATGCAATTGTTTTTCACACCACATATCAGTCATTTTGCGGCGTTTTCCTTGCTTGTTGCAGGTCTGCTCTTCACGTACGGGGTCACAGGAAGTGGGAAGACGTTCACCATGACAGGCTCTCCGGGCCAAGGTGGACTTCTACCTCGCTCACTGGACATGATCTTTAACAGTATAGGACCGTACCAGACCAAAAGATATGTAAGTGAGGAAACGTGAAAGTGCGGTGGCAATCGTCTCTTGTACCCTAAAAACTAGATTGTGAAATTGGTGCATGTATTCTAATTCATGTAATATTTGTCAGGTTTTCAAGACCGATGACAAAAATGGCATGGAGGTCCAGAGTGAAGTTGATGCTTTGCTGGAGCGCCAAAAGCGGGAAAACAACCCGTCCTTTCCCAAACCATCCTCATCCAGGTGAGTCTGAGTCTTGTTAAACACCAGCGTTCTGCTACTGTGTAGCTTCTATATAACATGCAAGTCGCTGCTTTGGTTCCAGACAAAAGCTCGATCCTGAAATTGCTGATATGATAAAGTCTGAGGAGGCCTTTAAAACTGAAGGTGTGGACGAGGACAGCAGCTACAGCGTCTTCGTTTCCTACATAGAAATCTACAACAACTACATCTATGATCTCCTGGAGGAAAATCAGGAAGATGCTATCAAACCAAAGTGAGTCCGGGAACTTTAAAGTGAGAGGAATGTGATCATATAAACAGAATTGAAATGCTGATTAATCATTTGACTCTTTTCATATGTTATATTTCAAGTTCAATAGTTTGTTTAGGTACTTTTTTTCTCCTGAAGAATCATGAAGACAATTACGGCCTTTTCTTTCTACTAGGTGGAATGGTGGAGGCACACCTGTACGCCAGAACACTGAGTTCATGTATGTGACCAGTGAATACTCGAGCATCATCCGACTTGTAGCCTAGTTGAGATTAACTCTACAGTCAACACTGGAGACGTGCTTTAACTAACAAACATGACGCGGAAACCTCTTGTATTAAAAATGAAATATAATTGTCAGGACGACTAAGAAATTACCCAGAACTAAGGCCGGGTTTCAGGGCGGTTTTACCTTTTTTATCGTCAAAATAATCTCTGAGCATTTGCTGTTTTGACTTTGTATGATGGTCAACTGAACATTTGATTCTGAAGTTTAAGCATAAACAAAATAATCAATTGCCGCATTATGAAACCAGAAGTTGTCAAACAGTTGCAAAATTCCCATTTGAATCAAAATGTCTGCCAGTGCTCAATGCTAGATTTTGGTACGCCAATAATACCCATACGATATCCAGGTGATTTCTCCAGTGTTGATCGCATCACCCCTCCAGCTGCTTGTAGTCTTTGTTGGTCAAATCCCCTGAATGTAAACCGGCTGCCTGTTGCTTTGAACTGCGCTTTTTTTTTTTTTCTTCCATGGCTGCAATCAAGCAACATCTATACCCCCTCCCTCCCCACACCCCTTCCATGTTTGTTACACAGTTTGTGGATGAAAAATGAAACCCATGTTGTCAGTGACTTAACACTTTTCCGTTATCAACGTAGACCGCCGCAATCAAAGATCCTCAGAGAGGACCAGAATCACAACATGTATGTGTCTGGTTGCATGGAGGTCGAAGTCAAGTCTGCCGAGGAGGCATTCCAAGTCTTCTGGAGAGGTGAGTGCCTGTGAGATTTGTGTTGTGAAGTCCAACCGTTTATTTAATGAAAAACATTGCCCTGATGATACTAGATGTGAGTGACCTGGCATTGCTGGCCTCCGGGTCGGCTCTGGCCCGGATATGACCTCAGACGATCTTCTCTCTGAGCTGTTGGCGCAAGAGCGCAAAAATCCATTTTTAGAGCCGTCGAACCGGCACGCGAGTAGTGAATAGACGTGTTCTTTGAAAAGCTCCCTGTATTATGCCGTTCCAGGTCAGAAGAAGAGGAAGGTCGCCAACACCTGCCTGAACCGGGAGTCCAGTCGCTCCCACAGCGTGCTCATAGTCAAACTGGCGCAGGCCCCTCTGGACGCAGATGGCGACAACATTCTCCAGGTCAGTAGAACTGAAACCCAGTATCTGATCGCAGGGTCACACTCTGATTCATTTTAAATGAATTTTTTCCCCCCCATTTTTTTGTCTGTGTCAGGATAAAAGCCAGGTGACTGTTAGTCAGCTCTGCCTGGTGGACTTGGCAGGAAGCGAGCGCACCGGTAGGACGGGGGCAGAAGGCACACGCATACGAGAAGCAGGTTTGTGACAAAAACAGCCGAATAAAGCTTTTTTATTTTATTTTATTTTTTTAAACTTAAGTTGCTTGATAATAAATGACATTCTTACCTCGCAGGTAACATAAATCAGTCTCTGCTCAATCTGCGAACATGCATTGAGGTACTCCGGGAAAACCAGATGTGTGGCACAAACCGGGTAGGAATCACCGGAGCTAATACTGTAATTTCATTCTCTGGAGAACCGTGCAGGTAACACAGGTTTTCCCTTCCAGATGGTCCCCTACAGAGACTCCAAAGTAACCCATCTGTTCAAGAACTACTTTGACGGAGAGGGAAAAGTCCGAATGGTTGTTTGCGTCAATCCGAAAGCTGACGACTACGAGGAAACTGTGGTACGTTCGTCCCGCCCCTTCACTCTGTGCCCCTCCCCCCCTTCCCGATCATTGAATGGACGTAAAACGTTTCTTTACGTCTCACTCTCACCCGGACTGTGTTTGTCCAGCTGGTGATGCGGTTTGCAGAGATGACCCAGGAGGTGGAAGTGGCCCGGCCAGTGGACAGGCCCATCTGTGGCTTCACACCGGGCCGTCGCCATAGAAACCGGGCCTTCAAAGAGGAACTGACCCGCAAGCTGGACGAGCGCGGTGGTCCGATAGATGGAGGTAAGTTCTACACGTAATACATGTAAGCTACATCTGCAAAAATAAATGTATAATGGCATTAGTTCTTAAGCCCCAATTTACTGAAAAATAACCAATATCTTCATCTTCAAAAAAAAAAAAAAAAGAACTTAAAAGGATTTTTTTTTTCTTTTTTAGATGTGCCCTTTGGTTTGAACCAAGTGGTGCACAGCCTCCCCCCTCTACCTTCCTCTGAGCTGACCGACCCCAACGATGACATCACCCTGCCCAGGCTGATCGAAGCTCTGCAGAACAGACACCGGATCAGGCAGATGATGATCGACAAATACAACAATACAGGTGCCGTCTGACCTCCTAGCGCCTCTCGCTGCACAGCTGGGATTGCTCAGGTCACTTAAAGTGTCTCAACTCTGCTCCATGTCTTCTCCCCTGGGTTATTTTAGCAAACCTGATGAAGTCCAAGCTTCAGGAGCTGGGCAGCGTCCACAATTCTAAAGACAATTTAATTCATGAACAAAATGGCGAGCTGGGGAATCTGGATAAAATCATCCAGAACAACAAGGTGGAGCTCGAACGCATGGAGAAAATAATCAGGATGCAAGAACACAAGGTGACGGGACTCGAACATCCACGCCGGCCAGTTACTGCTCGTTTGTTTTGTAGATATGTTGCTCAGTTCCTTAAACGTCCAACACGGTCCTGTTCCAGATCGACATCCTGCAGAAAACCACTAAAATATACGAGGACGACAAGCGCTCCATGAAGTACGAGCTGGAAACCAGAGACCAGAGGCTGCAGAGGGAGCTGTCCGAGAAGAAGCGCATGGAGCAGCGCATGCAGGGCCAGGTCACAGACACCCAGTACAAGTGGGAGAAAGAATGTGTGAGTTTCTCTTCTAACGCTGATACACCCTTGTGCGTGCTATATATTTCTTTTTAGAGTAGCAAGTTGGAGATTGTCCAGTTTTTTTTGTTTTGTTTTGGTCATGCCAACAATTTCCCCCTCCTCGCTGTGCAGGACCGACGCGTTAACGCGATGCAGCTGGAAATGCAAAACAAGCTTTGGGTGAAAGACGAGAAGCTGAAGCAGCTCAAGGCCATCGTGACTGAGAGCAAGACTCCGGGTCGCCCCGATCCTCCACCCCGTCAGACGCAGCCTCAGCGGCCTTCCAGAGAGGAGCGACTCCCCGCCAAGAGATCGGCCTCGCCCTCGCCCGTCCCTGTATGTTGTGTTGACAATGCGCATCCAGAGCCCCCGCCTGGCTCCTGATCCACTTTGCTGTTCCCCCCCCCCGCACTAATATTACTAATCCCACCGTGATGGCGGTGGATGCGGGAGCAGCGTTGCAGTAACACACACGATAGTATGGTTCAGTGCATTAGTCCTGCTGCAGTTAAACATACACAACGTAACATACACCACAAAGGTGTCTGCTGCTGCTCCGTTCCACCAGTACCACGTCATCCATATGCCATTTCTTTGTACTAACTGTATCTAACCGTGCATGTATATCCGAGAGGAGCTACAGGAAGCAGCTTGAGGTTTCATAGCGACTCTTGTCAGATTAGGAGTCCTTCTCTTTAGACACTGTTTTCAGTTTGAGTTCCTTCAACTGAAGTGGTATGCAAGCCATTTAGCGGACTCATGGTCCATCAGTGTTTCCCACAGATCCAACGTCAACGTGTGGCGGCTGGGGGGGGGGGGGGTTCAATATTCATTTGTAAGACAACTTTATTGGAGAAAATACAAAACCGGGATTCACCCGTATACAAACGTCGTAGTAAATGCGCAAAGTCTGCAACTTTGATCACAGCAACGTAATTTGCGGGGCTTGCTAAAAAAAGACGTGTGTGTGTGTGTGTGACCGAGATGGAGGGAGAACAGGGAAAGGAAATCCAGCTGAACGAATACGCTGCGTGATTTAAATAGCGTTAAAAAAATTGCACCAAACGCGTGGATGTGTGGCGGCCCGTGTTGAATTTGTGGCTCGCCGCCACAAGTGTGTCTATGTGTGGGGAAACACGGTCCATGTCTTTGTCAGTGTGATCCTTCTTGTCTAAGTTCTTTTTTCGACTGCTTCTCCGCCACGTAGACGACAACGCCGGTGCGGCCGCTGCACCGTCGCTCTCACTCCGCTGGCGGCGAGAAGTGGGTCGACCACAAGCCCACGTCCAGCTTGGACTTGGGTACAGTTCTGCAGCCCGTCATCCCCAACGCCATCCAGGTGTCGGCAGCCAGCGGGAAGGCCCTGGCCAAGTGTGACCGCTACATGTTGACGCACCAGGAGGTCGGCTCCGACGGTGAAATACAGACCAAATATGTTAAGGTTAGTACGGTTACTCTGACTATAGGTTTGCATTGTGTAAAGTTGATGTTTTTAAGTACCGTCACGTTGGAGCATAACGTTCAGATCAGGAACTCCTTCGTCTCCCACATGCAGTCACCTGTATGTCGCTCAAGGCTGCTGACATTTCAGGCCATGTATTTATTTAGTAGCAAAGATAATCATCCTTTGGTTGAGGAGCACATGGTTGATATGAAACTAGTGTTGGTTGTCTTTTTCAATTTTGTTTTAAATTTTTTAAGGAAAGGATCCTGCGACTGATCTCTATTACATCAAACGTGTTCTTCGTTTTACAGGGTGAGGTGATTCAAACAAGAGGAGGAGGACAGTCCGTCCAGTTCACTGACATCGAGACCCTGAAGCAGGAGCTCACCGCAGTCCCGAGGTAGCAGCCAGGCAGGAGCGCAGATCAGTCAAGTGTTCGTAATGATGCTTAAACATTTTGCTTTCGGTCACTTTTCCGTTTGTTTCTGAAGGCGTAAAAGAAAATCATCCGAAGGTGCACCCGGAGATGGAACAGGTGGTTCTTGGACTGATGTGGAGACGAGGGTAGGATGATGATTATTGATCAGTCTCCAATAGCCTGGTGCGAAAGCAGATGGCTCATGTGATGAAACGTGATGTGATGCTTGATGCTTGTGTACAGAGGCCTGGTGGGCAACCTAAAGCGGTG